>NW_022145611.1:34900908-34948692 GCF_000002235.5 Strongylocentrotus purpuratus | reverse complement strand
CTAACATGTTATTATTACCTTTTTATGCTAATTTTTCTCTTAGGTGATGTTCCTTGGTGAAATTTGAGGAGTTTAGATGTGATAGAACCCTCACAGTTTGTCAAGATTCAAGAAATGCTCTTCAGGCAGCTAGCAAAGTGTGTTGCAAGTCCACACTTCCAGGTATGTATGTCTTGATCACTACGGCGGATTCACAATGCACAGTGCCATCTAGTGACACCAGTGTTTAGTCAATTTCATGTGATGTTTTATAGAAAGTCGACGTAAATATTAGCTGCAGCATTGCTATCACCCTAGGAGATGAGGGGATTTAATCTGATTGTTTTGTGAAGAAGTTTGAATGGCTTTCTTCTTTAAGAGTGTTATTACCCTACTCATGACCTTTGGTTTAATTTTGGCAACTTCTTGGCCAAACTGACTATTTATATCACCTTTGGTCAGATGTAATTTTTGTCAATCATTATTATCAGGAAAGGAGATTTGTTTGGCCTTATTTTCTATTTACAAAAATGTGCCTGATGCTAGAAAAGTGGTCAAATTGACCCCCATCAACATATTCTAGTTCGTAGAAAATTCCTGTGGAAACATCTAACTAAAGCAAATGATTCTGCAATTCTAAAATTGTTAACTAGTCTTTATAGAAATTATTGAGATTCCCTGTCATCCACTACTATTCTAATGATATAGATGCCTCTGTTTTTCGTCCCTTTACTCAATTTTCCTGGAATGAAACGTTGTCTATATTTTGAAATTAATGTCAGACTTTTTTAATATAAATTTTCTGAACTTGTCCATTTTTTTCCAGGTTGCAGAACGTGCCCTGTACTTCTGGAATAACGAGTACGTAGTGAGCTTGATAGAGGAGAACATCCAGGCTATCATGCCCATTATGTTCACCAATCTCTACAGGATATCCAAGACCACTGGAATCAGTTAGTCCACTAACACTTACCTCTCCTACCCTAATCAGTATTTAATCCCCAATTAATCCTGCATTCCCTCCAAGAATATGCGTGAGAGGACACTCTACAAAGCACTTGCTGGATTAGTTGATGGTAAGAGACGAAGCATAGTGAAAAGTTCATTCGCGTACCTAACTACACTGAGTACTTAAAGGTAGATAATACAATGTCACTAATATCACTTCTTATCTAATCACCACTATTACTTCTTGACCTAATGATCAATAGTAACACAATCCATTTCGGGTATTTAAATGTTCTCTTAGATTGTTATGTGATTTTTGAATTAGTCACTGTGACTGAATAGCAAGCATTTTGAGGTATAAGGACAGAACAGGAAAGAACTCTTGCACTAGCAGGATGCACATTAATCCTAATGCATCATCAGGGATCATTATCATTTGTATAGACAATCCAATGCATGGTCATAAGCCATTCAACAGCTCTATTACATAATTCTAATTACAGGAAAAAAAGCTCAGTGTTATTTTAGATATGTCTAGAAATTACCATGAAGCAGGTAATACAAAGCTGTATATTTTGATGTTAGAATAACTTGAATAACTTAAATAATGTGGAGAAAATTCATGGATAGTTAATAAGTGTGTTCTAAAAGCCATGCAATTTGAATATCTAGCTTTAAATAATACCTTTTTTTACATTTTATGGGATGGGATCATTCGTAATCCATCCCCATTTATTTTTCTTGTAAACCTGTAATCTGAGCATTGACATTGCTTCCAACTACCATTCTATATGTATATTACACAGTTCATTGTGTATGTGATATCTTCATACATGACCTTCCTTGAACCTAAGGTATTTGTTAATGGAAGCATGATGAACTATCAATGTCTTCAAATATCATGGTGTCAGTTGAAAGAGGTTTTTCTTGCTGTTAGTAGATTGCAACATTTGTTAAGAATTTATTTCTTCAGTAATATACATCGAGGCTTTCTAGTTGCATATCAGTTCCATTGTAGGAGTGCCCACCCCCCTTCTCTCTCTCTCTCTCTGAACTATACAGATTTAAATAATATTGTACTTAATTCAATGACCTGTAATTTGCATTTGCTGTGGACAACCAGCAATTATGATGGGAAAAGCAATTGTGGTTTGAACATTCTCCATGTAAATGCATGTAAATCTACAAAGATAACACATGACTGACATGGAAGGTTTTCTGGCTCTATACTGTATGTACAGTATGTGGGAAATAATTCTTCAGCCACACATGCGCATGGTTCGCTGTAAGATCATGGAAGCACTGTCTAGTGGGTGATAAAATAGAATAAAAGGAAGGTTATTTCACCGTGTAAGCTGTTGATATGGTACAGGTGCAATCATTTGTAGAGTTTTGAAAAGTCTTTTATGGATAATTGTAGCTTCTGAAGTTGTGAACTTGTGAAGTTGGGTACTTGAATTCCCTTTCCCCTTTTTCTACTGGCAAAGGAGGAGACTTTGTCCATAAAAATGGATTTAAGATTAAATTTATCTGTTCATCAGTTCATAGGGTGTCCTAGTAAAGGAAGTTGATTGCACATTTTGAGTATTTTGTGTTGATGTCTACATTTCCAACTCTAATCTCTTTCTCTGCTCAGAACTATTGTTGCCTTGGTCTACAATGTACTCAGGACACTGATGGAGATGAATAGCAAGCTATTTGATGAACTCACTACCAGCTATAAGGCAGATAGACAAAAGTAAGTTAATTATCAAATTCAAGTTTGTGGATGACTGTGGTTCTACAACTCGTGCTCTGGCGAAAATCATCCAGTGGTCAATTTTGTACCCTGACCAATCCCTAAATTCCACCCTGGACCACATATCATACTAACCTGACCCCAGATTACAACCTTCAGCCAAACTCTCCATCTTTGATAAAATAAGCTTTGAGTAAATGCTGCAGGAGAAAACGACTGATCGTCATAATTATATATGACATAATCTAGGACTGTTCTGTTAAATTCCCTGCCAAGTACACGTTAAGGAAACATGATAGAGAGAGCTCTAGATATCTCCACATGTTATTGCTTCATGTTTTTCCATTTTTATGCACTTCTAGTGTAGAATATAACCCCATTTTTATGCCTCCGCCACCGAAGGTGGTGCCGGAGGCATCATGTTTTCGGGTTGTCCGTCCGTACGTCCGTCCGTCCCGTACGTCCGTCCGAGTTTGCGATGGTATGCTTGTGTGTTTAGTTTTACGTATGAGATATCCTTGTGTGTCACTTTAGACTTGTGTGTCTAGCCACACAAGAAAACTATCATATTCAGTGTCTAAGATGTCTGACATGTCATTTCTAATCAACTAAGATTTAGTCACACAAGAAAAAAATTTCCCCAAAAAAGGCCCAAAATAAATGTCCAAATTTTAGAGAGGGGTTGTGTCCAAGTAGCCAAACGGAATAGTGCCATCTACAGTTGACATCCAGGTAGCTAGGTACTATGCGCATCTACAGTACTTGTGTGTGTGTGTGTGTGTGTGACTTGTTAGTGTGTAGTATTTGTAAGCAAAGTAGTAGGCAGTGTATGGCTCTGTGTATGTGTGTGTCATGGGTGGATGGTTTTTGTGTGTGCAGTGTATATAATACATGTAATGTTTTTTTTATGCCACACAAGCCTTAATTTTCTTGAATCGGACAGGGGTAGACAATAATGTCGTTCTGCCACACTAGCCTTAATTTTCATGACTTGGACAGAGGTATATAATACATGTAATGTCTTTCTGCCACACAAGCCCTAATTTTCTTGACTTGGACAGGGGAAGATAATAATGTCTTTCTGACACACAATCCTTAATTTTCTTGACTTGGACTGGGGTAGATAATAATGTCTTTCTGCCACACAAGCCTCTATTTTCTTGACTTGGACAGGGGTAGACAATAATGTCTTTCTGCCACACAAGCCTTAATTTTCATGACTTGGACTGGGGTAGATAATAATGTGTTTTAGCCACACAAGCCCTAATTTTCTTGACTTGGACAGGGGTAGACAATAATGTGTTTTCTGCCACACAAGCCTTTATTTTCTTGACTTGGACAGGGGTAGACATAATGTTCGTTCTGCCACACAAGCCTTAATTTTCATGACTTGGACAGAGGTATAATACATGTAATGTCTTTCTGCCACACATGCCTTAATTTTCTTGACTTGGACAGGGGAAGATAATAATGTCTTTCTGACACACAAGCCTTAATTTTCTTGACTTGGACTGGAGTAGATAATAATGTCTTTCTGCCACACAAGCCTTAATTTTCATGACTTGGACAGAGGTATATAATACATGTAATGTCTTTCTGCCACACAAGCCCATTATTTTCTTGACTTGGACTGGGGTAGATAATAATGCCTTTCTGCCACACAAGCCCTAATTTTCTTGACTTGGACAGTGGTACAGGTATATAATACATGTAATGTTTTTATGCCACACAAGCCTTAATTTTCTTGACTTGGACTGGGGTAGACAATAATGTTTTTCTGCCACACAAGCCTTAATTTTCTTGACTTGGACTGAGGTAGATGACAATATCTTTCTGACACACAAGCCTTAATTTTCATGACTTGGACAGAGGTAGACAATAATGTCTTTCTGCCACACAAGCCTTAATTTTCTTGACTTGGACTGGGGTAGATGACAATATCTTTCTGACACACAAGCCTTAATTTTCATGACTTGGACAGAGGTATATAATACATGTAATGTTTTTTTTATGCCACACAAGCCCTAATTTTCTGGACTTGGACAGGGTAGACAATAATGTCTTTTTGCCACACAAGCCTTAATTTTCTTGACTTGGACAGGGGTAGATAATAATGTCTTTCTGTCACACAAGCCTTAATTTTATTGACTTGGACTGGGGTAGATGACAATATCTTTCTAGCAACACAAGCCTTAATTTTCTTGACTTGGACTGGGGTAGACAATAATGTCTTTCTGCCACACAAGCCCTAATTTTCTTGACTTGGACAGTGGTACAGGTATATAAAACATGTAATGTTTTTATGCCACACAAGCCTTAATTTTCTTGACTTGGACTGGGGTAGACAATAATGTCTTTCTGCCACACAAGCCTTAATTTTCTTGACTTGGACTGGGGTAGATAATAATGTCTTTCTGCCACACAAGCCTTAAATTTCATGACTTGGACAGGGGTAGACAATAATGTCTTTCTGCCACACAAGCCTTAATTTTCTTGACTTGGACTGGGGTAGATGACAATATCTTTCTGACACACAAGCCTTAATTTTCATGACTTGGACAGAGGTAGACAATAATGTCTTTCTGCCACACAAGCCTTAATTTTCTTGACTTGGACTGGGTGAATGACAATATCTTTCTGACACACAAGCCTTAATTTTCATGACTTGGACAGAGGTATATAATACATGTAATGTTTTTTTTATGCCACACAAGCGCTAATTTTGTTGACTTGGACTGGGGTAGATGACAATATCTTTCTGCCACACGAGCCCTAATTTTCTTGACTTGGACAGGGGTAGACAATAATGTCTTTCTGCCACACAAGCCCTAATTTTGTTGACTTGGACAGGGGAAGATAATAATGTCTTTCTGCCACACAAGCCTTAATTTTCTTGACTTGGACGGGGGTAGATAATAATGCCTTTCTGCCACACAAGCCTTAATTTTCTTGACTTGGACAGGGGTAGATAATAATGTCTTTCTGCCACACAAGCCTTAATTTTCATGACTTGGACAGAGGTATATAATACATGTAATGTTTTTTTTTATGCCACATAAGCCTTAATTTTCTTGACTTGGACAGGGGTAGATAATAATGTCTTTTTGGCACACAAGCCTTAATTGTCTTGACTGGGACAATTAGGGTAGATGATGATTATGATGTATTCTTTTTGCACATAAAGTTTACTTTTTGTGACTTTGACAGGTCTAGATGATTTGGTATCATCCTGCTACACAAGCCTTAAAGGTAATACAAAGTTTTGGTATGGGGTCGTGAATTTGGTTCAAATGAACATATTGGAAGCATATGCGATCCTACAATATTCACTGATCGTTGTCGCGGTCGAAATCGACTCTAAAGTTATGAAATTATAAATAATAAACACTTTATGTTGTATAGCTCCCTCTCAAGGTCAAGATATTAATTAAGCTATAAAACAATGTTTCTTGACTAAAATCGACCGATAAGCTATTCCCGTTCGGAAATTATATACCACAACTACATATGGTCGCATCTACCATTGTACGGCCGTAGGAGCTATTTGAAATTTATTAAAATTTACCGGGAGCACTGGTAAATCTTAATATTAAATTTTTCTTGAAAGCAGAAGTGTTTTAAGGGTTAAAATTACTAGTGCTTTTAATACATCCACATCCACAGGGGCATCCAAATATATCAAAATTGTAAAGATTCACTATCCACCCATTTTTCAAAATTTCCCAAAACTTCATGACTTTGACAGGCATGGATTATTATACAAATAATGAATGGTTATGAGTTCAATAGTACAAATATTTTCATGAGTTGAATAGAATTAATGTTAATCTTTCAACAAATGAAAATATTCGCACTATTAAACGAATGAAAAACATTCATTATTTGTTTTATACTGTACAACATCAAAGAAGATCTAATAGAACGTTAATCAACAAATTATGCTTTACTCCTTATATTAAAGATAAATTAAAGTTGGAGTCAAGTGAGCCTTCTCGATTACATTCAGATTGCCTTCGTGTCAGATACACGCGCATACACGGGATACGCGCAGGGCAGAGAGGTACGCAGTCTGCATATAACCAAAAATGCACGCCAACAAGGTTTGGATTGAAAGGCCCTTGCCTCCCCCCTCCCCTCAGCAAAAAAGAGAAAGGGAAAGAAAATAAAGAGGAAGAAGAAAAACAAGGGGGAAAAGATACGTTTTTGCTCCCCTCTCACCCCCACCCCCCTCCAAAACGAGAACAAGCGCCAGATACGCCACTGGACACCACAGGCATACTCAGTGGCGGATCCAGGGGGCCGAAACGGCCGCGGCCCCCCCCCCCCCTATTGGCGGTGCAAAAAAAAGGAAAAAGAGGAAAAAAGAAGAGAGAAAAAAAGGAGAAGCATAAGAAAGGAGAAGAAAAAGAAAATAGAAGAAAAGAGACAAGAAGAAGAGAAAAGAAACACAGAGAGAGGGAAAAGAAAGCCCCCCCCCCCTTTCTCCCTCCCACTCCGGGGTCGGAAGGACAGAACTCGTGTTCCCAAAATCTCCTGTAAAGGAGTACTTTTCACCCAACAAAGTCCGACCCGTAATACACAAAAATCCGGCCCGTACTGACTTTACACACCGGAGATAGAGGGGTGCTTTCAAACAGAGGGAAATACGTACGCGTACCCTAGATAACACTGAGTGGGGGGGGGGGGGGGGGGGGGGGAGAGTCGGGTGAGAAAGATGGAAAGACAAGGAAATGGCGCTTAGTGACAGTAACTTTCGAGCCACGGAATCAAAGTTAAACGTTAAAACTGCCCCTGCGCTGTAAAGTCAATTTTGTAATTAACGGTAGGGGGGCCGCTTCACAACTCTTATTTTGCTCTTCATTTGGCCTCAGCTCATATAAACTCGCTTGAGCTTGTATTTGAGCTCATTTTGGTAGTAATCATGGACACGGGCGGTGATCCTGGGCCCGATAGGAGGACACGTCCGCCAGGAAATTTAGAATATAGCTAGAAAGATATATAGCGGAAAGAACTTACAAATTGGGCTTAGGGATTTCCTAGAGTGCATAATGTCAGCATTCAACATTGCAAAATCTCACTTGGTCGCTACGCCCCCTCACCCAATAACACAAAACTATGATATGACACTCGGCCCACGCTCCCGGCCGTGATTTATCCATGGTTGTTGCAATAATTGTTGTTCTTTACTATTTCTACTAACATTATTGTGTGCTATCACAATCATAATTGTTTCATTTTCCCTTTAAAGCAGGCGCGTAGCCAGAGTCTAGAATGGAACAACGAATCGTCTTCTTTCTCTAATAATTTCATTAAGCTATGAAAGGTCAAAGCTTACGCGCTTTGCGCAAGAGGGGGGGGGGTGGGAACTGAATTCAGACAAGGATTAATAATCGAGAATGGTACAACAAATCCTCTTCTTTCTCTAATAATTTAATGAAACATCAAAGCTTCCACGTTTCGCGCGGGAGGGGGGAAACTGAATTCAGACAAGGATTAAGAGTCGAGAATGGAACAACGAATCATATTCTTTCTCTAATAATTGCATTAAACAATGAAATGTCAAAGCTTCCGCGCTTTGCGCCGGAGGGGGAGGGGGAACCAAATTCAGACAAGGAAAAAGGGTCGAGAATGGTACAATGAATCGTCTTCTTTCTCTAATAATTTAATGAAATTATGAAAGGTCAGAGCTTACGCGCTTTGCGCAGGAGGGGGGGGGAACTCAATTCAAACAAGAAATATGAGTCGAGAATGATACAACAAATCGTCACTTTCACAAAATACATATTATGCTCATATTTTTGCTCGCTCATTTCGCTCACTAGCCGAATTGTGAACTAGAAAATTACCTTTTCGGGCAAGAGGCTTCAGCCCCCCCCCCCCCCCCCCCCCCCCCCCCCGATGAAAATGTCAAAAAAATGTGTAACTTAAAAACGGGGAATGTTGATATCGGACAAGAGAAATTTCCAAGATCGGTTGAACTTTTTTAGACCCCCCTTTTTGTTTACCTCGATCGATTACATGTATGTGCCCTCCCAAACATCAAACTCTGGCTACGTGCCTGTACAGGACGCCATAGCTGTGGGGATGGCCTCCATCCAATATTTCCCTTTGTTATTATTATGAATAGCGACCCTCTTCTCGTTTTATGAACGGCGACCCTCATTTTGTTTTATGAATAGCGACCCTCATTTCGTATTATGAATAGCGACCCTCTACTTCTATTATGAATAGCAACCCTCTTCTTCTATTATGAAAAGCGACCCTCTACTTCTATTATGAATAGCGACCCTCTACTCCTATTATGAATAGCGACCCTCTACTCCTATTATGAATAGCGACCCTCTACTCCTATTATGAAAAGCGACCCTCTACTCCTATTATGAATAGCGACCCTCTACTCCTATTATGAATAGCGATCCTCTACTCCTATTATGAATATCGACCCTCTTCTTCTATTATGAATAGCGACCCTCTACTCCGGAATATCGACCCTCTTCTTCTATTATGAATAGCGACCCTCTACTTCTATTATGAATAGCGACCCTCCACTCCTGTTATGAAAAGCGACCCTCTACTCCTATTATGAAAAGCGACCCTCATCTTCTATTATGAATAGCGACCCTCTTCTTCTATTATGAATAGCGACCCTCTACTCCTATTATGAATAGCGACCCTCTTCTTCTATTATGAAGAGCGACCCTCTTCTTCTATTATGAATAGCGACCCTCTACTCCTATTATAAATAGCGACCCTCTTCATCGATTATGAATAATGACCCTTATGAATAGCAACCCTCATTTTGCATTATGAATAGCGACCCTCATTTCGTATTATGAATAGCGACCCTCATTTCGTATTATAAATAGCGACCCTCTTTCTGTGTTATGAATACCGACCCTTTTGTAATATTATGAATAGGGACCCTCATGAATAACGAACCCGATTTTGTATTATGAATAGCGACCCTCTTCTAATATTATGAATACCGACCCTCTTCTTTCATTATGAATAGCGGTCCTTATGAATAATGACCCTTATGAATAATGACCCTTTTCTCCAATTATGAAAAGCGGACCTTATGAATAGCGGTCCTTATGAATAGCGACATTGACCCTGCAGTACAGTGGTCTGAAATCAGATTATTAATTACTGGCTCTATAGCTCTTAAAGAGAAGGTTGAGTTCTGGGAAGAGGTGAAAAATAATTTGTGAGCGTTATCATTCCTATTATGCAAGTGTGGAAGAACATCAGATAAGACATGTTCCCTTAAAAAGCATGGCTCTTCAAATGCCTTCATATTCTAAATATGTCATGTAACATCGTAAAACTCGGGGGAATAGCCTTTTTACGCCACGTGGTTGTGTAGTCCCATATACATCTTTCTGTGTACAGTGTTTGTAACTTTACCAAGACTTGGCCAAATTTCTTATCATTTTGATGATTCCAGAACCTTGCAATACACACAAATTCTTATATGCTAGATGATCAACCTTTTCTGGTCGATTCCACACCGTTTCTTTCACAATGCAATCGCAAAACCAGAACTCAACTTCATCTTTTAGTTGATTAAACTACTAATAGTCGTTATTTTCCCACTTAAAGACATTTTCAAGCTCCCTTTTTTTTTCGGAAAGTTCTAAATTAATATTGTCTTTCAAATGCTGTTGGAATTTAACCTTTTCATTTTTGGGGCCTGCAAATGGACATAGTACCTTTAAAGTTCCAGATATGTGTAAAACGTATTCCATTAGCAAATAATGAAATACTCAACTTTGCCTCTGAAGAAATAAAAATTCTTCATAGTTACGTGACATATTCTTTTTGTCAATACTCCTCTTTGAAAATCCATCGGCAAAGTGATTTTGAGAATTTTAATGGATATCTGCATTTAAAGTGAATTTTGATGTGGAATTGGGAAATCTTAATGAATTTTGATATTTGGAATCTCAAAGTTTGTGAATTTCAAAGTTTAAATTCATCCAATGTACAGAAAGCCAGTGCTGTAATGTTTTTCTGCCACACAAGCCTTAATTTTCATGACTTGGACAGAGGTATATAATACATGTAATGTCTTTCTGCCACACAAGCCCTCATTTTCTTGACTTGGACAGGGGTAGACAATAATGTCTTACTGCCACACAAGCCTTAATTTTCATGACTTGGACAGAGGTATATAATACATGTAATGTCTTTCTGCCACACAAGCCCTCATTTTCTTGACTTGGACAGGGGTAGACAATAATGTCTTACTGCCACACAAGCCTTAATTTTCATGACTTGGACAGAGGTATATAATACATGTAATGTCTTTCTGCCACACAAGCCTTAATTTTCTTGACTTGGACAGGGGTATATAATACATGTAATGTTTTTCTGCCACACAAGCCTTAATTTTCTTGACTTGGACAGGGGTATATAATACATGTTATGTCTTTCTGCCACACAAGCCTTAATTTTCATAACTTGGACAGAGGTATATAATACATGTAATGTTTTTTTTATGCCACAGAACTGGCTTTCTGTACTGGCTTTCTGTACATTGGATGAATTTAAACTTTGAAATTCACAAACTTTGAGATTCCAAATATCAAAATTCATTAAGATTTCCCAATTCCACATCAAAATTCACTTTAAATGCAGACATGTAATTTTTTTTTTTTTTCCACAGAAGCCTTAATTTTCTTGACTTGGACAGAGGTATATAATACATGTAATGTCTTTCTGCCACACAAGCCTTAATTTTCATTACTTGGACAGAGGTATATAATACATGTAATGTCTTTCTGCCATACAAGCCCTCGTTTTCTTGACTTGGACAGGGGTAGACAATAATGTCTTACTGCCACACAAGCCTTAATATCCATGACTTGGACAGAGGTATATAATACATGTAATGTCTTTCTGCCACACAAGCCCTAATTTTCTTGACTTGGACAGGGGTAGACAATAATGTCTTACTGCCACACAAGCCTTAATTTTCATGACTTGGACAGAGGTATATAATACATGTAATGTTTTTCTGCCACACAAGCCTTAATTTTCTTGACTTGGACAGGGGTATATAATACATGTAATGTCTTACTGCCACACAAGCCTTAATATCCATGACTTGGACAGGGGTATATAATACATGTAATGTCTTTCTGCCACAAGCCTTAATTTTCTTGACTTGGACAGGGGTATATAATACATGTAATGTCTTACTGCCACACAAGTCTTAATTTTCATGACTTGGACAGAGGTATATAATACATGTAATGTTTTTCTGCCACACAAGCCTTACTTTTCTTGACTTGGACAGGGGTAGACAATAATGTCTTACTGCCACACAAGCCTTAATTTTCATGACTTGGACAGAGGTATATAATACATGTAATGTTTTTCTGCCACACAAGCCTTAATTTTCTTGACTTGGACAGGGGTAGACAATAATGTCTTACTGCCACACAAGCCTTAATTTTCTTGACTTGGACAGGGGTATATAATACATGTAATGTCTTTCTGCCACACAAGCCTTAATTTTCATGACTTGGACAGAGGTATATAATACATGTAATGTTTTTTTTCTGCCACACAAGCCTTAATTTTCTTGACTTGGACAGGGGTAAATAATCTTTCTGCCATGACAAGCTCCTTGGCTTTTCATTGGTTCCTCCACAGCATTGGAATATTATTGCATTACCTGTATTATATGTGTGTGATGTTTCTATTCAATGAGGAAAAAAGATAAATCAATTTTTTGGTCATTCAAAAGTCACAAATAAATAGTTGTATACCTTTTGGACATCAAGTTTTTTAGGCACACAAGCCTTAATTTTCTTGTCTTGGACAGGGTAGCTGATCGTCTTTTCTGCCACACAAGCCTCAATTTTCACGACTTAGGCGGGTAAATGATGTGTTTTTGCGGGACACAAGCCTTAATTTTCCTGACTTGGATAGAGGTAGACAATAATGTCTTTTGGGCATACAAGCCTTAATTTTAATTTTAAAAACCAGTCTCAACACATATTGTATTAAAAAACACACTAGATGCATTTTCATTTAATTTTAGACAAACACACAAGAAGTTGGGAATTAAGACACACAAGTAGTCTTTAGAAGGAAAAAATGAAAAGACACACAAGATACCCCTTTTTTTCAGACACACAAGACAAAAATCTCACAAGCATACTGTCGTGAGTAGTACCGTCCGTCCGTCCGTCCGTCCGTCCGTCCGTCCGTCCGTACGTCCGTCCCGTTTGACCGTTATCACAATATCTCAAGAACCATTTAAGATTTAAACTTAAGACTCGGGAATAGTATTTATCACCATAGGAAGACGATCTGATTAGATTTTGGAGTACGTAGGTCAAAGGTCACAGGTCACAGAGGTCAACTTATGAAATTCCTTGTATTGAGTTTGTTAGCGCGATATCTCAAGAACCATTTGAGATTTAAACTTCAAACTTAAGGATAGTATGTATCACCATAGGAAGACGATCTGATTAGATTTTGGAGCACGTATGTCAAAGGTCAAGGGTCACAGAGGTCAACTTATGAAATTCCATACATTGAGATTGTTATCATGATATCTCAAGAACCACTGGAGATTTAAACTTCAAACTTAGTGATAGTGTGTATCACTATAGGAAAACAATCTGATTAGATTTTGGAGCACGTAGGTCAAAGGTCAAGGGTCACAGAGGTCAACTTATGAAATTCCATACATTGAGATTGTTATCATGATATCTCAAGAACCACTGGAGATGTAAAAACTTCAAACTTAATGATAGTGTGTATCACCATAGGAAGACAATCTGATTAGATTTTGGAGCACGTAGGTCAAAGGTCAAAGGCCACAGCGCACATTATGAATGCAAAAACAGCTTGTGATCGCGTTATCTCAAGAACCGATTGATGGATTCATGCCAAAATTAGGTCATGTTTGTTACTTGCAGAGCCAATGAACTGAGTAGATTCTTGGTTCATAAGGTCAAAGGTCAAAGGTCATGGGCCCATTATGTATGCAAAAATAGCTTGTGAATGCATTCTCATTAGAACTGACAGATGGATTACTATTTAACTCAGAACATCTTGCAGAGCCAATGAACTGAGTAGATTTTATGGTCATGAGGTCAAAGATCAAAGGGTCATATATGTATATGAGAAATTGCTTGTAATCACAATATTCTGAGAACCTGTCAATGGATTACCATTGAACGTGAATTCAATTTTTTTTTTCTGTTTTGGTTTGTAAAATTGCTCTATAACGGAGGCATCACTTTCGACTGCGCGCAGTCGAATTCCATCTAGTTTTTTATGAAATTCATGTATTTTCAAGTAATCACAGTGTTTTTGTTTTTTAATGTTTTTTGTCAGTTTTGAGTCACATCAGATTTGCTTTCATGCAGATATAATAAAAATAATAACAATTGTAAAATCAAAAGTTTGAACTTATAAATATAAACGATGAAAGGGTTATTTGAAAATTAAAGTGACATGTTGATCACCTTTTAATATCTTGTGCCATACAGCAAAAGATTCAAGCTGCCAAATTGGTAGCATTTACACCTAGTGGAGAGTGGCTAACATGGATTAATGTCCTGCCAAAAGCTCTTTATAGTGCTTTGCTAGGAATCTACCCCATAACCCTTTGATTGAGTTCAAGTGAATGAAAACTATACCACAACACATCCACAGGACCTTGATTTGGTTTTTATTTGACATAGGAAAGTTGATAGTGTCTTCGCAATATACGTTTGCAATTTCAACCATTGATGAGATGAGAGATAATTAATGTTGTTTACAAAAATAGATTATTTGAGTAATTTTGTTTGTATTTTGTGTCTTTTCAGAGAGAAGAAGAAGGAGAAGGAAAGAGATGAACTGTGGAAACGCTTGAGTAAACTGGAAATGAACCATCTAAATAACCAAACCAACAGCAGTTAGACATTATTGACTTGTAGAATGTAGACATGGCAGTGGAGATTTGTTGTGAGGACTTGCCACTGAAATGCCATCAGAGAGTCGGTCTTCTCTTCTCTGTGTTTCCCTCTGGGAATGGAAGACCTGACTGATGGAGGGAGCTTTGATTCCCCCGTTGCTGCATCGGGCGGGCGAAACCACAAAGTTTGGGCCAAAACCGATAGTTTGCTGCTGTTTCAGTGGAAGTGCATGAATGTTGTTCGTTATCTTTATATTTATTTCTTATCCAATCGAGTGTCAATGAACTCACAGTGAGCTAGCCTGGGAGGCTGGCTCCGTAGTAAAGAAGGACAAGTGGAGGAAAGCAGAGATGAAAGCAGAGATGAAAGCAAGTCATACCAATGTGAGACGCATCCTGTTGGGAGGATACCGGTAAAGAGGTTGGAAATATCACAGTCTACATAAAAAAGAAGCTGCTCACTTTCTCTCTCTCCTATACATCTGTTTCCTCAGTTGATTAGCATGAATATCTCTGTCACCTTGCCTCTTTATCACTAGATTACCCTATAGTTTCATGTCTCTTTTATGTGTGTTTGTCGTAGCTGATGTCTACTATAATGAGCGGCAATAGCTCGGTGGGTTTTTTATTTTAAGGAAGAAAACAATGTGTTCTCTTAAAAGACTGATGTGGAACATGTATTTTAAATGGATAATGTACTTAACAAAATGAAAAGTTTCCTGTTTTACCTGTTACATATTTACTCCTATTGGAGACTTCTTTTATATTCCTTCATCTAAAAGCTCTTCTAGAAGTTACACTCTGCATGCTTCTCCCTCCCTGTGGCTTATGGGTATGATTTGAATACAAGAGTACAGTACACTTATCAACAGCTCAGCAGTGAAAAGAGAATATTACGAGGAGAAGCCAAAAATGTCTGTACCTCAAACTAAATTGGCACTAAACCCATGCTCAAAGATTCATCTAATTCATATTTTAATGGCTAGCGAATATAGTTTGTATTATTCCTAAGCTTTATTAATGGGTTTAATTACTTTGTGATTGACTTTGTGATTAATCAGCCATAGACGATCTAGAGTTTACATTGTGTTTGTTTGTACAGATAGACTAAATTATTCTCCAGATTTATAAAATTCTCTCTTTTCTTCACATCATGTCAGTGGTTGTGTTTATTGTGGCTAGGATTTTGAAGCAATTGTTCCAGGAATGATATGCTTGATATTTTTTCTGAAATAAATCTTCTGTTTCCGATTCACAATGTCTATCATTGACATACTACTTGTATAATTTCTGTGCTGGAATATTAGCAGATATGTTACAAGAAAGTAGAAACAATATTGGGTTATTGAAGCATCCAAAGATGATTCTGCTGTACATGAAATGAATGAGGAATAACTTTTAGATATATGACCTATGTTTATGTTCATACATTTGTCTCAAATCTAATTGGAATATAAGTTTTTATTTATTTAACTCAATTTTAAATTGTAAATGGTATTAAGATAATCCTTGAATATCTACATGGATTAATATATAGTAAGACGATTTAAGCTTTTGCTGGTAAATCTCTTCACAATGAATACTCCAGGGAGATAAGATTCTTATGGGAACATGGTCTTTCTTTGCAGATGATCCCTAATGCAGTTCTGACTGTGTTCTGTTTAAACCCATTAGCACCTGGAAAGACACATCAGTGCCATTTACTCTCACATTGAAACAGTACATTGCATACTATATTTTATAGTTTTGAGATATGAAGAAGTTTTCGAGGCAGCACACCATCTTCAATATAAAATCAATCTAACAAGTATATCTTGTGCTGCAGCATATTCACACTTTGGTTGCTTTCTTCACCCCTCTGTGGAACACAATGGCTGTGCAAAATTACCCATTGTGATCTTGATTAGCTCCATGACAACCCTTTTAACATGGGTACGGATTAATCTAACAGTAAAATGATATTGAAGCCGTTGGTATACCTGGGTCCTGTCTTATAAAGAGTAACGATTGATCAAAATCAACCGTAAGTCCTCCAATCAGTGGCAAGTTTGCAGTCTCCTATCTCTTACGTACATAGTTGCGATTGATATCAACTCTTTATAAGACGGGCCCTGCTATCTTACCCCATATATCTATCCCAGTGGAGGCAAAGGGAGATTATTTGTGTGGCAATGGATGGTTTTGGGCAGGTGAGGACCTGTTAGAGAGGATTGGTTCTAGAAAGTGTAGGTGCTCAAAGGTTGTTTGTATCAAAGAGCTACCAATCTATTATTGTCGGGGGGAAGTAGCATGCCAAAGTAGATGTATGATTTCACGTCAAAATATGTACTCATTTCTCCAATGCCAGATACTCACTATGAACCCTTGCTATTAACAATTAGATCACTGTGAAGGTTTCACTTGGAGGGGATAACCTTCACTTTTTACAATCATTTAAAATTAACTCTTTTCAATTTGTCTGTGTTAAAGTGAACATTTAATTTTGTTGTGACAATAATTTTGGTTGTATGCAATGTGAAAGAGCTTTTGCTCTCCCATATTCTTAAAGGGGGAGGGGGGGGGGGGGGGGGAATGACTTTGTATATGTTAAAAAAAGAAGCAACATGTATGATTTCAGTATATTTATACAAAAATCTTTTAAACATGATTAGTAACATTTGTCGTGATAACAGGTTTTCACCTGATTGTGAAGATGTATCAGTTTTCTAAGTTGTAACGATTGTATTCGAGTTAAAAAAGCACTTCAATTCTAAAAGCACCTTAATTTGGTCAGATTATTTTAGTGTACCGATAACAGATGCTAGGGTTTGTAATCAAATATACTGGTGTAGTTGTAGTGGTTTAACGATGGGGTATTCTACTGACACTACGTCAGATTTACGTTTACTGCCATCTGCTGCTCAGAATGTACCGATGTGGTGACAGCCATGTCCCACAATGCATCACCCACAGATTACATGCGTGGTGATGCTTGGGTACAGGAACCGGAAATCGCTGTATGTACGCCTTTACCAAAAGATGGTGTTATTGAAGATACATTACAGCAGTGGCAGCAATGTTTGTAAAATACCCTGCCTTTAATAAAGCCAGTAAATCCCTGTTTGGATATTGTAACAGAATTCAGAAGTATACATTGATGTATTACAGTACTCCAAAGTGCTGGAGCGATTAGAAATATTTTTAAGTGCCATGAACCAAGATGTGTTTTTATCAACCAAAATATGAAATTAAAGCGTAATTGTTAATACTATGTTTTTTGTTCATTTCCTAATGAATTTGCACTGTTGTGCATAGCATGATTTTCCACTAACTTACAGGTATTTGTCAGATGAGGGTTACCAAGATATGTGTTACAATAGAAGCAGCTTCAGTTACATGTATTTATCTCACCTCCCTCTATTGCCTGTGCATTACACTTTCCCTCTTGAATCTATAAATGAGTAGAGAAGGGAAACAATTCTTTATGGCAATCACACACACTTATGATGATTATAATGGTGTTGACACCTTGGGCTAAGAAGTGGCCCTTTTGATTAAATGAGACCTAACTCCTGACAACAGACCCAACCAAAATTAAACCCCCCCCCCCCCCCTCAAATGGCCAAGAATTGATCGGTGTGGATACTCTTTGTGGAGTCGATCTGGCTGTGGGGAAAAGAATTGCAAATGTATAAGGTGCAAATGATTCAGTGACATGTCGTCTTTGTTTAAATTTTCAAATGAAATGACGAGACATGTTGCACCTTTCACGAGCTAACCAGTCCTATAACGGTGATCTTCCTCATTGAGAGACATTATTATCTGACTTGGTTGCTGTTGTGTTTTTTTTTTCTTTTCAAATGCAAAGACTTTTTGGGGCTCCATATCTGATCACTGTATAATTGTATTACTTGATTGGTTTCCAGTTGGATTACCACTTCTATTAGGTTAACCTGTAACTATTTTAAGGTTTAAAGAGAGAGAGCTGGATCTAGTTGTAATTAAGAATCTGAATAGAAGCTTTCCCTTTCTCCATTACTATAGATATTAGACTATTGCACAGGATTTTTACCTTCATATAGATTCATGAAAGTGATGAAATCAAGGTAGAAATGGTACAAAATGTCACTGCCTCTGCACTGTAATGCAGCTTAAGAAACCCAAGATTTGTTACTGTTGATTGTAATGATTTAAGTTCAGGATTTGAACCAACAGGGAGAATTAATATGTATTCATATATTACATTATGTTATATTAGTTGCATTTGTTAGATTGACCAGTAAATGTGTATGTATATATAAGCTGAATATGTACATATATATATTCAGTTTGATGCAACTAATAACAAACTTTTCTTATTTGCCATGCTTGGTTGTATTTATGAATAGCATGAAATTGAACAGCATACTAAACTCAATGATCTAAAATCATGAAAATAATGAGAAGAGTATGACTCGTGCATACACTGCTTCTGTAACATTGTTGATTTCTGACTCTCAATCTCTCTCTCTCTCTCTCTTTCTCTCTCTCTGCCTCTCTCTGCCTCTCTCTGCCTCTCTCTCTCTCTTACAAAAACTGCTTGTCTCGCCCCTCCCCTGTGAACTTCATAACAGTAAAGGTGGAGGCACATTTCAATCATTCTTTACAATAGTCTGAAGCTAAGAAAATACATTTGTGTTCTCTCTCTCTCTCATGTATTTGTTTCATTTAGTTGGTTTATAGGAATGTTAAGAGGTAGCCCTTGCTTTTTCATGTGCATGCAAACAGCTTTCAAATTACATATTCTGTATTTACCACTGACATGTTGAACTTCTGGTCCTGATTATGCGAGATATTTTGCAGAAGATTTATGTATAAGAAAGTATTTTAGTAACATGAAAGGTTTCAAAGAGCAACACATATTTTTCTTTTACCTGGCGTCTGGTGAGCTGCCAAAATAATTAAGCAGGTGTAACAGCACACATACGTTCTCCACATGTAATGCTTTTCTAGAAAATAATTAACAGTTTTTATATGATATCCATATCCTCATCATCATTTTGACAAATTGATTCACTATTTAGAAGACTGGTTTCTTTAATTTATGTTTATGATTTCTGTTGTGTCAATTTGCCATATGAGTAAGCTGTAGACCTCATTTATTTCTATTGAGCTGATTTGGATTGTATTTAAGAAGTTCACCCATGCTAAACGCTGTGACTGTTTTTAAATACTATCTCTATGAGAAAAAAAAGCTGAATAGTTCACTTCTATCTGTTGTGCAAGGATTTTTTTAAAGAAAGGCCTCCTGTAGACTTGTAACCAACTTTAGCCACATGTTTTGTAGCATGTTCAAATAGCATTTTATGATATGATTTTTTTTTTTTCTGGGGGGGGGGAGGGGGCGTGGGTGCTACTTGTACATGGCACTTTTGACACGATGGTAACTTTTTTTTCTTCTGATTGCGTTTAATTTTCTTAAAATAGAATTATGAAGCCACTTACTCTCTGTTTCTCTTTAGTACAAATAACAATAGCTGTGATGTAGTATCATGTAATGGTCACAATGTATTTAAGCAGTGATCATCCCTGTTGACCATTTTGTACGGTAAACTAAATGATTCATCCAAAAGTAGATGAATAAACTCCATTAGTATCTAGAGGTATAGCACATGTAACCTAGTCAAGTACGAGAGGTGCTTAACACAGCTAAATAATAAGCTATATTGGGCATGTTGCTTACTCTGGTCCCAGTTAATTTCTGTTCATATTTATGTGTGTGTGTGACATGGGAATATGTCTTGTATAAAGAATATTACAAAAAAACAAAGTATTCACTCAAAGATTTTTGCACTTGTGTACAGGTATGGTAAAGCTACGACAGTTAAAGTAGATTGTGATAGCAAGAAGCAATTCCTCTTTTGAAACTATAGTGACTAAATCTCTAGCAATTGTATCAGTATGAATATTTTTGTTTTTCTTGGTTCAAGTTGTACAACTTGTTATATCTGTAAATATAGTGTACATTTTGTCTGTATATTCTACCGAGAGAATATCATAGAGATTAAATATTGCAATTTTCCCAAGCTTTGAGACAACTATTTCTTTAAAAAGGGGGTGTAAGAAAAAAAAATGTTTGTGCAAGACCTCTGCATACTTGAAATGAATTAATGTATTGCGCAGATGTCTCTTCCTTTATTTCTTATGGGAGTATTGATATTATTTTTTGTTTATCCATATGATGATGACATATGGGAATGAGTAAAAACAGAAAATGTTCATGTGATGTCCTGAATTCTTCTTGTTATTTGTAATGCCTAGAATCTGAATGATATGACCGTGATCTTGGTGATTTTGTTGATGATGATGATGCTGATGTTGTTGTTCTTGATGATGTATATTTTCCTGATGTTGATGTACTGTGGATGTTGATGATGATGATGATGATATGATATAACGATTTCTTTGATTTTGATGCTGATCTAATGTTCAGGTGAACATTTCACCAATACCCAAAAGACCCTTTCTGAGATAGTTTCTGGTCTTACTGCCTCTGTTTTTAATTTATTAAATGTAGGCCATTTTTGTCAGGAGGCTATATTGCTTAGATGATGGTCGTTAACAGTGCGATAGTTGAAGCCTAAAGGTACATCCTCTCCAATTGAAAGGGGGAAAATCAGAGAGAGAAAAAAGAGAGTAAGGGTAGGCATGGTGACAAGAAATGATACAAGTATTTCAACACTCTTCCCCTCACTCAATGACCTTGATCATCACATTTCATCTATCAAGTAAGTGTGTTCCCATCCCCACCCCCATGACATCAGCGCCTAGATCTTACTAGACACGCTTCGTTACTGGTCTTGGAAATGGGTAGACTAGTGATGTGTTTTGACAATCAAACCTGGGTTTTTTCTTCCTGCGTTAGATGTCCGTACGTTGTCCCAAAAGACTTTTACACAATATCTTGATTCAATTTTAAAGAATGTAAATATATAAAAAGGAGAAAAATTAGGTAGGCCTGTGTGTGATAATGGTACCACTCAAGAGAAGGGTGTCGAAGACATCAAGGTTAATCAGCATACTTACCGATGTAGCGCCATCACTTCACCTGTTTTTAAAAAAATCGTGAGAAATGATGAATAAAAAGCAAAGAAAGAAGCAAAAAACAAAATAAAAAGGGGGTTCAAACCTGCATTTGATTTAACCACAGACCACCGAATACAATGTCAATTCTTCCTATTCGCCCCCCCCCCCCCCCTCTCTCTCTCTCTCCCTCTCTCTCTCTCTCTCTCTCCCTCTATTTCATTGCACCATTCTCTTGTTATTATTTCTGTATTTTTAACCCTTACACTGCCCCTACAATTCAACAAAGTTAAAGAATGGAAACATTTCGCCCCCCCCCGTCCATTCTTCTCTTAGACCTTTAGTCACCCCCCCCCCCCCCACCCTCACCCCCACATTCATTGTATCAATACATCGATAATGACCTCTCTTTCGCCCCATCTCTTGGTTTGGGTGAGCCGTTTTCCTCGCCCCATCATGTCTGTCTTCTCTCTTTCTCCTCTCTCCCTCTCCATCCCCTTCACTCCCACCCCTTTCTCTCTCTCTCTCTCTCTCTCTCTCTCTCTCTCTCTCTCTCTCTCTCTCTCTCTCTCCGTCTCTCTTTCTCTCACTTCACATTCATGGTAACTCACAACGAAACAGTGACAGTGTTCAGTTTTTCCTTGCTATTGTATTTTCTTTATTGATTATAGAATGCTGCAATGGTAATTGTTTTACATCATAATTCACCTTTGATATCAGAGCCATTACAGTGAACGTACTTATCCAGTGAAATAAAAAATTATACCCATTGACCGTGGATTGAAAAAAAAGATTTATACCATTTACCTCGCCTAGGTTAAGTGTGGCAATGAAGATTAATATCTTGCCAATGAACATTAGTGCTGCGACACGGATTTGAACCCTGTACCTTGTTGTTGGCAGTCTGGAGACCTATCAACTGGACCACAATATCTCCACCTCTATAATCTCACGACTTTAATCGCTGATGAAAGGGAGTGCACCAGAGTGATATAATATCATAGGTTGAAAACAACCTCTAAAACCCACGACAGTTTGATTTTGTGTTAAAGAGAGATAGAGAAGAAGAAAAAATACAAATCTAGCATTTTCAATTGTCAGGATTTTCCATCATCGATAATTATGTTATGACATATCAAGTGAGGATGAAGGATTTTCTTTCAGTTTACGGATGAGATTCTATTCATTTAATCAAGCAACAGCAAAAAAATCAACGAAAATGAAAATGCTCAAAGCAGAACATTGAACTACAGAAGGAATCAAATTGTCTGGACCAGACCACAATGTCCACCCATTTTAATACAGCTTATTGGAGTAATATTTATGGGATTATCCCTAAGATGCATTAAGATGTTCAAAATTAATCCCCAAATACCATAACCTTGATCCTTTCTGTGTGTGTGAGCTTCAATATAGCCCTACCAACTGGGATAAATGCTTAGGTTTAAATTCACTATATTCAAAATATTTGTTTGATAGGTTTTCGCTGAAAGAAGATCTCGTTTCTTGGAACTCCTTTTTAATCGAGGTAAGCCAGGAGGTTGGGTGAGCCAGTCTCAGCGTCTCCAACCTTGCCCGAGGAAGCGTTACTAATGATAGCAGCGTACACTTTCTCAGAATCACTCTCTGAAGCAGACATTACCGCAGCAATACCTGGGGAGAAGATAACAGTGTAGCATGAGGAAATTACATTTATTGTCAGAACTATTTCACAATTTTTTCATTAATCACCCAATTCTAAGACCTACCTGAACATAATTAGAAGAGTATGTCTGCGAAAATAGCTACAAGAGTGCTGGTAGTAAAATACAAAGGCGTAGTATTGACAAGGGGTTTTATTAACAGTTTTGTACCCTCACCATCAACATAATGCCCTCTCTCCTTTATTGTTACCATGATGGTATTACTCTTACACCATATGTTAACAGAAGCACATGAAAACGATATTATGGGTTTTAAAGCTTGCGTTTTCCTCAGGTCAGATTCGGTCATGTTCGTATATGGCAAGCCGTTTAAACATTAAATCCTATTTCGTGATATAAAAAAATATATAATGCTTGATACCAATTACATATTTTTTGATATCGAGAATTTAATTCTTGAACTGCACGCATCGTGAAAATATAAAAATCCATTGGGAAAATATAACTCCTTTTGGTGATCCAATAATATTCAAGGTTTATTAATTTAAAAATATGAATCGCAGCCAGAGGGGGGGGGGGGGGGGGGGAGGGGGGAGGGGGGGGGGGGGGGGGGGGGCTAAATTGTCCAATAATTTTTACAAAAGTATTTACATGATTTAAAGAAAAACACCATAGAATCATTATGATACAAGTAAACAATATGCAATTGTAAATAATTCATGAGTGTAATACCAAGGAGAGCATGTGAGGCTACCATGAAGCGAGTAGTACATTTTAGCTGCATAGGTGGAGGTTCAAAGTAGTATAGTGTAATGTAAGCGAAGACCGCAAGCTTTGCAAGCTCCATGTTTTGAAAAGACAGTTGGAAGGGAGAGACTGAGAGAGAATGTCATATTACGCACCTAACCAGAGTCAATATCTGTATACCTCTCTTTAGAAATCTAGCCATCTGATTGGTCGAAATTTGAGTCGTGATTTAAGCCATGCCCGCCTACCGGTCAATAGTCGTTTAAAAGATGCCCGCATGCCCCGGTTAACGGGCCGCATAAATACATTTTGGTGAGATCCCCATTGGTGCACGTGTAAAAGTTTCTTTGTGTGAGCGCGGATACAAAGAGTGCAGTGCGGGTGCGATTCCCGAATGATTGTAACATTCAGGCAACTTTCCAGCGAAGATTTACAGACAGCGTCTCAGATTTTCTGTGATGTTTTAACCAGTCTTTACTCAAGTAAGGATAAGGTAATAATTCTTTGCAGATTTTGTGTGTGAATTCGGTATATAAAAGATATATCGACTGCTTTAATATTCGAAGCATTGATGTTTATATACTGGCTCTCGGGGACGTTACATCCTGATATGACCCCGAGGCGTGCCGGGGCCTATCGAAACATAGCAGTCAATATAATTATCTATATTATAAGATGATGAAGCGGATCCAAATCAAATGATTGGTTGAGAGCGTACACGTGACCAAGCATTTATTTTGCCTAACACTTAATTTTACTAATGACCGGTCGTTAGTAAAATCATTTTATAAAACATTATTTTATAAAACAATCAAAATATCCTCTTATAAAACAATAATACAAATCATTTTGTTCGGGCATTAGTAAAATTACTCACATGAACTCGGTACCTACGAAACAGTCCTAAGGTACCTCGTGTTGGTAATTCTTACTAATGCCCTCACTGTAGTGTATTATTTGCATATTTTCTAATATACCACTCTCTGCTTTTTTATCGCGGAGTAGCCTCAATGAAACAATGTTTATGAATATTACATAATTTTTCGTTACCTGCAACATGAGGGCATGACATGCTGGTTCCGCTCTTTGTGCTTGTGGAAGTTTTGGAGCTAATACCGCAACTTTTGATGGATGAACCAGGAGCAAAGATATCAACACATGTGCCGTAGTTCGAGAAGGAAGATCTTTGGTCAGAACTGGTAGTGGCACCCACGGTGATAGCCTACATGCACACAAGTCATAATCATTATTCAAACGCATACACATGAACGTGCAGAAGTAAACCTTTAATACCAAGGTCCATTTGGCACACTGTAAATACAAAAGCCTTTGGAATAATGAAAAAGACAGAATACAAGACATACAAAGGCGTGGATCCACATTATATTATTGTATAAAGCACGTCAAATATTTTACACCAAATAATATAGTGAAGAAAACCCGTATCCGGACACATACCCCCTGGACATCCACCCCGGATAACCACCACCGGTCAACTGCCCCCTAGGACAACTACCCCATAGGACAACTACCCCCTAGGACAACTACCCCCAGGGTAGTTGTCCGGGGGTAGTTGTCCTAGAGGATGGTTGTCGTAGGGGGCAGTTGTCTGGGGGTAGTTGTCCGGGGAGTAGTTGTCTGGGGGTTAGTTTTCCAGGGGTAGTTGTCCCGGGGGTAGTCGTCATAGAGGGTGTTTGCCCTTGGAGGTAGTTGTCCTAGGGGTTAGTTGACTGAGGTGGTTATCCGTGGGGTGGATGTCCAGGGGTAGGTGTCCTAGAACCAAGAACCATTGTACTCTGCTCTTGATTATGTCATAATACTTTCTCACTACTTGTTTATGGTTTTCAATTAGTATTCATTCTTCTTTAAATAAGTAACACAGAAAGAAACAAAAACTAGGAAGGGAATTTGATATTCTGGTTTTCTCAGTGGGATCATTCAACTGTTTGGATTACAAATGTTTATATCAGGTATGATAAAGATAATAATGCAGATATATATTTATTCATTTCGCATCTTTGTACAGAGTATCATGTACAGCTACATAATCATTACGGAACATTGTTAAAACATTGAAATAGGCTGGTTTACAACAGGGCTCTGTTTAAAAACGACATTATGTTCTGCCTTTTTTCCATTCTATTCTCCTATCAGCTCACTTCCGCCTCTGATATCAAACGAAAACTATATGAGAATAATACTGAATCACAATGTACTAAATAAGGAGAGATGGAAGAGGGAATGAGAGAGGGAGGAGGTATATAATAGATTGATAATAAGGGCAGATCTGAGGCCCCCTACTCTATATAGATAGTGGGAAAAAACATGAAAACCTTGAGCAACCCTTGGGTGGATATGTTGCGCATTATAAATGCCTGCATTATTATCGTTCAGGAATATAAAGGAGGCTATGCCCCCGCCCCCATTGTAATACTCGCGGGAAAGAATTCGGGAATACATCTCCCCCCCCTCCCCCCATTCTGAGAGAGCCTAGAAAGGGGCGACGAAATTCTCATATTATGACCTAGGAAAATTCAATGTCATTATCTCACCCCCACCCCCTCCCCGTTTCACCCCTCTCCCCCTGTCACACCTGAATTGGATTCCCCACCCCTGAATAATCAAGTCATTTACCTCTGCTGCAGAAGCGGGTGACTTGTCGCAAGCATCACCATCGTCATTGCCAGCCGAGACAACTACAACATAGCCGGCATTTCGACAATTCTTGACAGCTGTATTTTGTGAAGTCGACACGGAGCCACCGAGGGACATCGAAACAACACCAGGCTTTTGCCCATTAGCGCTTACCCAATCAAGGGCTGACAAAATAAGATAAATTATATGAAAATCATGATAATTATAACAACAACAACAACCATAATAATATAGTATTAATAGTGATAATAATGATAATAATAATGATAATAACAATACCATAAATGATAATGATAATACTACTAATAATAATAATAGTGAAAATAATGATAAGAACAATAATAATAAAAATGATCATGGCAATGAATAATATAATATTGATAGTAATAATGATAATAATGCTAATACTTATAATAACAATATTAATTACAGTTATAAAAAAAATAACAAAATCAGTAATAATGATAATAATAACCAAATTATTATTATTATAATTATTACAATAATAATAACAATAATAATGATATTTTGCAGATAGAATTCAAAATATCAAAATTGACGATACTGTCTACAATACTCTTTCAATACTCTTTGGGTACAGCAAGCTAAGGGTCTCGGCTCGGACCTCCGTTATTTACTCTGTACTATTACCCAAAAGAATTCCCTGGAACGACTGTACGCAGATGACAAACGGATTTCTTTTTCTTTCAGGCCTGCATGTACTTGCTCAATATAAAATCATCTCGACCATAGAAGCTTCAAGCAGGTGTTGATTATATTCGTTGATGGAATCTTTAAAACAGACTCATCCTAAATGACAGCAAAACTGTTGGTTATTGACACTTCGAACATGTGTCAATGGGGTATCTGTCAGAAGTCCTGTCATAAAACCATTACTCAGTGCTAGAAATCTAGTACTTTTTGACGAACGTTTGAATATGCGAACATTACAAACATAATGTAAATCAATTACATACCACATGATAATATAACCTCTGACGTATTCTGAAGAGTTTTGATCAGGACAGTATAAAAACAATTGTTCATGCTTGCATCTTTATTTTAAGCTTTTCATTAAAAAGAGTTTGGCTCTTAGGGTAATCGGAGTTAGTTTTCAGCAAGGACACACGTAATCCTAGAAAATGATAGGCCTATATAGGCTACGTGAACAACTCTTTTTTCCACTTGCGATTCTTGTATACATGAGAAACGACCATTCATGAACATGCAGGAAGGGAAATTATTTTGGTCTTTGTTTCCTTCCTTCCGTTTTTTTTATTCCCCCTTCCCTCTGTCCCTTTCCAATTCATTTTCCCCATTTTCTTGTTCAGCACTAAAGTTTACTCTTTTTTTTGTTTTTTTTGTTGGGGGGGGGGGGGGGCATTTGGAGGGGGCTTCCGCCCCTCAGCGCAATGCCATGGTATTACATGGTATGTTATACAGCTGACCACCTGCATATGGGAGTGTTGGTGACTTCTGGTATTAGAGGGCAGTGTCCTCGCCAATTAGTTTGTACCAAAAGAAATAAAAATGATTTGATTAGATGAGATGTACTTGAAGTCCTTAACCTTGGTCTTTTCTGGTTTGACACTTGATCTAATGAAATGGTTTACAGAGGACCAATTAAATGTTTAGTAAACTGACATCCATGAAAAAATGAGAGTCGACTATATCGAGGTTTGAAACATTGACAAATCTTACTTAGCGTTTTCCTTATATTGCAGCAGTAAATTGCACATATTGATAATCAAGTAATCAGTTGGGCATAACTGTTTTTTTTAAAAAAGCTTTAAGGTGTAAACAGGTCAACGATAGAATGTAGCAAGAGTGTCAAATTTCAATAACAGTAAGGGGAAAAGAAGACAAAGCAACATGTTTGGCAGGAAGCAGGGCGGCGGAGCGACTTCCAAAGTGGGGGGGGGGGGGGGGCACAAAAGGGCACTTTCTGGAGATTTTTTAAATAGATATTGGTATATACCCCTATATTGTGATTACATTATCGGGGATGATTTCAATATTTGTTTTTCTTTTTACAGCATCGGCCGTTTTACGGCCAATATTTTAGAGGGCATGTCATAATCCCCCCCCCCCCCCCCCCCCCCCCCCCCCCCGGCCGTATCAACACTCAAACAGCCCGGCCTTTTTAGGGCTAAAAGGTTAATTATCAGAGGTGAAATTGGGCACTTATGAAAATAAAAAAAAGGGGCACTAATGATAAAGAGAAAAGGGGGAACGATATGGTTTTAATAGGGGCATTAATCGGAGTTGAAAGGGGGCTTTTATGAGAAGGGGGAAGTGGTTCTTATTAAAAAGAAAAAGAGGCACATGTTAAAATAAACGGGGCACTAATCAAAGATAAAAAAGGGTAAATGTAAGAAGTGGAAGGGGCACTTATAAGAAGGAAAAAGATCATTTGTTATGAAGGACAAGGGGGACGTGTCAAAATAAAGAAGGCATTTATATAAGATGAAAATAGCACTTATCAGAAGGGGAAGGGGCACTTATCAGAAGGGGAAGGGGCACTTGTCAAAGTAAAACGAGTATCTCTCAGAATTGAATAGGGTCATTTACAAGAGATGAAAAGGGGCACTTATGAGAATGAAAAGGAACTATTTTCATAGATGAAAAGGGGCATTTATGAGAAGGGAAAGGTTTTTTTTTTTAATGAGGGCACTTATCATAAGGTAAAGGGGGTACTTATTAAAAAGGAAAGGGGGCACATGTGAAAATATAAGGTGCGCTTATCCGAGTTAAAAAGGGGTAGTTATCAAAAGGGAAAGGGGAACTTTTACAAAGTCAAAGGGGAACTTGTCAAAGCAAAAGGGGAACCTCTTAGATTTAAATAGGGCAATTATCAGAGGTGAAGGGGGCTCTTATCAAAAGTGAAAATGGGCGCTTCTTGTACCTGAAAAGGGGAATTTACTAGAGATTAAAAAAGGCACTTATGAGAATGGAAAATGGACACTTATTGCAAAGGAAAATGTGAACTTGTCAAAGGAAAATGGGTACATGTCAAAATAAAAGGGGCACTTATTAGAGGTGGAAAGGGGAAGGGGCACTTATTAGAGATGGAAAAGGGAAGGGGCACTTGTCAAAGTAAAATTGGCACTTTTCCTATGTAAAAAGGGGCACTTCTTACAAAGTTAAGGGGGCACTTTTCTTATGTAAAAAGGGGTCCTTTAGGGGTATAGAAAAATTGGGGGGGGGGCACTGTGCCCCTCTGCCCCTCGGGAGCGCCGCCTCTGGCTAGATGTAATCTCAGACTCTCGATTTCCCATATTCTATCAGGTCCACTGATAGTACCAAACTTTAATTTATCCGAACCACAAGTTAACCATTATTGTGATGGGAAATAAATAGTACTAATTTGTGTTGTAACCAGTTGAAATAGTAATGATCCAATAACCAGAGCTTTCCGAAGTTGTTGGCAAGATTTTTTTTTTACCTGCGATGCTGTCAGATTTATAGCCAGAGCCACTGCAATCGAGGGTACGGAGTGCGTAGACGGAGGCCTGTTTAGCAATACCATATGTATTACCTACAGCAGTACCGGCACAGTGGGTTCCATGTCCATTGCAATCTTGCCCCTATAGAATAGAAGAATGGTGGTGGTATCTTTATCTCAATTATCTCAAGCATTATATCTATACTACAGGTACTATAATTTGAAGGAAAAAATACATGTTCAACAAAATACGCCCAAAAGGTTAGGGGAAGCAAGTACATATTGCAAGATATACAATCTGTGCCAAAATAATTTATATTTTCTATAAATTTGTCATTAATAATCTTACACCCATGAGTTAGGAAATACTATTATATTAGAATATATAACAAAATTTAAAAAAAAACAGAACACCCCTACCGACAGGAGCAAAGAGATGAGAAAATATTTAAACGAAAGTGAGAGGAAAGTAGAGAGAGAGAGAGAGAGAGAGAGAGAGGGGCGTATTATCTAGATCTATTATTTTTTAATAATTTTTAAAATAATTCCATAAATTGGGGTAAAACAAAAATATTCCAACTTTATGAGCGACAGTGTAATATTCATTGCTTCCTTATTAGTTCTGATATAATTATATCACTGAAGGACACTTTAAACAAGGATTAAATTTGTCACTTTTTATCGTAGAATTATATAGACTTACGATCGATTGCCAATCTAGACTATTTTCTAATATTTTGTAAATTTCTAATGATTCTGGAATTACATTAAAAAGTTACACTTTCTCAAAATCTCCTCTCACATGTTTTGTAATCCTCATTACTTTTTGTGCAAAACAGCTCGAGCCCTGACTATGGACCTGACTACATAAGACTACTACTGCCACTACGACGATGACGACGAATACTACTACTATGTCTACTCCTTCTATTCCTATACAATTAAAACAAATACTGTGAACAGCATTAGGTAAGATTAAAAAGGAATAGATAGGCCAACAGCAAAACAGTAAAAAGAAAGAAATGAACGAAATAAAATGACCGTCGTCTACTAACATCTCCACCTATGAAGTCTGCAGCAACACTAGCACGGCTACCAAAGTCATCATGGTCTGTATAGATACCAGAGTCGACTACGTAAACATGAGCTCCATCACCTTCACCTGCAAACAAGGTTAATATCTTTAGTCAAATTAAAATTGTCCCTGAAATAGTCAGTTATCATGATAAAATATTCATGGGACGTAAATATAAGAAAATCATATACGCAAGCTAAAAACAAAAATGAATGAATGAAGCAAAATGAAAGATATCAATATACGTAACAATGGATTATACACATAATGAATATTACTATCTTCATTACCATGCAGAATATAACAAAGAGTGATAACATTTAAAGGGATAGTTGAGTTCTGTTGCAGAGGGCGCTACACAAAATTTATCAAATTCGGTTCAGAGACGGCTGAAATATCCATAGATATAACGATTTCTAAATTTTGTGTACCACTACAAGTTTGAAGAAAAAAAACCGTTAATAAAATGAAATAGCGCCTTTTACGCTGTATTTCAGCCACTGCCGATGTTGGTTTTATGTTGGCTTTTTCGTGTTGGTTATATTAAGCCCAACCAGCCGGCCCATGTATTGTTATTATTAATTGATTAATTAATTAACGGTCACCGTATTTTTTTTAAAAGTGGAGCTGAATTGGTATGATCGTATTGGTTAAATTTCACACATTTTGGGGTCTAAAATAACTTTTAAAGGTCCTCAAAGGGCACTAGAAATGTGAAAGATAAGAATAAGAGCAATAACCATGCACTTTGAAGGCAATTTCGATCTGAAAACAGAACTCAACTATCCCTTAATATGGTATTTACATTTTTTTACATACTCATTTATGAATATGATTTTTATTCAAATAAACTGCATTTGGTGGAGGGCGGAGGAAGAAGAAGAACAAGAATCATCATCATGACTTATATGACTAGAGTAAAGTATTACTTGAGTTTAATGTGTTAATTTATTTTTGCAAAACAATGAAGAATAGCAATATGATTGAAAACTTGTCTCATGAGAAGAAGAAGAAGAAGAAGAAGAAGAAGAAGAAGAAGAAGAAGAAGAAGAAGAAGAAGAAGGAAAAAAGAAGAAGAAGAAGAAGAAGAAGAAGAAGAAGAAGGAAAAGAAGAAGCAGAAGAAGATGAAGAATACATATTATATATATATTTGACTAACTTTTGACGTCCATTCTCCCGTCGAGAGGGAGATCTCTCTGGTCGATGCGATCAAGACCCCATTCGGAATCGGCAACTGCAGCGTCAGCTGTGATGATCTCATCTTCCTCTACATAGGCAACACCAGGCAGGGAACGCAACTGAAAGGTGACCATAATATTGTTCCTCAAAATCATGTACAGTCAATCCTGTCTATTAAGGCCACCCAAAGGAGACAGAAATAGTGGCCACTGTAGACAAGGTGGTCTTACTAGACAGTTTCTGCAACGCACCTTTCTTTCTCGAGCATGGCCATTATATAGAGAGATGTCCTTAATAGAGAGGTGGTCACCAAGACAGGTTTGACTGTACTTGATTCTGATGTTCCTCTTCATTAAATGAACAAGATGTATCATCCAGTCAGATGAACAAGAATATTACATTTTGGCATTTGGCAACAAAAAACATGTTAAAGGTACTATGTCCCCTTTGCAGGCCCAAAAAATGAAAAAGTTAAATTCCAACTGCATTTGAAATATAATACTAATTTATAACTTCCCTAAAAAGGTGGGGCTTGAAAATGTCTTCTAATAACGACTATTAGTTGTCAAATCGACTTTAGGGCTATAGAGCCCAAAAGTAATAGTCTTGATTTTCAGACAATTGTACCGAATGGTCATACGTTTTATGCTGCGCAAAGATTCAATCAGTTTAAGCTTGGCCATCACAAGAAGTGGGTTATTGATGTAGACAAATGCTCATGTACCCTTTACAACTCTTTTCATGTATGTTATTACCAAAGAAGAAACAAGCCAGTCAGTCACTCAATAGTGTCTGACAGTGAAGTCTAGCAAGTAAACGGGTTTCCTTGCATAATTTGAATATGAGGACACTGCTAATGTTTAAATTTCACAGATAGGACAAACATGACATATTCATAATTCTTGCAAAGTTCTACATAATTTGAGGTTGGCTGCAAAAGGGACATAGTACCTTTAAAGTGCAATCGATGCAACATAAGCACACATACTACTAACTATGGAAACTAGCTAAAATATTAACGCTGTGATTATCTTAATTAAAAGAGAAGGAAGGATAAGAAGTAAATGAAAAAAAAGAGGAACAACAGCAGGAAGAAGGATTAGGATTAAGAGGAGGAGGAGGAGGAGGAGGAGGGGAGGAGGAGAAGAACAAGGAGGGGAATAAGAACAAAAGAAAGAGGAGAGAACCATACAAAAAATAGTAGAAGAAAGGGGAAAATAAGAAGAAGGTAAAAAGGAAAGGAGGAGGTAGAGGCGGGGAAAGAAATAGATAGAGACATAATGACGAAGATGATGAAGAAGAGAAGTAGTAAAAAAAATATTTAAAAATAAAAATAAAAAAAGGTAATTCTTACGATATCAAGGCCTCCTTCGGGAACAACGGATACGAAAGCATTGATGAGAGATATTTTCGATTTGATAGAAGCGAAGAGACCAGATGTAGCTACACGGTTCATTAAACGCTCTAAAGTTGCGTCGATATCTACACCATCCTGTGAAATTAATGGAATTTTCATGAATAAAAAGGATAAATAAGTGTTATCCATACAAATATTTGCACAAACATTGATCAGAAATATGTCAAACGCTATCGTTAAAGAAATTGAGTAAAGTAAATTATTGTCTACAGGTTCACACACACACACAAAAAAAAAAAACGTTTTCACCATTCACAGATAAAGAAATGCTATTTATTCAGGTGCAGCCTAACTTAATAGTAATAATACAAATATTCATTTTTCAGTGAGAGGAAGAATTACGTTACTCGAAAAGCTTGCTCAAGAGTCAATGCACGATGGGAAGGGAAAGACAATTATCATGAGCAATAAAAGCTAGCAATTAAATATGAGCTGCCATAACATAGCAACATTTGTGCCATCTATTATGTTGGAATCCTTTGGAAACTTTTACTTTGTCGTTTACTTTGAGGTTCCTTATATAGGCGTATGACAGTAATGTTCTGCAACTGTGTCTAACGAATTTGTATTCCCATCGCTTACGCATATTTGGGCTCCCTTTTTACTTACTCTGTAATAATGTGTTTGAGAGTTAAACTTTGAGATAAAATATTTAACTCTAAATTCAACTGACTTATTGAAAGTAGCTTCTTTTTTTTCTACTGCATCTTTTGAAATTTAACGCACCACATAACCGCTTGAAAACATGACATCAAAATTGTGAAGAATGTAGATAATATTGTTACCTGCAGAACGACGATGTAACGTCCCTTTACGCCGTTTTCACCAGCGTCGTAGAACGGGGCTTGGGCAGCGTAAGCGGCCACGGCCAGGGTAAGCAGCAATAGGAATTTCATCTTGTATGGTCAGTCTATAATTAATTAATGACAAGGAATGAACAAGCCAACGGAAGTGGCGGATCAAGGGCGGCTGCATGGGGACGGATATTTAATTGTCAAACTGTTGAATCGTCTATAATCATCATTATGGACTATATATCTGTTAGATGTTCTCTGTTATATCTAAAGGTTTTCCACGGTGTTTTTGTATCAACAAGAACGTTTTTGATAAATCATATTTTATCATTCTTGTTATTATTATCTTCTTTTTTGGAGGGGGCGAGCCTTTGGTATATTATCATTCCGTCTACAGGAACCAATTTGTGATGAAGCGTTTGGAGGAATAAAGAGGAGAATTAGTATTTTGTTTAATCGAGGTTTGAAACGTTTGTGAGCATAAGCATATCGCGGGCACTCTATAGGAGAAAGGGGTTTACGTCGCAAATAATTATATCAACATTTAGTTTCTACACATCCACTGTTGGTGGATTTTCTATCCATGTCTTTTTCATATAGCTATCGTCCTTGTTCTACTAAATAAGAATCCAAACTAAAAAGAGGCCACCGCACTGCCAGTGACGGTAGTCCGAATGTTTTTTTCTCTCTGAGACACACCCTCTAGCACCCTAAGCCTTCACGCCCATCACACATGTTTTGAAGAGTGTATAGTTTTGAAAAAGAAATGATGGTATTTATCTGTAAAGAGACAGGGGTGTCTCGACAGAAGTGCCGAGTAGCCCCCCCCCCCCCCCAAAAAAAAAAAAAAAAAAAAATGTTGGTGATAACAACCGTCAATTTCTCGACTTTATATATTGTAGACCCATCTTGTAAAACAAATAATACATGTTTTTAGCTCGTGCATTAGTGATATGCATTGCATTTGGTAAGTCACAATGAGACGGACAATGAACTCGACAAGTCTCACTCATTATCAAACTTTTATACCTAACCTGCGTGCATTGCATATTTACCAATGCACTCGCAAAAAACGTATTATTTGTATACTAAAGTGTAACTCGTATTCTCTCCAATGATACATGTACATATTTCTGCAGCATGCACGGATGAACAAAAAGGTTGTAAAACTTTCAAAACAAATTTGGTCTGATGAAACGAATGTGGCTAATATCCCTTTTAAAAATTCAATTATGATTCGTGCTTTCATAATAATAATTTGTATCTCAGCTTTCACAGGGCCTTGATTCAAGCCCGGGTACTCATATACGGGGATGTGTGGCTCTAATGGGTCCCATTTTTAAACAAAAATATTGGTCCGTTTTCTAAAATTTCAAAAATTTCGGGTTTTTGCATTGCGAACAGTCAAATTTTTTAAAAATGGGCCTATATTTCGAGAAAAATCTCTAAAATGGGTACCATTTTCTGCCAAAATGGGTAGGGGTTTCGAGGCTTGAGCGTCACACCCCATCCAAACCAAATTTAAGTAATATGTTAGTCTTAATTCTTCTTTGATAAGCCTGCAAATCGTTTATCCTACGACATTGTTCTGACATAGAGCGTCCAAAATGAGCTACATCCATTGAAACTGAATCAATGTACACAGAATGAGGAGGAAGCCAGGATTACGTCAATAATTTTATTGAGAAATATTTGAGCTTGGGGTAACATGAACAAGATTGCTTATCTAATGCACAAAACAGATTTTAAAACAAATAAAAGCTAGGTTATTGTTGTCAGAAAAAATAAAACAAACATAATTGGCTTTTGACACACATTACGCTTCCTTCAGCCCAAACGTTGTAGAAGCGGATTTCGATATAGAAGATAATTATTCTTTATCATGAAAACCCTACTTAGGTATTAACACAAGACACTCTTTCGTGAGGAGCTACCAAAGCTGACGATATTTTTCTTATGATGCACACTTTAAAGCTGCTCTAATTGTCTAAAGTGATCTAATTCACTGAACATTATTCAATCGAAGAATGACAAAGTAAGAAGAAAAGCGTCGTCTAGGACTTACCTTCCTTCCAAACAGCCAAGCGATGATGAGAATGATGATGACTCTTCCTTTCATCCCATTAATAAAGGGTCCCATCAAGTTCATTTCAAATGTTGGGAACCCACCAGATGATTCAATATCGAGAAAACAAATAAGATGAATTTTAAAATAGATTTTTGATCTGATAGTAGAACTATTATGATATTAAAATTGGGATGACGCATGTCTCTTGATACGTGTTTTTATTTCTACATTGTCCCATTGTTTTGTCTGTGAAATGTACGTATAAGGGTCAGTGAACCCTTACATCCATGAGGAGGAGGAGGAGAAGGAGGAGGAGGAGGGGCCTAGGAGAAGTCTCATCCTTCGACCAATGACTGAACTAATCAATGAATAGTCATCACATACGTGGGGAGGAGGAGAAGGAGGAGGAGGGGGAGGGGCCTGGGAGAGGTCACATCCTCCGACCAATGACTGAACTAATCAATGAATAGTTAACCCTCACATCCATGAGGAGGAGGAGGAGGAGGAGGAGGAGGAGGGGAGGGGGGGGGGGAGGGCTGGGAGAGGTCACATCCTTCGACCAATGACGGAAATAATCAATGAATAGTTAAACCCTTATATCCATAAGGAGGAGGAGAAGGAGGAGGAGGAGAAGGAAGGGGAGGAGGGGCCTAGGAGATGTCACAGCCTTCGACCAATGACTGAACTAATCAATGAATAGTTAAACCCTCACATACATGAGGAGGAGGAGGAGGAGGAGGAGGGAGGGGAGGGGAGGTCACATCCTCCGACCAATGACTGAACTAATCAATGAATAGTTAAACCCTCACATCCATGAGGAGGAGGAGGAGGAGGAGGAGGAGGAGGGGGGAGGGGAGGGGGGGGGGGGTTCGGGAGAGGTCACATACTTCGACCAATGACTGAGCTAATCAATGAATAGTTTAACCCTTATATCCATGAGGAGGAGGGACGGAGGAGGAGGAGGGGAGGGGGAGGGGGTGGGGGCTGGGAGAGGTCACATCCTTCGACCAATGACTGAGCTAATCAATGAATAGTTAAACCCTTACATCAATGAGGAGGAGGAGGAAGGCTTTTGAGAAGTCACATCCTTCGATTAATTACTCAGGGGCCTTGGAGAAGTAATAATGATAATAATAATGATTATAATGATAACGATAATAATAATAATAATATAATAATAATAATAATAATAATAATAATAATAATAATAATAATAATAATAATAATAATAATAATAATAATAATAATAATAATAATGATGATGATGACGATGATGATGATGATGATGATGATGATGATTCATTATCATTTTCTTTAGACATTCAGTGTGTATCAACAACAAAAATTTAACCCAAATTTGGTAGCACCTTATAAAATAGTGATAACCACTGTGCCCTTGAAACTGGTAAAGAGTACCTTTATTCTCTCTCTAATTACACTTTATTCATCACTTTGTTTCCACAGATGATGGAGCAATAAAGTTTTCTAAAAGTCTTGTAACAAATCGTTTAAACCAAGCTTGGGCTGAAAGAAAGCGTGGGTGCCGAAAACCAATTTGCATGTTAATACAGTTTGAAATCGATATAGGCTTACATTAAAAAATTTAAAAAATTGTTTATTTTGTAATATTAGTTTGTGCATTTGAGTAACAAAATAGTTCATGTCGATTTCAACTCCGTAAAATGCTCATTATTAGAAGAAGAATTGATGACATTCTCCGTGTTATAATAACATCATCAGTAGCTTCCTCCTACTGAATTATTGAATCAAATCCTGTTTAAAGACTTTCCTCATATATATATATTTTTTTGTTGTTGTTGTAAAGCTTCAATCATTGATATCATTTGCTTTTCGGGTAACAATAAATTATGCAGGCAAAATTCACACATTATCAAAGCAGATTTGTTTTGTTTAACTTTGTAAGATAATTCAATAAGACAAGAAGTTTTCAGCCTGTCATAGTAAATTCAGATAAGCACATGAATTGAGTATCAATAGCTTATTCAAAAACATTGTACACCATCTACAAATAAAGCTTATCTAATTGCGTGCGGCTCTATCAAGTATTGCTATTTGTTTTCATTTTCTTTAAACATGCAATAAAAATACAACACTAGACACAGGCCTACAGCTGAAGTTTTTCACATGTTCTTATCGATACGACCGAGAAATTCGGAGGCTGCCGCTGCATGACACTGGCGGGGGAGTGACCTCTAAAGACGACTGAGAAATTCGGAGGCTGCCGCTGCATGACACTGGCGGCGGAGTGACCTCCAAAGTGGGGAGGGGGAGGCACCAACAAAAACGGGCACTTTCTGGAGAAAAAAAAGGCACCTACAAAGGGAAATCAAAACGAAAATAAACAATGTTTTAGAAATTGGGATATACCCCTGTAAAATATTAATATCCAAGATTTATATAGCGCTGGTATACAAATACAGTTTCTTAGCGCTTTAAAAGCAAATGAAATTAAAATTACGGTTAAACTAAATATGTAATAAGGATTACATTATGAAGGATGATATTTGAATCTCTTTATACACCATACAAGATATCGCTTGAGCATCATACTTTGCAATTGGGTGTGATGGTTTGAAAATGCGAGTGAGCCAAGCGAGTGAGGACAATTTAAGACTTGTGAGGTCGCAGTGCGAATAATTACATCTTCTAAAGAGGGAAAACCCCAATCCTGATGGAATTATAAGCACATTCTCATAACGGAAGACTGAAAAGACCTTTAATAAGTAACATAATTATATCATGTATATATAAATGCAAGCGAGCGCAGCGGGCGAGCTTTGGGGGAGATTGCTCTTAGTCGCTTGAAATTAAGGGTGCGTTTAATGATGAGAGATATATAACCAAATATAAGAAAAGAGCACTTATGAGAATGAAAAAGGGAACTTATAAAAAAGGAATAGGAAGTTAATAGGGGCATATATCGGAGGTGAAAGTGGGCTTTTATGAAATGGAGGAAGTGGCTCTTGTAATCAGGAAAAAGAGCATTTATTAGAAAGAAAAAGGGGTACGTTTCAAAATAAAAGGGGCAGTATTAGAGGTGAAAAGGGACACTCATCAGATGTGCAAAGAGCAATTATGTCAATGGACAACCAGAAGATAAGTCTACTGCTTCTCCTATTATGAGCAGTGCTTTTGACATGATAGATCATTCATGTCTACTTTTGGTGTCCCTCAAGGGTCGCGTTTAGGCCCTCTGTTTTTAAAATTATATACAAGCAGACCCCTTACAAATATCCATACATACGGAATTACATACGGTATTAATTGTCACTGCTACGCAGACGACACACAACTATACTTTTCTTTCTGCAACACACCGGCTAAAGATCATTGTATTTCTGAATTAGAAAGATGACTGTGTTGTTTATATTGTAATTTGGATGTTGCAAAACAAGTTGATGTTAAATGATAACAAAACGGAACTTCTGGTCATTGGTACTCCACGCCAGGTTTCTAAATTCAGGTTGCGTGGTGCAGTGGCGGATCAAGGGGGGGGGGTGGGGGCGGAGGGCCAGGGCCTCCCCCCCCCCTGGCTAAAAAAAAGGGGGAAAGGGGGGAGAAGAAAAAAATAGAATAGATTAAATAGAAATAAAAGATATCAAAGGTATCAAAATATGCTCATCTGACCGTAATTAAATGCCTAAAACCCCTTGACTTCCGCTGGCTCTGCCCCCTGGACCCCACCTAGTGCCCTAAGGCGGATGGCTGGATGCTAATCTGTAGGTAATTTAATGCTTAAAACCCCTGAGCTTCTGGGGTCTCGGCCCCCTGGACCTCACGCCAATTAGTAACCTGCCAGTGTTACAAATAAGGTATCAAAATATGTTTATCTGACCGTAATTAAATGCTTAAAACCCCTAAGTTTCTGGGGCTCCACCCCCTCGACCCAAACAGGGGCCCTAAGGCTGCCCCTGCATGCTTGTATGACCGTTATAAAAATCCTAAAACCCCTGAGCTTCTGGGGGCTCCGCCCCCTGGACCCCACACTAATTAGTTACCTACCAGGGTCACAAATAAGGTATAATTATGCTCATCTGACGTAATTAAATTCCTAAAGCCCTGAGCTTCCGGGGCTCTGCCCCCCGAACCCAACCAATGGCCACAAGGCGGGCCTCTGGATGTTCATCTGACCGTAATCTATTGCCTAACACCTCTGAGCCTCCGGGGTCTCCGCCTACTGGACCCCACCCCAATTCTTGACCTGCCAGTGTTACAAATAAGGTATAGAATTATGCTCATCTGGTGTTAAATTATTGATGTATAAACCTCTGAGCATCTGAGGGCTCCGCCCCCTGGACCCCACACCAATTCGAGACCTACCAGTGTCACAAATAAGGTATACAAGAGTCTATTGTTGCCTCAGGAACAGAGAGCTTGAGTGGTCTCTTCTGCTGACGTATGTAGCTTTGGTTATGAGGTGAGGAAGACAAATATTGACTAGCTGGTGGTGTATTTTAAAGAGCGTGGTGCTTTTTGCTAGAAGACGACGTGTGTGCAGTTTATCCCATCTCAGCTGGGAAACAAGTCCTGTAGCTGACGTGGATCTTCGGTAGTCGCGGAAGACAAAACGAGCAGCTGTTTTCTGTACCATTTCCAGACCTTCGGCAGCACCAGAAGGTGTAAAGGGTTCCAGGCTTCAGCGCCATACTCTAGCTGCGGTCGAACCAGGGCTGTTTACGCTCTTGACTTCACATCCTTGGTGCATGGTGACAGGGTTCTCCGCAGCAACCCAAGGGTTTTGTTGGCCTTGTTCAGTAAGAGTTGGCAGTGTGTATTCCATCGAAGGTTCTTGGTTACAGTTACCCCGAGATACTTGTACTCGTCTATCCTGGGTATTATCTCGTTGGAAATCTGGTAGTCATGCTGTATTGGTGTTCTTTTCCTCGTGATGGTAAGGGAGGCGCACTTTTTGACATTGAAAGCCATGAACCATTTCGCTGACCAGTCAGACAAGGTTTGAAGGTCTTGCTGAAGGATGGAGGTGTCATTCTTAGTGTGAATTTCTCTGTAAATCACACTATCGTCAGCAAAAAGGTGCATCCTGGACTGGATATTTGCAGTGATCTCGTTGATGTACAGCAAAAAGAGGGCCGGTCCGATCACTGAACTTGAGGTACCCCAGAGGTAACAGGCATCCAAGATGACCGGGAACCCTTGACAACAACTGCTTGTTGCCTGTTGGAAAGTAACGACATATTCCAATGTAATGTGTCTCCTCTTATGCCATAATGCTCAAGCTTGGTCTGCAAGTGGCGATGAGGTACTCGGTCGAAAGCTTTCTGGAAGTCAAGGAAGATGACATCTGTCTGGCCTCTGCATTGTAAGGTGTGTGCCCAATCCTGGGTAGCAGAGCTGGGTAGCAGAGATGAGTTGTGTGGTGGTGGAAATTTTCTGCCGAAATCCATGTTGGTCATCTACCAGGATGTTGTTGGCAGTTACATGTTTCGAGATATGGCTGAGCACTATGTGTTCCATTAGCTTGCTGCAGATGCAGGCAGGTCAAGGAAATAGGTCTGTAATTTCCTGGATCACACTTATCACCGGACTTGTGGATGGGTGTTACCAATGCATGCTGCCATTCAGCTGGAACAGTGCCAGAGTTGTAGCTCAGCTGAAAAAGGAATCCTAAGGCAGGAGCAATCTCGTCAGCTACAAGCTTGAGAAGTTTAGAAGGAAGTTCATTTGGCCCACAAGCTTTGGATGGGTTTAGATTTGACAGCTCCTTTGCCACACCAGGACGATGAATGTGTAGATGGCCAATCCCAGATAGCAAAATATCTGGGGCCCATCTGGGTTTTGTATGGGCTGACTAAAGCCCACGTGGCCCATACATAAACCAGATGTATACCAGATGGGCCTTCCCACCCAGAACCCACGCATATGGGCCCCATGTGGGCCCCATGTGGGTTTTTGGTGGTGAAAATCGCACGTCGAACATCGGCTGGGCCAAGCTAAAAACCAGGTGTATACCAGGTTGGCCTTCCCACCAAGAACCCACAAGTATGGGCCCCATTTGGGCCCCATGTGGGTTTTTGGTGGTGAAAATCGCACGTCGAACATCGGCTGGGCCCAGCTGAAAACCAGATGTATACCAGATGGGCCTTCCCACCAAGAACCCACAGGTATATGCAGCCCACGTGGCCCATATAAAAACCAGATGTATACCAGATGGGCATTCCCATCCAGAACCCACAAGTACTAACACATATAGGCCCTATATGGGCCCCATATGGGTTTTTGGTGGTGAAAATCGCACGTCGAACATTGTCTTCGCCCAGCTGAAAACCAGATGTATACCAGATGGGCCTTCCCACCCAGAACCACAAGTATATGGAGCCCACGTGGCCCATAAAAACCCATATTGGCATTCCCACCCAAAACCCACATGTATACCAACACATGTGGGCCCCATGTGGGCCCCATGTGGGTCTTTTGGTGGTGAAAGTTGCACATCGAGCATCGGCCGGGCCCAGCTAAAAACCAGATGTAAACCAGATGGGCCTTCCCACCAAAACCCACAAATATATCCCAGAATTTGCATAATGAATATGGGGTGCGTGAACATCTATGTTTTTTACAATTTATCTGAATTTACAGGATATTTCCTAATTACTGATGATTTAGTTATATGCAATTCATTTCGAAAATACTACAAAATGTAAATTGTTAATATTTAGGACATTTCACTACTTTGTATGAATTTCATTTAAATAAACATGAATTAGGAAAAACACTAACTATGATCTTAAACAGATTCAATAAAATACAAGTATATGGAAATGTCTCTTCACAGTAAATTAACCAAGTCTTCTTAACACCAATGCCTTTACATTGGAAATTTTAGACGATGTGTTGTTGCCATTGGCAAAATTAATTAGTACAAGTGCTAGATAAGTTACTAATTAAGTTTGCTAATTGGAGCTTTTAACTGGTTGAAAGTTGTGCCAAATGGTACGACTGGTCCAGTTAAACCCAACTGGTAACCCTGGAAATTGAAATGGGATAAATGAATTCAACTGGGTAAAAATAGAATCCATTTAAACGATATGAAGCCCATTTAAAACCACATTGGCCCATATGGGACCAGATCAAACCCACTTGGCCCAAATGGATCCCATATATAAACCCGCTTATAGCCCATATGGGGCCCATATACAACCCACTTGACCCATATATAGCATGTGGTAGGTCCCACATAAAACCCACATGGCCCATCTGGTGCCCAATAGGTAACCCTTGTGTATATTGATGGGCCAATTGTGGGGCCCATCTGGGTTTCACGTGGGCCAAATGGGCCAAGTGGGCAATAGATGGGCTGGCCCATCTGGGCCAAGTGGGCCAGCCCAGTTGTAACCAGATAAATCCAGATGGGCCACACAACATTTTGCTATCTGGAATATCAGGACAGTTTGAGGAACCTTCCATACGAGCATGACAAACCTGTTGGTTGGTGAATACTGAGTGGAAGAAAGAGTTGAGACACTCTGCTTTGTCTTTGTTGGTCGCGTGGATGCCTTTGTCAGATCTAAGCGATGGGATTTCCATATTCTCAGTCCGGCACTGCTTGACATAGAACCAAAAGGTCTTTGGATTCCCTTGCAGACTGTTCCCTATGATATTGTTCACGTAATCGTGGTGTGCTTGGTGAACTAGTTTCGCTACCACGTTGCGGTGCTGTCTGAAAGCCTTCCATTTTGACGTACTGGGGTTTCTACAGGCTTTCTTAAAGAGCCTTCATTTGAGGTCGGTGGTGATCCACGGAAGGTGTCACCGGTATTTGCTCATCTTTGATGGTATCAGATCCTCCATACACCTCTTGAGGAACGCAGATTATCCTGTTCCAATTCTCATCTACAGTTTTGAGCTCTGGAGATGAAAGGAAGAAATCGATTGGAAACTTTTCAACAGTTTCTTTAATGATCTGGTAGTCTGCTCGGTGGAATTGGTAGATCTTCATGGGAGGGGCACGGGCTGTTTTCGGATTTCCTGAAAAGACGAAGGACACAATGTTGTGGTCTGATATGCCAGGATGATTGGATACAGCTGTAATGAGGCCAGGGTTAGACGTCAAAGGAAGATCCAGGATGTTACTAGACGCAGGATGGGTTACATCCCTTACCAGTTGTGTCAGTGAGAATTCCAATAAGGTGTCAAGCAAAAGTTGATGGATGCTCGCACGGTTTGGATTGGTCAGTGAGCAGGATTCCCAGTCGATGTCTGGAAGATTGAAATCTCCTCCAATGATGATGTTAGGGTGACGTCTTCTATGTTTAGACATAACCTTAGCTATGGAGAGTTAGAGTTCCTCAAGGTCTTGCTTTCCGTTACTTGGGGGACGGTAAAAGCTTGCTATAAATAATGGCTTTGCGTTGGGAATGAAGTAAGTTAGACCAGATGATTTCACTATTTGAGTCGAATTCCGGACAGTAATGTTGGTTAAGATGAGAGACTCACCACCCCCACGGTCGTTTCGATCTTTCCGGAATACTGTGTAATTTCTAGGAAATACACTGTAAGTAGGGGTTGTCTCGTCGAGCTTAGATTCGCAACCAAGAAATCACATCTGGCTTGTGATGACTAATCATTGCTTGGAATTGAGAGTACTTTGCAGAACTTTAAAGGTAATACAAAGTTTTGGTATGGGGTCATGAATTTGGTTCAAATGAATATATTGGAAGCATATACGATCCTACTATATTCAGTGATCGTTGTCGCGGTCGAAATTGACTCTAAAGTTATGAAATTGTAAATAATAAACATTATGTTAAATAGCTCCCTCTCAAGGTCAATATATTAATTAAGCTATAAAACAATGGTTATTGACTAAAATCGACCGATTAGCTGTTGTCGTTCGGAAATTATATACCACAGCTACATACTCTGAGATTTTCATGGTCTCAGCTACCATTGTACGGCCGTAGGAGCTATTTGAAATTTATCGAAATTACCGGGAGCACCGGTAAATCTTATATTCAATTTTTCTCGAAAGCAGAAGTGTTTTAGGGGCTAACATTTCTGGTGTTTTTAATACAACCACAGGGGCATCCAAATATATCAAAATTGTAAAGAATCACTATCCACCCATTTTTCAAAATTTCCCAAAACTTTGTAATACCTTTAAGACCATTGCAATTGATAATGACGCCCTTCAGGATCTTCCTGCGGTTTTAGATGGTGAGAAGTGAGGGCGTGGTGGTAGCCTCGATGCATGACCAGATGTCGCTGAAGTTGGTGTTGACGTCTGACAATGATATTGAGCATCATCGGTTGGGTCGCTGATGCTTAATGACTCAAACTGATTGCTTGTGGAGAGACTGGCATTGCTCCTGAGGGAATCTGCTGTTTCTGCATTTATGCTATGACATCTGCAGCAGACCAACGAGAACCTGTTGAGTCTGGCGAGGACTTGATATGATTGCTCAGAAATACCATTGCATGTAATATGGCACCACATGTTGCAGTTATCACAGAGAAGGGCTTGGTCGTTGTCCGTGACATTCTCATTACAAATAGCACATGGAATGTGTCTATTGGCCCCGGGTTTCGTTCAACTTGGCCGCTTAAGAGTAGTAGAATAGCGATGTGACTAGCAGAGCGACGATTCGGCACACTGGTTGAATTTCTTTTATTCTGAAATGCTTGAAGGAGTAGCAATCTGCTTGATTTGCATACAAGGTGCACGTCTGCTTGAGGGCAGAGAGAGGTATCCAATGAGCGAAATTCATACTCATGATGAATATCCTGCTGAAAGAATGGCTTAATTATCAGTAAGCCTTTGCTAGCTATAATCAAGAAGACCATGATGACAGGATGTTTCCATGATGAGATCATGGCTGGAGGAATATGTCTACCCATGCTAGAAGTAGAATGATGTTGCATATAAATGTACAATGTACACTGCAAGTCGATAATATACACTGTTACTGACTGATGATATAAAGAAAGTGTCTGGACAAGGAATGAAAGGTGCAACACAAATGGCAGGTGAAAGAGTTGCATGGCGTGCTCTCGTGAAGGCCACAGCAGTGCTTTGAGCGCCACCTGAAGTTGATGATGATGATGATAGAGATATTAACAAATATGAAATTAAATAAATCACCAGGAAATGATGGCTTAAGTGAGGAATTTTATCTCAAATTTTGGCCAGTAATTGGAGATCTAGTCCTTGCATCTATTAATGAAGCTTTTAAATTACCAGCCTCTCAGAGACAAGCAGTTATCACCTTGATACATAAAAAAGACAAAAATTCAGACTTTATTAAGAATTACAGACCGACTTCTCTATTAAATGTGGATTATAAAATTTTAACAAAGATACTTTCAAAGAGATTGCAAGAAATTTTACCTGATATTGTAGCTTCTGATCAACTTGGCTATGTTAAAAATAGAAACATTGGAGAAGCCATAAGAATAATAGATGATATGATTTTTCATTCTTCTTTTTATAGTCAAAATGCTTTTTTGATGGCCTTAGATTTTGAAAAAGGCATTTGACTCCGTTTCTCATTTTTTTATATACAAAGTCTTAAAATCATTTGGGTTTGGACCATTGTTTGTAAATGGGTGAATATACTTTATACTAATACTGAAAGTTGTGTAATGAATGGATACACATCAACAGGTTATTTTAAGGTTGAAAGAGGAATTAGACAAGAAGACCCATTATCTCAATACTTATTTATTTTATGCATAGAAATTTTAGCTCATATGATTAGAAATAATCACTTGGTAAAAGGAATTAGTTTTGGAAATACAGAAATAAAGCAAGTATTGTATGCGGGATGATATCACACTCTTTATCAAAGATATGATTTCAGTTAAGGAAATAGAACATGTTTTAGAAGGTTTTTATAAATATTAAGATTAAAGTTAAACAAAGATAAGACATATATTCTGCCCCTGGGCCCACAGGTGTCTAATCATACATTTCCCTTTGGGAAGCTTGTAGATCTTGTTAAAATATTAGGTGTTCATTTTCAGCACTTGTAGACAAAAATGAATTGTAAGGAAATATTGAGCAAAATTAATAAACTACTGACGTGGTGGAAATACCGTGACTTAACTTTTAATGGGTAAAATTCAATTGATGAAAGTATATGGATATTCTATA
>NW_022145611.1:34626047-34900408 GCF_000002235.5 Strongylocentrotus purpuratus | reverse complement strand
GGGGGGAGGGGGGGGAGATGTATTCCCGAATTCTTTCCCGCGAGTATTACAATGGGGGCGGGGCATAGCCTCCTTTATATTCCTGAACGATAATAATGCAGGCATTTATAATGCGCAACATATCCACCCAAGGGTTGCTCAAGGTTTTCATGTTTTTCCCACTATCTATATAGAGTAGGGGGCCTCAGATCTGCCCTTATTATCAATCTATTATATACCTCCTCCCTCTCTCATTCCCTCTTCCATCTCTCCTTATTTAGTACATTGTGATTCAGTATTATTCTCATATAGTTTTCGTTTGATATCAGAGGCGGAAGTGAGCTGATAGGAGAATAGAATGGAAAAAGGCAGAACATAATGTCGTTTTTAAACAGAGCCCTGTTGTAAACCAGCCTATTTCAATGTTTTAACAATGTTCCGTAATGATTATGTAGCTGTACATGATACTCTGTACAAAGATGCGAAATGAATAAATATATATCTGCATTATTATCTTTATCATACCTGATAAAACATTTGTAATCCAAACAGTTGAATGATCCCACTGAGAAAACCAGAAAAATCAAATTCCCTTCCTAGTTTTGTTTCTTTCTGTGTTACTTATTTAAAGAAGAATGAATACTAATTGAAAACCATAAACAAGTAGTGAGAAAGTATTATGACATAATCAAGAGCAGAGTACAATGGTTCTTGGTTCTAGGACACCTACCCCTGGACATCCACCCACGGATAACCACCTCAGTCAACTAACCCCTAGGACAACTACCTCCAAGGGCAAACACCCTCTATGACGACTACCCCCGGGACAACTACCCCTGGAAAAACTAACCCCCAGACAACTACTCCCGGACAACTACCCCCAGACAACTGCCCCCTACGACAACCATCCTCTAGGACAACTACCCCCGGACAACTACCCTGGGGTAGTTGTCCTAGGGGGTAGTTGTCCTATGGGGTAGTTGTCCTAGGGGGCAGTTGACCGGTGGTGGTTATCCGGGGTGGATGTCCAGGGGGTATGTGTCCGGATACGGGTTTTCTTCACTATATTATTTGGTGTAAAATATTTGACGTGCTTTATACAATAATATAATGTGGATCCACGCCTTTGTATGTCTTGTATTCTGTCTTTTCATTATTCCAAAGGCTTTTGTATTTACAGTGTGCCAAATGGACCTTGGTATTAAAGGTTTACTTCTGCACGTTCATGTGTATGCGTTTGAATAATGATTATGACTTGTGTGCATGTAGGCTATCACCGTGGGTGCCACTACCAGTTCTGACCAAAGATCTTCCTTCTCGAACTACGGCACATGTGTTGATATCTTTGCTCCTGGTTCATCCATCAAAAGTTGCGGTATTAGCTCCAAAACTTCCACAAGCACAAAGAGCGGAACCAGCATGTCATGCCCTCATCATTGCAGGTAACGAAAAATTATGTAATATCATAAACATTGTTTCATTGAGGCTACTCCGCGATAAAAAAGCAGAGAGTGGTATATTAGAAAATATGCAAATAATACACTACAGTGAGGGCATTAGTAAGAATTACCAACACGAGGTACCTTAGGACTGTTTCGTAGGTACCGAGTTCATGTGAGTAATTTTACTAATGCCCGAACAAAATGATTTGTATTATTGTTTTATAAGAGGATATTTTGATTGTTTTATAAAATAATGTTTTATAAAATGATTTTACTAACGACCGGTCATTAGTAAAATTAAGTGTTAGGCAAAATAAATGCTTGGTCACGTGTACGCTCTCAACCAATCATTTGATTTGGATCCGCTTCATCATCTTATAATATAGATAATTATATTGACTGCTATGTTTCGATAGGCCCCGGCACGCCTCGGGGTCATATCAGGATGTAACGTCCCCGAGAGCCAGTATATAAACATCAATGCTTCGAATATTAAAGCAGTCGATATATCTTTTATATACCGAATTCACACACAAAATCTGCAAAGAATTATTACCTTATCCTTACTTGAGTAAAGACTGGTTAAAACATCACAGAAAATCTGAGACGCTGTCTGTAAATCTTCGCTGGAAAGTTGCCTGAATGTTACAATCATTCGGGAATCGCACCCGCACTGCACTCTTTGTATCCGCGCTCACACAAAGAAACTTTTACACGTGCACCAATGGGGATCTCACCAAAATGTATTTATGCGGCCCGTTAACCGGGGCATGCGGGCATCTTTTAAACGACTATTGACCGGTAGGCGGGCATGGCTTAAATCACGACTCAAATTTCGACCAATCAGATGGCTAGATTTCTAAAGAGAGGTATACAGATATTGACTCTGGTTAGGTGCGTAATATGACATTCTCTCTCAGTCTCTCCCTTCCAACTGTCTTTTCAAAACATGGAGCTTGCAAAGCTTGCGGTCTTCGCTTACATTACACTATACTACTTTGAACCTCCACCTATGCAGCTAAAATGTACTACTCGCTTCATGGTAGCCTCACATGCTCTCCTTGGTATTACACTCATGAATTATTTACAATTGCATATTGTTTACTTGTATCATAATGATTCTATGGTGTTTTTCTTTAAATCATGTAAATACTTTTGTAAAAATTATTGGACAATTTAGCCCCCCCCCCCCCTCCCCCCCCCCCCCCCCCCCCCCACCCCCCCCCCCCCCCCCCCCCCCCCCTCTGGCTGCGATTCATATTTTTAAATTAATAAACCTTGAATATTATTGGATCACCAAAAGGAGTTATATTTTCCCAATGGATTTTTATATTTTCACGATGCGTGCAGTTCAAGAATTAAATCTCGATATCAAAAAATATGTAATTGGTATCAAGCATTATATATTTTTTTATATCACGAAATAGGATTAATGTTTAAACGGCTTGCCATATACGAACATGACCGAATCTGACCTGAGGAAAACGCAAGCTTTAAAACCCATAATATCGTTTTCATGTGCTTCTGTGTTAACATATGGTGTAAGAGTAATACCATCATGGTAACAATAAAGGAGAGAGGGCATTATGTTGATGGTGAGGGTACAAAACTGTTAATAAAACCCTTGTCAATACTACGCCTTTGTATTTTACTACCAGCACTCTTGTAGCTATTTTCGCAGACATACTCTTCTAATTATGTTCAGGTAGGTCTTAGAATTGGGTGATTAATGAAAAAAATTGTGAAATAGTTCTGACAATAAATGTAATTTCCTCATGCTACACTGTTATCTTCTCCCCAGGTATTGCTGCGGTAATGTCTGCTTCAGAGAGTGATTCTGAGAAAGTGTACGCTGCTATCATTAGTAACGCTTCCTCGGGCAAGGTTGGAGACGCTGAGACTGGCTCACCCAACCTCCTGGCTTACCTCGATTAAAAAGGAGTTCCAAGAAACGAGATCTTCTTTCAGCGAAAACCTATCAAACAAATATTTTGAATATAGTGAATTTAAACCTAAGCATTTATCCCAGTTGGTAGGGCTATATTGAAGCTCACACACACAGAAAGGATCAAGGTTATGGTATTTGGGGATTAATTTTGAACATCTTAATGCATCTTAGGGATAATCCCATAAATATTACTCCAATAAGCTGTATTAAAATGGGTGGACATTGTGGTCTGGTCCAGACAATTTGATTCCTTCTGTAGTTCAATGTTCTGCTTTGAGCATTTTCATTTTCGTTGATTTTTTTGCTGTTGCTTGATTAAATGAATAGAATCTCATCCGTAAACTGAAAGAAAATCCTTCATCCTCACTTGATATGTCATAACATAATTATCGATGATGGAAAATCCTGACAATTGAAAATGCTAGATTTGTATTTTTCTTCTTCTCTATCTCTCTTTAACACAAAATCAAACTGTCGTGGGTTTTAGAGGTTGTTTTCAACCTATGATATTATATCACTCTGGTGCACTCCCTTTCATCAGCGATTAAAGTCGTGAGATTATAGAGGTGGAGATATTGTGGTCCAGTTGATAGGTCTCCAGACTGCCAACAACAAGGTACAGGGTTCAAATCCGTGTCGCAGCACTAATGTTCATTGGCAAGATATTAATCTTCATTGCCACACTTAACCTAGGCGAGGTAAATGGTATAAATCTTTTTTTTCAATCCACGGTCAATGGGTATAATTTTTATTTCACTGGATAAGTACGTTCACTGTAATGGCTCTGATATCAAAGGTGAATTATGATGTAAAACAATTACCATTGCAGCATTCTATAATCAATAAAGAAAATACAATAGCAAGGAAAAACTGAACACTGTCACTGTTTCGTTGTGAGTTACCATGAATGTGAAGTGAGAGAAAGAGAGACGGAGAGAGAGAGAGAGAGAGAGAGAGAGAGAGAGAGAGAGAGAGAGAGAGAGAGAGAGAGAGAGAGAAAGGGGTGGGAGTGAAGGGGATGGAGAGGGAGAGAGGAGAAAGAGAGAAGACAGACATGATGGGGCGAGGAAAACGGCTCACCCAAACCAAGAGATGGGGCGAAAGAGAGGTCATTATCGATGTATTGATACAATGAATGTGGGGGTGAGGGTGGGGGGGGGGGGGTGACTAAAGGTCTAAGAGAAGAATGGACGGGGGGGGGGCGAAATGTTTCCATTCTTTAACTTTGTTGAATTGTAGGGGCAGTGTAAGGGTTAAAAATACAGAAATAATAACAAGAGAATGGTGCAATGAAATAGAGGGAGAGAGAGAGAGAGAGAGAGGGAGAGAGAGAGAGGGAGGGGGGGGGGGGGGGCGAATAGGAAGAATTGACATTGTATTCGGTGGTCTGTGGTTAAATCAAATGCAGGTTTGAACCCCCTTTTTATTTTGTTTTTTTCTCTTTCTTTGCTTTTTATTCATCATTTCTCACGATTTTTTTAAAAAAGGTGAAGTGATGGCGCTACATCGGTAAGTATGCTGATTAACCTTGATGTCTTCGACACCCTTCTCTTGAGTGGTACCATTATCACACACAGGCCTACCTAATTTTTCTCCTTTTTATATATTTACATTCTTTAAAATTGAATCAAGATATTGTGTAAAAAAGTTTTGGGACAACGTACGGACATCTAACGCAGGAAGAAAAAACCCAGGTTTGATTGTCAAAACACATCACTAGTCTACCCATTTCCAAGACCAGTAACGAAGCGTGTCTAGTAAGATCTAGGCGCTGATGTCATGGGGGTGGGGATGGGAACACACTTACTTGATAGATGAAATGTGATGATCAAGGTCATTGAGTGAGGGGAAGAGTGTTGAAATACTTGTATCATTTCTTGTCACCATGCCTACCCTTACTCTCTTTTTCTCTCTCTGATTTTCCCCCTTTCAATTGGAGAGGATGTACCTTTAGGCTTCAACTATCGCACTGTTAACGACCATCATCTAAGCAATATAGCCTCCTGACAAAAATGGCCTACATTTAATAAATTAAAAACAGAGGCAGTAAGACCAGAAACTATCTCAGAAAGGGTCTTTTGGGTATTGGTGAAATGTTCACCTGAACATTAGATCAGCATCAAAATCAAAGAAATCGTTATATCATATCATCATCATCATCATCAACATCCACAGTACATCAACATCAGGAAAATATACATCATCAAGAACAACAACATCAGCATCATCATCATCAACAAAATCACCAAGATCACGGTCATATCATTCAGATTCTAGGCATTACAAATAACAAGAAGAATTCAGGACATCACATGAACATTTTCTGTTTTTACTCATTCCCATATGTCATCATCATATGGATAAACAAAAAATAATATCAATACTCCCATAAGAAATAAAGGAAGAGACATCTGCGCAATACATTAATTCATTTCAAGTATGCAGAGGTCTTGCACAAACATTTTTTTTCTTACACCCCCTTTTTAAAGAAATAGTTGTCTCAAAGCTTGGGAAAATTGCAATATTTAATCTCTATGATATTCTCTCGGTAGAATATACAGACAAAATGTACACTATATTTACAGATATAACAAGTTGTACAACTTGAACCAAGAAAAACAAAAAATATTCATACTGATACAATTGCTAGAGATTTAGTCACTATAGTTTCAAAAGAGGAATTGCTTCTTGCTATCACAATCTACTTTAACTGTCGTAGCTTTACCATACCTGTACACAAGTGCAAAAATCTTTGAGTGAATACTTTGTTTTTTTGTAATATTCTTTATACAAGACATATTCCCATGTCACACACACACATAAATATGAACAGAAATTAACTGGGACCAGAGTAAGCAACATGCCCAATATAGCTTATTATTTAGCTGTGTTAAGCACCTCTCGTACTTGACTAGGTTACATGTGCTATACCTCTAGATACTAATGGAGTTTATTCATCTACTTTTGGATGAATCATTTAGTTTACCGTACAAAATGGTCAACAGGGATGATCACTGCTTAAATACATTGTGACCATTACATGATACTACATCACAGCTATTGTTATTTGTACTAAAGAGAAACAGAGAGTAAGTGGCTTCATAATTCTATTTTAAGAAAATTAAACGCAATCAGAAGAAAAAAAGTTACCATCGTGTCAAAAGTGCCATGTACAAGTAGCACCCACGCCCCCTCCCCCCCCCAGAAAAAAAAAAAAATCATATCATAAAATGCTATTTGAACATGCTACAAAACATGTGGCTAAAGTTGGTTACAAGTCTACAGGAGGCCTTTCTTTAAAAAAATCCTTGCACAACAGATAGAAGTGAACTATTCAGCTTTTTTTTCTCATAGAGATAGTATTTAAAAACAGTCACAGCGTTTAGCATGGGTGAACTTCTTAAATACAATCCAAATCAGCTCAATAGAAATAAATGAGGTCTACAGCTTACTCATATGGCAAATTGACACAACAGAAATCATAAACATAAATTAAAGAAACCAGTCTTCTAAATAGTGAATCAATTTGTCAAAATGATGATGAGGATATGGATATCATATAAAAACTGTTAATTATTTTCTAGAAAAGCATTACATGTGGAGAACGTATGTGTGCTGTTACACCTGCTTAATTATTTTGGCAGCTCACCAGACGCCAGGTAAAAGAAAAATATGTGTTGCTCTTTGAAACCTTTCATGTTACTAAAATACTTTCTTATACATAAATCTTCTGCAAAATATCTCGCATAATCAGGACCAGAAGTTCAACATGTCAGTGGTAAATACAGAATATGTAATTTGAAAGCTGTTTGCATGCACATGAAAAAGCAAGGGCTACCTCTTAACATTCCTATAAACCAACTAAATGAAACAAATACATGAGAGAGAGAGAGAACACAAATGTATTTTCTTAGCTTCAGACTATTGTAAAGAATGATTGAAATGTGCCTCCACCTTTACTGTTATGAAGTTCACAGGGGAGGGGCGAGACAAGCAGTTTTTGTAAGAGAGAGAGAGAGGCAGAGAGAGGCAGAGAGAGGCAGAGAGAGAGAAAGAGAGAGAGAGAGAGAGAGATTGAGAGTCAGAAATCAACAATGTTACAGAAGCAGTGTATGCACGAGTCATACTCTTCTCATTATTTTCATGATTTTAGATCATTGAGTTTAGTATGCTGTTCAATTTCATGCTATTCATAAATACAACCAAGCATGGCAAATAAGAAAAGTTTGTTATTAGTTGCATCAAACTGAATATATATATGTACATATTCAGCTTATATATACATACACATTTACTGGTCAATCTAACAAATGCAACTAATATAACATAATGTAATATATGAATACATATTAATTCTCCCTGTTGGTTCAAATCCTGAACTTAAATCATTACAATCAACAGTAACAAATCTTGGGTTTCTTAAGCTGCATTACAGTGCAGAGGCAGTGACATTTTGTACCATTTCTACCTTGATTTCATCACTTTCATGAATCTATATGAAGGTAAAAATCCTGTGCAATAGTCTAATATCTATAGTAATGGAGAAAGGGAAAGCTTCTATTCAGATTCTTAATTACAACTAGATCCAGCTCTCTCTCTTTAAACCTTAAAATAGTTACAGGTTAACCTAATAGAAGTGGTAATCCAACTGGAAACCAATCAAGTAATACAATTATACAGTGATCAGATATGGAGCCCCAAAAAGTCTTTGCATTTGAAAAGAAAAAAAAAACACAACAGCAACCAAGTCAGATAATAATGTCTCTCAATGAGGAAGATCACCGTTATAGGACTGGTTAGCTCGTGAAAGGTGCAACATGTCTCGTCATTTCATTTGAAAATTTAAACAAAGACGACATGTCACTGAATCATTTGCACCTTATACATTTGCAATTCTTTTCCCCACAGCCAGATCGACTCCACAAAGAGTATCCACACCGATCAATTCTTGGCCATTTGAGGGGGGGGGGGGGGGTTTAATTTTGGTTGGGTCTGTTGTCAGGAGTTAGGTCTCATTTAATCAAAAGGGCCACTTCTTAGCCCAAGGTGTCAACACCATTATAATCATCATAAGTGTGTGTGATTGCCATAAAGAATTGTTTCCCTTCTCTACTCATTTATAGATTCAAGAGGGAAAGTGTAATGCACAGGCAATAGAGGGAGGTGAGATAAATACATGTAACTGAAGCTGCTTCTATTGTAACACATATCTTGGTAACCCTCATCTGACAAATACCTGTAAGTTAGTGGAAAATCATGCTATGCACAACAGTGCAAATTCATTAGGAAATGAACAAAAAAACATAGTATTAACAATTACGCTTTAATTTCATATTTTGGTTGATAAAAACACATCTTGGTTCATGGCACTTAAAAAATTTCTAATCGCTCCAGCACTTTGGAGTACTGTAATACATCAATGTATACTTCTGAATTCTGTTACAATATCCAAACAGGGATTTACTGGCTTTATTAAAGGCAGGGTATTTTACAAACATTGCTGCCACTGCTGTAATGTATCTTCAATAACACCATCTTTTGGTAAAGGCGTACATACAGCGATTTCCGGTTCCTGTACCCAAGCATCACCACGCATGTAATCTGTGGGTGATGCATTGTGGGACATGGCTGTCACCACATCGGTACATTCTGAGCAGCAGATGGCAGTAAACGTAAATCTGACGTAGTGTCAGTAGAATACCCCATCGTTAAACCACTACAACTACACCAGTATATTTGATTACAAACCCTAGCATCTGTTATCGGTACACTAAAATAATCTGACCAAATTAAGGTGCTTTTAGAATTGAAGTGCTTTTTTAACTCGAATACAATCGTTACAACTTAGAAAACTGATACATCTTCACAATCAGGTGAAAACCTGTTATCACGACAAATGTTACTAATCATGTTTAAAAGATTTTTGTATAAATATACTGAAATCATACATGTTGCTTCTTTTTTTAACATATACAAAGTCATTCCCCCCCCCCCCCCCCCCCTCCCCTTTAAGAATATGGGAGAGCAAAAGCTCTTTCACATTGCATACAACCAAAATTATTGTCACAACAAAATTAAATGTTCACTTTAACACAGACAAATTGAAAAGAGTTAATTTTAAATGATTGTAAAAAGTGAAGGTTATCCCCTCCAAGTGAAACCTTCACAGTGATCTAATTGTTAATAGCAAGGGTTCATAGTGAGTATCTGGCATTGGAGAAATGAGTACATATTTTGACGTGAAATCATACATCTACTTTGGCATGCTACTTCCCCCCGGACAATAATAGATTGGTAGCTCTTTGATACAAACAACCTTTGAGCACCTACACTTTCTAGAACCAATCCTCTCTAACAGGTCCTCACCTGCCCAAAACCATCCATTGCCACACAAATAATCTCCCTTTGCCTCCACTGGGATAGATATATGGGGTAAGATAGCAGGGCCCGTCTTATAAAGAGTTGATATCAATCGCAACTATGTACGTAAGAGATAGGAGACTGCAAACTTGCCACTGATTGGAGGACTTACGGTTGATTTTGATCAATCGTTACTCTTTATAAGACAGGACCCAGGTATACCAACGGCTTCAATATCATTTTACTGTTAGATTAATCCGTACCCATGTTAAAAGGGTTGTCATGGAGCTAATCAAGATCACAATGGGTAATTTTGCACAGCCATTGTGTTCCACAGAGGGGTGAAGAAAGCAACCAAAGTGTGAATATGCTGCAGCACAAGATATACTTGTTAGATTGATTTTATATTGAAGATGGTGTGCTGCCTCGAAAACTTCTTCATATCTCAAAACTATAAAATATAGTATGCAATGTACTGTTTCAATGTGAGAGTAAATGGCACTGATGTGTCTTTCCAGGTGCTAATGGGTTTAAACAGAACACAGTCAGAACTGCATTAGGGATCATCTGCAAAGAAAGACCATGTTCCCATAAGAATCTTATCTCCCTGGAGTATTCATTGTGAAGAGATTTACCAGCAAAAGCTTAAATCGTCTTACTATATATTAATCCATGTAGATATTCAAGGATTATCTTAATACCATTTACAATTTAAAATTGAGTTAAATAAATAAAAACTTATATTCCAATTAGATTTGAGACAAATGTATGAACATAAACATAGGTCATATATCTAAAAGTTATTCCTCATTCATTTCATGTACAGCAGAATCATCTTTGGATGCTTCAATAACCCAATATTGTTTCTACTTTCTTGTAACATATCTGCTAATATTCCAGCACAGAAATTATACAAGTAGTATGTCAATGATAGACATTGTGAATCGGAAACAGAAGATTTATTTCAGAAAAAATATCAAGCATATCATTCCTGGAACAATTGCTTCAAAATCCTAGCCACAATAAACACAACCACTGACATGATGTGAAGAAAAGAGAGAATTTTATAAATCTGGAGAATAATTTAGTCTATCTGTACAAACAAACACAATGTAAACTCTAGATCGTCTATGGCTGATTAATCACAAAGTCAATCACAAAGTAATTAAACCCATTAATAAAGCTTAGGAATAATACAAACTATATTCGCTAGCCATTAAAATATGAATTAGATGAATCTTTGAGCATGGGTTTAGTGCCAATTTAGTTTGAGGTACAGACATTTTTGGCTTCTCCTCGTAATATTCTCTTTTCACTGCTGAGCTGTTGATAAGTGTACTGTACTCTTGTATTCAAATCATACCCATAAGCCACAGGGAGGGAGAAGCATGCAGAGTGTAACTTCTAGAAGAGCTTTTAGATGAAGGAATATAAAAGAAGTCTCCAATAGGAGTAAATATGTAACAGGTAAAACAGGAAACTTTTCATTTTGTTAAGTACATTATCCATTTAAAATACATGTTCCACATCAGTCTTTTAAGAGAACACATTGTTTTCTTCCTTAAAATAAAAAACCCACCGAGCTATTGCCGCTCATTATAGTAGACATCAGCTACGACAAACACACATAAAAGAGACATGAAACTATAGGGTAATCTAGTGATAAAGAGGCAAGGTGACAGAGATATTCATGCTAATCAACTGAGGAAACAGATGTATAGGAGAGAGAGAAAGTGAGCAGCTTCTTTTTTATGTAGACTGTGATATTTCCAACCTCTTTACCGGTATCCTCCCAACAGGATGCGTCTCACATTGGTATGACTTGCTTTCATCTCTGCTTTCATCTCTGCTTTCCTCCACTTGTCCTTCTTTACTACGGAGCCAGCCTCCCAGGCTAGCTCACTGTGAGTTCATTGACACTCGATTGGATAAGAAATAAATATAAAGATAACGAACAACATTCATGCACTTCCACTGAAACAGCAGCAAACTATCGGTTTTGGCCCAAACTTTGTGGTTTCGCCCGCCCGATGCAGCAACGGGGGAATCAAAGCTCCCTCCATCAGTCAGGTCTTCCATTCCCAGAGGGAAACACAGAGAAGAGAAGACCGACTCTCTGATGGCATTTCAGTGGCAAGTCCTCACAACAAATCTCCACTGCCATGTCTACATTCTACAAGTCAATAATGTCTAACTGCTGTTGGTTTGGTTATTTAGATGGTTCATTTCCAGTTTACTCAAGCGTTTCCACAGTTCATCTCTTTCCTTCTCCTTCTTCTTCTCTCTGAAAAGACACAAAATACAAACAAAATTACTCAAATAATCTATTTTTGTAAACAACATTAATTATCTCTCATCTCATCAATGGTTGAAATTGCAAACGTATATTGCGAAGACACTATCAACTTTCCTATGTCAAATAAAAACCAAATCAAGGTCCTGTGGATGTGTTGTGGTATAGTTTTCATTCACTTGAACTCAATCAAAGGGTTATGGGGTAGATTCCTAGCAAAGCACTATAAAGAGCTTTTGGCAGGACATTAATCCATGTTAGCCACTCTCCACTAGGTGTAAATGCTACCAATTTGGCAGCTTGAATCTTTTGCTGTATGGCACAAGATATTAAAAGGTGATCAACATGTCACTTTAATTTTCAAATAACCCTTTCATCGTTTATATTTTATAAGTTCAAACTTTTGATTTTACAATTGTTATTATTTTTATTATATCTGCATGAAAGCAAATCTGATGTGACTCAAAACTGACAAAAAACATTAAAAAACAAAAACACTGTGATTACTTGAAAATACATGAATTTCATAAAAAACTAGATGGAATTCGACTGCGCGCAGTCGAAAGTGATGCCTCCGTTATAGAGCAATTTTACAAACCAAAACAGAAAAAAAAAATTGAATTCACGTTCAATGGTAATCCATTGACAGGTTCTCAGAATATTGTGATTACAAGCAATTTCTCATATACATATATGACCCTTTGATCTTTGACCTCATGACCATAAAATCTACTCAGTTCATTGGCTCTGCAAGATGTTCTGAGTTAAATAGTAATCCATCTGTCAGTTCTAATGAGAATGCATTCACAAGCTATTTTTGCATACATAATGGGCCCATGACCTTTGACCTTTGACCTTATGAACCAAGAATCTACTCAGTTCATTGGCTCTGCAAGTAACAAACATGACCTAATTTTGGCATGAATCCATCAATCGGTTCTTGAGATAACGCGATCACAAGCTGTTTTTGCATTCATAATGTGCGCTGTGGCCTTTGACCTTTGACCTACGTGCTCCAAAATCTAATCAGATTGTCTTCCTATGGTGATACACACTATCATTAAGTTTGAAGTTTTTACATCTCCAGTGGTTCTTGAGATATCATGATAACAATCTCAATGTATGGAATTTCATAAGTTGACCTCTGTGACCCTTGACCTTTGACCTACGTGCTCCAAAATCTAATCAGATTGTTTTCCTATAGTGATACACACTATCACTAAGTTTGAAGTTTAAATCTCCAGTGGTTCTTGAGATATCATGATAACAATCTCAATGTATGGAATTTCATAAGTTGACCTCTGTGACCCTTGACCTTTGACATACGTGCTCCAAAATCTAATCAGATCGTCTTCCTATGGTGATACATACTATCCTTAAGTTTGAAGTTTAAATCTCAAATGGTTCTTGAGATATCGCGCTAACAAACTCAATACAAGGAATTTCATAAGTTGACCTCTGTGACCTGTGACCTTTGACCTACGTACTCCAAAATCTAATCAGATCGTCTTCCTATGGTGATAAATACTATTCCCGAGTCTTAAGTTTAAATCTTAAATGGTTCTTGAGATATTGTGATAACGGTCAAACGGGACGGACGTACGGACGGACGGACGGACGGACGGACGGACGGACGGTACTACTCACGACAGTATGCTTGTGAGATTTTTGTCTTGTGTGTCTGAAAAAAAGGGGTATCTTGTGTGTCTTTTCATTTTTTCCTTCTAAAGACTACTTGTGTGTCTTAATTCCCAACTTCTTGTGTGTTTGTCTAAAATTAAATGAAAATGCATCTAGTGTGTTTTTTAATACAATATGTGTTGAGACTGGTTTTTAAAATTAAAATTAAGGCTTGTATGCCCAAAAGACATTATTGTCTACCTCTATCCAAGTCAGGAAAATTAAGGCTTGTGTCCCGCAAAAACACATCATTTACCCGCCTAAGTCGTGAAAATTGAGGCTTGTGTGGCAGAAAAGACGATCAGCTACCCTGTCCAAGACAAGAAAATTAAGGCTTGTGTGCCTAAAAAACTTGATGTCCAAAAGGTATACAACTATTTATTTGTGACTTTTGAATGACCAAAAAATTGATTTATCTTTTTTCCTCATTGAATAGAAACATCACACACATATAATACAGGTAATGCAATAATATTCCAATGCTGTGGAGGAACCAATGAAAAGCCAAGGAGCTTGTCATGGCAGAAAGATTATTTACCCCTGTCCAAGTCAAGAAAATTAAGGCTTGTGTGGCAGAAAAAAAACATTACATGTATTATATACCTCTGTCCAAGTCATGAAAATTAAGGCTTGTGTGGCAGAAAGACATTACATGTATTATATACCCCTGTCCAAGTCAAGAAAATTAAGGCTTGTGTGGCAGTAAGACATTATTGTCTACCCCTGTCCAAGTCAAGAAAATTAAGGCTTGTGTGGCAGAAAAACATTACATGTATTATATACCTCTGTCCAAGTCATGAAAATTAAGGCTTGTGTGGCAGTAAGACATTATTGTCTACCCCTGTCCAAGTCAAGAAAAGTAAGGCTTGTGTGGCAGAAAAACATTACATGTATTATATACCTCTGTCCAAGTCATGAAAATTAAGACTTGTGTGGCAGTAAGACATTACATGTATTATATACCCCTGTCCAAGTCAAGAAAATTAAGGCTTGTGGCAGAAAGACATTACATGTATTATATACCCCTGTCCAAGTCATGGATATTAAGGCTTGTGTGGCAGTAAGACATTACATGTATTATATACCCCTGTCCAAGTCAAGAAAATTAAGGCTTGTGTGGCAGAAAAACATTACATGTATTATATACCTCTGTCCAAGTCATGAAAATTAAGGCTTGTGTGGCAGTAAGACATTATTGTCTACCCCTGTCCAAGTCAAGAAAATTAGGGCTTGTGTGGCAGAAAGACATTACATGTATTATATACCTCTGTCCAAGTCATGGATATTAAGGCTTGTGTGGCAGTAAGACATTATTGTCTACCCCTGTCCAAGTCAAGAAAACGAGGGCTTGTATGGCAGAAAGACATTACATGTATTATATACCTCTGTCCAAGTAATGAAAATTAAGGCTTGTGTGGCAGAAAGACATTACATGTATTATATACCTCTGTCCAAGTCAAGAAAATTAAGGCTTCTGTGGAAAAAAAAAAAAAATTACATGTCTGCATTTAAAGTGAATTTTGATGTGGAATTGGGAAATCTTAATGAATTTTGATATTTGGAATCTCAAAGTTTGTGAATTTCAAAGTTTAAATTCATCCAATGTACAGAAAGCCAGTACAGAAAGCCAGTTCTGTGGCATAAAAAAAACATTACATGTATTATATACCTCTGTCCAAGTTATGAAAATTAAGGCTTGTGTGGCAGAAAGACATAACATGTATTATATACCCTGTCCAAGTCAAGAAAATTAAGGCTTGTGTGGCAGAAAAACATTACATGTATTATATACCCCTGTCCAAGTCAAGAAAATTAAGGCTTGTGTGGCAGAAAGACATTACATGTATTATATACCTCTGTCCAAGTCATGAAAATTAAGGCTTGTGTGGCAGTAAGACATTATTGTCTACCCCTGTCCAAGTCAAGAAAATGAGGGCTTGTGTGGCAGAAAGACATTACATGTATTATATACCTCTGTCCAAGTCATGAAAATTAAGGCTTGTGTGGCAGTAAGACATTATTGTCTACCCCTGTCCAAGTCAAGAAAATGAGGGCTTGTGTGGCAGAAAGACATTACATGTATTATATACCTCTGTCCAAGTCATGAAAATTAAGGCTTGTGTGGCAGAAAAACATTACAGCACTGGCTTTCTGTACATTGGATGAATTTAAACTTTGAAATTCACAAACTTTGAGATTCCAAATATCAAAATTCATTAAGATTTCCCAATTCCACATCAAAATTCACTTTAAATGCAGATATCCATTAAAATTCTCAAAATCACTTTGCCGATGGATTTTCAAAGAGGAGTATTGACAAAAAGAATATGTCACGTAACTATGAAGAATTTTTATTTCTTCAGAGGCAAAGTTGAGTATTTCATTATTTGCTAATGGAATACGTTTTACACATATCTGGAACTTTAAAGGTACTATGTCCATTTGCAGGCCCCAAAAATGAAAAGGTTAAATTCCAACAGCATTTGAAAGACAATATTAATTTAGAACTTTCCGAAAAAAAAAGGGAGCTTGAAAATGTCTTTAAGTGGGAAAATAACGACTATTAGTAGTTTAATCAACTAAAAGATGAAGTTGAGTTCTGGTTTTGCGATTGCATTGTGAAAGAAACGGTGTGGAATCGACCAGAAAAGGTTGATCATCTAGCATATAAGAATTTGTGTGTATTGCAAGGTTCTGGAATCATCAAAATGATAAGAAATTTGGCCAAGTCTTGGTAAAGTTACAAACACTGTACACAGAAAGATGTATATGGGACTACACAACCACGTGGCGTAAAAAGGCTATTCCCCCGAGTTTTACGATGTTACATGACATATTTAGAATATGAAGGCATTTGAAGAGCCATGCTTTTTAAGGGAACATGTCTTATCTGATGTTCTTCCACACTTGCATAATAGGAATGATAACGCTCACAAATTATTTTTCACCTCTTCCCAGAACTCAACCTTCTCTTTAAGAGCTATAGAGCCAGTAATTAATAATCTGATTTCAGACCACTGTACTGCAGGGTCAATGTCGCTATTCATAAGGACCGCTATTCATAAGGTCCGCTTTTCATAATTGGAGAAAAGGGTCATTATTCATAAGGGTCATTATTCATAAGGACCGCTATTCATAATGAAAGAAGAGGGTCGGTATTCATAATATTAGAAGAGGGTCGCTATTCATAATACAAAATCGGGTTCGTTATTCATGAGGGTCCCTATTCATAATATTACAAAAGGGTCGGTATTCATAACACAGAAAGAGGGTCGCTATTTATAATACGAAATGAGGGTCGCTATTCATAATACGAAATGAGGGTCGCTATTCATAATGCAAAATGAGGGTTGCTATTCATAAGGGTCATTATTCATAATCGATGAAGAGGGTCGCTATTTATAATAGGAGTAGAGGGTCGCTATTCATAATAGAAGAAGAGGGTCGCTCTTCATAATAGAAGAAGAGGGTCGCTATTCATAATAGGAGTAGAGGGTCGCTATTCATAATAGAAGAAGAGGGTCGCTATTCATAATAGAAGATGAGGGTCGCTTTTCATAATAGGAGTAGAGGGTCGCTTTTCATAACAGGAGTGGAGGGTCGCTATTCATAATAGAAGTAGAGGGTCGCTATTCATAATAGAAGAAGAGGGTCGATATTCCGGAGTAGAGGGTCGCTATTCATAATAGAAGAAGAGGGTCGATATTCATAATAGGAGTAGAGGATCGCTATTCATAATAGGAGTAGAGGGTCGCTATTCATAATAGGAGTAGAGGGTCGCTTTTCATAATAGGAGTAGAGGGTCGCTATTCATAATAGGAGTAGAGGGTCGCTATTCATAATAGGAGTAGAGGGTCGCTATTCATAATAGAAGTAGAGGGTCGCTTTTCATAATAGAAGAAGAGGGTTGCTATTCATAATAGAAGTAGAGGGTCGCTATTCATAATACGAAATGAGGGTCGCTATTCATAAAACAAAATGAGGGTCGCCGTTCATAAAACGAGAAGAGGGTCGCTATTCATAATAATAACAAAGGGAAATATTGGATGGAGGCCATCCCCACAGCTATGGCGTCCTGTACAGGCACGTAGCCAGAGTTTGATGTTTGGGAGGGCACATACATGTAATCGATCGAGGTAAACAAAAAGGGGGGTCTAAAAAAGTTCAACCGATCTTGGAAATTTCTCTTGTCCGATATCAACATTCCCCGTTTTTAAGTTACACATTTTTTTGACATTTTCATCGGGGGGGGGGGGGGGGGGGGGGGGGGGGGCTGAAGCCTCTTGCCCGAAAAGGTAATTTTCTAGTTCACAATTCGGCTAGTGAGCGAAATGAGCGAGCAAAAATATGAGCATAATATGTATTTTGTGAAAGTGACGATTTGTTGTATCATTCTCGACTCATATTTCTTGTTTGAATTGAGTTCCCCCCCCCTCCTGCGCAAAGCGCGTAAGCTCTGACCTTTCATAATTTCATTAAATTATTAGAGAAAGAAGACGATTCATTGTACCATTCTCGACCCTTTTTCCTTGTCTGAATTTGGTTCCCCCTCCCCCTCCGGCGCAAAGCGCGGAAGCTTTGACATTTCATTGTTTAATGCAATTATTAGAGAAAGAATATGATTCGTTGTTCCATTCTCGACTCTTAATCCTTGTCTGAATTCAGTTTCCCCCCTCCCGCGCGAAACGTGGAAGCTTTGATGTTTCATTAAATTATTAGAGAAAGAAGAGGATTTGTTGTACCATTCTCGATTATTAATCCTTGTCTGAATTCAGTTCCCACCCCCCCCCCCTCTTGCGCAAAGCGCGTAAGCTTTGACCTTTCATAGCTTAATGAAATTATTAGAGAAAGAAGACGATTCGTTGTTCCATTCTAGACTCTGGCTACGCGCCTGCTTTAAAGGGAAAATGAAACAATTATGATTGTGATAGCACACAATAATGTTAGTAGAAATAGTAAAGAACAACAATTATTGCAACAACCATGGATAAATCACGGCCGGGAGCGTGGGCCGAGTGTCATATCATAGTTTTGTGTTATTGGGTGAGGGGGCGTAGCGACCAAGTGAGATTTTGCAATGTTGAATGCTGACATTATGCACTCTAGGAAATCCCTAAGCCCAATTTGTAAGTTCTTTCCGCTATATATCTTTCTAGCTATATTTCTAAATTTCCTGGCGGACGTGTCCTCCTATCGGGCCCAGGATCACCGCCCGTGTCCATGATTACTACCAAAATGAGCTCAAATACAAGCTCAAGCGAGTTTATATGAGCTGAGGCCAAATGAAGAGCAAAATAAGAGTTGTGAAGCGGCCCCCCTACCGTTAATTACAAAATTGACTTTACAGCGCAGGGGCAGTTTTAACGTTTAACTTTGATTCCGTGGCTCGAAAGTTACTGTCACTAAGCGCCATTTCCTTGTCTTTCCATCTTTCTCACCCGACTCTCCCCCCCCCCCCCCCCCCCCACTCAGTGTTATCTAGGGTACGCGTACGTATTTCCCTCTGTTTGAAAGCACCCCTCTATCTCCGGTGTGTAAAGTCAGTACGGGCCGGATTTTTGTGTATTACGGGTCGGACTTTGTTGGGTGAAAAGTACTCCTTTACAGGAGATTTTGGGAACACGAGTTCTGTCCTTCCGACCCCGGAGTGGGAGGGAGAAAGGGGGGGGGGGCTTTCTTTTCCCCTCTCTCTGTGTTTCTTTTCTCTTCTTTCTTGTCTCTTTTCTTCTATTTTCTTTTTCTTCTCCTTTCTTATGCTTCTCCTTTTTTTTCTCTCTTCTTTTTTTCCTCTTTTTTCCCTTTTTTTTGCACCGCCAATAGGGGGGGGGGGGGCCGCGGCCGTTTCGGCCCCCTGGATCCGCCACTGAGTATGCCTGTGGTGTCCAGTGGCGTATCTGGCGCTTGTTCTCGTTTTGGAGGGGGGTGGGGGTGAGAGGGGAGCAAAAACGTATCTTTTCCCCCTTGTTTTTTCTTCTTCCTCTTTATTTTCTTTCCCTTTCTCTTTTTTGCTGAGGGGAGGGGGGAGGCAAGGGCCTTTCAATCCAAACCTTGTTGGCGTGCATTTTTGGTTATATGCAGACTGCGTACCTCTCTGCCCTGCGCGTATCCCGTGTATGCGCGTGTATCTGACACGAAGGCAATCTGAATGTAATCGAGAAGGCTCACTTGACTCCAACTTTAATTTATCTTTAATATAAGGAGTAAAGCATAATTTGTTGATTAACGTTCTATTAGATCTTCTTTGATGTTGTACAGTATAAAACAAATAATGAATGTTTTTCATTCGTTTAATAGTGCGAATATTTTCATTTGTTGAAAGATTAACATTAATTCTATTCAACTCATGAAAATATTTGTACTATTGAACTCATAACCATTCATTATTTGTATAATAATCCATGCCTGTCAAAGTCATGAAGTTTTGGGAAATTTTGAAAAATGGGTGGATAGTGAATCTTTACAATTTTGATATATTTGGATGCCCCTGTGGATGTGGATGTATTAAAAGCACTAGTAATTTTAACCCTTAAAACACTTCTGCTTTCAAGAAAAATTTAATATTAAGATTTACCAGTGCTCCCGGTAAATTTTAATAAATTTCAAATAGCTCCTACGGCCGTACAATGGTAGATGCGACCATATGTAGTTGTGGTATATAATTTCCGAACGGGAATAGCTTATCGGTCGATTTTAGTCAAGAAACATTGTTTTATAGCTTAATTAATATCTTGACCTTGAGAGGGAGCTATACAACATAAAGTGTTTATTATTTATAATTTCATAACTTTAGAGTCGATTTCGACCGCGACAACGATCAGTGAATATTGTAGGATCGCATATGCTTCCAATATGTTCATTTGAACCAAATTCACGACCCCATACCAAAACTTTGTATTACCTTTAAGGCTTGTGTAGCAGGATGATACCAAATCATCTAGACCTGTCAAAGTCACAAAAAGTAAACTTTATGTGCAAAAAGAATACATCATAATCATCATCTACCCTAATTGTCCCAGTCAAGACAATTAAGGCTTGTGTGCCAAAAAGACATTATTATCTACCCCTGTCCAAGTCAAGAAAATTAAGGCTTATGTGGCATAAAAAAAACATTACATGTATTATATACCTCTGTCCAAGTCATGAAAATTAAGGCTTGTGTGGCAGAAAGACATTATTATCTACCCCTGTCCAAGTCAAGAAAATTAAGGCTTGTGTGGCAGAAAGGCATTATTATCTACCCCCGTCCAAGTCAAGAAAATTAAGGCTTGTGTGGCAGAAAGACATTATTATCTTCCCCTGTCCAAGTCAACAAAATTAGGGCTTGTGTGGCAGAAAGACATTATTGTCTACCCCTGTCCAAGTCAAGAAAATTAGGGCTCGTGTGGCAGAAAGATATTGTCATCTACCCCAGTCCAAGTCAACAAAATTAGCGCTTGTGTGGCATAAAAAAACATTACATGTATTATATACCTCTGTCCAAGTCATGAAAATTAAGGCTTGTGTGTCAGAAAGATATTGTCATTCACCCCAGTCCAAGTCAAGAAAATTAAGGCTTGTGTGGCAGAAAGACATTATTGTCTACCTCTGTCCAAGTCATGAAAATTAAGGCTTGTGTGTCAGAAAGATATTGTCATCTACCCCAGTCCAAGTCAAGAAAATTAAGGCTTGTGTGGCAGAAAGACATTATTGTCTACCCCTGTCCAAGTCATGAAATTTAAGGCTTGTGTGGCAGAAAGACATTATTATCTACCCCAGTCCAAGTCAAGAAAATTAAGGCTTGTGTGGCAGAAAGACATTATTGTCTACCCCAGTCCAAGTCAAGAAAATTAAGGCTTGTGTGGCATAAAAACATTACATGTTTTATATACCTGTACCACTGTCCAAGTCAAGAAAATTAGGGCTTGTGTGGCAGAAAGACATTATTGTCTACCCCAGTCCAAGTCAAGAAAATTAAGGCTTGTGTTGCTAGAAAGATATTGTCATCTACCCCAGTCCAAGTCAATAAAATTAAGGCTTGTGTGACAGAAAGACATTATTATCTACCCCTGTCCAAGTCAAGAAAATTAAGGCTTGTGTGGCAAAAAGACATTATTGTCTACCCCTGTCCAAGTCCAGAAAATTAGGGCTTGTGTGGCATAAAAAAACATTACATGTATTATATACCTCTGTCCAAGTCATGAAAATTAAGGCTTGTGTGTCAGAAAGATATTGTCATCTACCCCAGTCCAAGTCAAGAAAATTAAGGCTTGTGTGGCAGAAAGACATTATTGTCTACCTCTGTCCAAGTCATGAAAATTAAGGCTTGTGTGTCAGAAAGATATTGTCATCTACCTCAGTCCAAGTCAAGAAAATTAAGGCTTGTGTGGCAGAAAAACATTATTGTCTACCCCAGTCCAAGTCAAGAAAATTAAGGCTTGTGTGGCATAAAAACATTACATGTATTATATACCTGTACCACTGTCCAAGTCAAGAAAATTAGGGCTTGTGTGGCAGAAAGGCATTATTATCTACCCCAGTCCAAGTCAAGAAAATAATGGGCTTGTGTGGCAGAAAGACATTACATGTATTATATACCTCTGTCCAAGTCATGAAAATTAAGGCTTGTGTGGCAGAAAGACATTATTATCTACTCCAGTCCAAGTCAAGAAAATTAAGGCTTGTGTGTCAGAAAGACATTATTATCTTCCCCTGTCCAAGTCAAGAAAATTAAGGCATGTGTGGCAGAAAGACATTACATGTATTATACCTCTGTCCAAGTCATGAAAATTAAGGCTTGTGTGGCAGAACGACATTATTGTCTACCCCTGTCCAAGTCAAGAAAATAAAGGCTTGTGTGGCAGAAACACATTATTGTCTACCCCTGTCCAAGTCAAGAAAATTAGGGCTTGTGTGGCTAAAACACATTATTATCTACCCCAGTCCAAGTCATGAAAATTAAGGCTTGTGTGGCAGAAAGACATTATTGTCTACCCCTGTCCAAGTCAAGAAAATAGAGGCTTGTGTGGCAGAAAGACATTATTATCTACCCCAGTCCAAGTCAAGAAAATTAAGGATTGTGTGTCAGAAAGACATTATTATCTTCCCCTGTCCAAGTCAAGAAAATTAGGGCTTGTGTGGCAGAAAGACATTACATGTATTATATACCTCTGTCCAAGTCATGAAAATTAAGGCTAGTGTGGCAGAACGACATTATTGTCTACCCCTGTCCGATTCAAGAAAATTAAGGCTTGTGTGGCATAAAAAAACATTACATGTATTATATACACTGCACACACAAAACCATCCACCCATGACACACACATACACAGAGCCATACACTGCCTACTACTTTGCTTACAAATACTACACACTAACAAGTCACACACACACACACACACACAAGTACTGTAGATGCGCATAGTACCTAGCTACCTGGATGTCAACTGTAGATGGCACTATTCCGTTTGGCTACTTGGACACAACCCCTCTCTAAAATTTGGACATTTATTTTGGGCCTTTTTTGGGGAAATTTTTTTCTTGTGTGACTAAATCTTAGTTGATTAGAAATGACATGTCAGACATCTTAGACACTGAATATGATAGTTTTCTTGTGTGGCTAGACACACAAGTCTAAAGTGACACACAAGGATATCTCATACGTAAAACTAAACACACAAGCATACCATCGCAAACTCGGACGGACGTACGGACGGACGGACGTACGGACGGACAACCCGAAAACATGATGCCTCCGGCACCACCTTCGGTGGCGGAGGCATAAAAATGGGGTTATATTCTACACTAGAAGTGCATAAAAATGGAAAAACATGAAGCAATAACATGTGGAGATATCTAGAGCTCTCTCTATCATGTTTCCTTAACGTGTACTTGGCAGGGAATTTAACAGAACAGTCCTAGATTATGTCATATATAATTATGACGATCAGTCGTTTTCTCCTGCAGCATTTACTCAAAGCTTATTTTATCAAAGATGGAGAGTTTGGCTGAAGGTTGTAATCTGGGGTCAGGTTAGGTATGATATGTGGTCCAGGGTGGAATTTAGGGATTGGTCAGGGTACAAAATTGACCACTGGATGATTTTCGCCAGAGCACGAGTTGTAGAACCACAGTCATCCACAAACTTGAATTTGATAATTAACTTACTTTTGTCTATCTGCCTTATAGCTGGTAGTGAGTTCATCAAATAGCTTGCTATTCATCTCCATCAGTGTCCTGAGTACATTGTAGACCAAGGCAACAATAGTTCTGAGCAGAGAAAGAGATTAGAGTTGGAAATGTAGACATCAACACAAAATACTCAAAATGTGCAATCAACTTCCTTTACTAGGACACCCTATGAACTGATGAACAGATAAATTTAATCTTAAATCCATTTTTATGGACAAAGTCTCCTCCTTTGCCAGTAGAAAAAGGGGAAAGGGAATTCAAGTACCCAACTTCACAAGTTCACAACTTCAGAAGCTACAATTATCCATAAAAGACTTTTCAAAACTCTACAAATGATTGCACCTGTACCATATCAACAGCTTACACGGTGAAATAACCTTCCTTTTATTCTATTTTATCACCCACTAGACAGTGCTTCCATGATCTTACAGCGAACCCATGCGCATGTGTGGCTGAAGAATTATTTCACCACATACTGTACATACAGTATAGAGCCAGAAAACCTTCCATGTCAGTCATGTGTTATCTTTGTAGATTTACATGCATTTACATGGAGAATGTTCAAACCACAATTGCTTTTCCCATCATAATTGCTGGTTGTCCACAGCAAATGCAAATTACAGGTCATTGAATTAAGTACAATATTATTTAAATCTGTATAGTTCAGAGAGAGAGAGAGAGAAGGGGGGTGGGCACTCCTACAATGGAACTGATATGCAACTAGAAAGCCTCGATGTATATTACTGAAGAAAATAAATTCTTAACAAATGTTGCAATCTACTAACAGCAAGAAAAACCTCTTTCAACTGACACCATGATATTTGAAGACATTGATAGTTTCATCATGCTTCCATTAACAAATACCTTAGGTTCAAGGAAGGTCATGTATGAAGATATCACATACACAATGAACTGTGTAATATACATATAGAATGGTAGTTTGGAAGCAATGTCAATGCTCAGATTACAGGTTTACAAGAAAAATAAATGGGGATGGATTACGAATGATTCCATCCCATAAAATGTAAAAAAAGGTATTATTTAAAGCTAGATATTCAAATTGCATGGCTTTTAGAACACACTTATTAACTATCCATGAATTTTCTCCACATTATTTAAGTTATTCAAGTTATTCTAACATCAAAATATACAGCTTTGTATTACCTGCTTCATGGTAATTTCTAGACATATCTAAAATAACACTGAGCTTTTTTTCCTGTAATTAGAATTACTGTAATAGAGCTGTTGAATGGCTTATGACCATGCATTGGATTGTCTATACAAATGATAATGATCCCTGATGATGCATTAGGATTAATGTGCATCCTGCTAGTGCAAGAGTTCTTTCCTGTTCTGTCCTTATACCTCAAAATGCTTGCTTATTCAGTCACAGTGACTAATTCAAAATCACATAACAATCTAAGAGAACATTTAAATACACGAAATGGATTGTGTTACTATTGATCATTAGGTCAAGAAGTAATAGTGGTGATTAGATAAGAAGTGATATTAGTGACATTGTATTATCTACCTTTAAGTACTCAGTGTAGTTAGGTACGCGAATGAACTTTTCACTATGCTTCGTCTCTTACCATCAACTAATCCAGCAAGTGCTTTGTAGAGTGTCCTCTCACGCATATTCTTGGAGGGAATGCAGGATTAATTGGGGATTAAATACTGATAGGGTAGGAGAGGTAAGTGTTAGTGGACTTACTGATTCCAGTGGTCTTTGGATATCCTGTAGAGATTGGTGAACATAATGGGCATGATAGCCTGGATGTTCTCCTCTATCAAGCTCACTACGTACTCGTTATTCCAGAAGTACAGGGCACGTTCTGCAACCTGGAAAAAAATGGACAAGTTCAGAAAATTTATATTAAAAAAGTCTGACATTAATTTCAAAATATAGACAACGTTTTCATTCCAGGAAAATTGAGTAAAGGGACGAAAAACAGAGGCATCTATATCATTAGAATAGTAGTTGGATGACAGGGAATCTCAATAATTTCTATAAAGACTTAGTTAACAATATTTTAGAATTGCAGAATCATTTGCTTTTAGTTAGATGTTTCCACAGGAATTTTCTACGAACTAGAATATGTTGATGGGGGTCAATTTGACCACTTTTTCTAGCATCAGGCACATTTTGTAAATAGAAATAAGGCCAAACAAATCTCCTTTCCTGATAATAATGATTGACAAAAATTACATCTGACCAAAGGTGACTATAAATAGTCAGTTTGGGCCAAGAAGTTGCCAAAATAAACCAAAGGTCATGAGTAGGGTTAATAACACTCTTAAAGAAGAAGCCATTCAAACTTTCTTCACAAAACAATCAGATTAAATCCCCTCATCTCCTAGGGTGATAGCAATGCTGCAGCTAATATTTACGTCGACCTTTCCTATAAAACATCACATGAAATTGACTAAACACTGGTGTCACTAGATGGCACTGTGCATTGTGAATCCGCCGTAGTGATCAAGACATACATACCTGGAAGTGTGGACTTGCAACACACTTTGCTAGCTGCCTGAAGAGCATTTCTTGAATCTTGACAAACTGTGAGGGTTCTATCACATCTAAAATCTCCTCAATTTCACCAAGGAACATCACCTAAGAGAAAAATTAGCATAAAAAGGTAATAATAACATGTTAGGCATAATTCAAAGCTTTAATGAATAGCGATCCTCTTTATGTCATCCAAATTATTGGAGAACTAAAGCTAGTTTCAAAATCTTCTATTTCAAAATTTATTATTTAATGTATGTATACTTTGCAGTTACACTTTTCTTGGACATTTTCTTTTCTCTTATACCAACCATCTTCACAGTTTCATTGAACGATTCTTCTTGCCATCCCTAGCGTTCTCTTATTCAATGTGATCTGAGACTTGATTCAATTACATTCGATTTCACTCAGGCCAGCCTTCTAAAAGAAGTAGCCTCAACCTGGTCACATGAAGAATTTAGAATGTCTGTAACATGAGATGGTTTGCTTGACTCTTGCTCTATATTTGGACAAGGAAAAATCCATATATGTGCCAACAGGTTGGTGAAAAGAAAAGGAAATAGCTGCCAAATCAATAATTGACTGGGAGCTCTCAAATATAAAAAGAAGAGAATAGAACAACATTCTTAAACAATTTTTTTTTCTTCCAACTCTAATTTTTGTAAATACTTTTCTCAAGCATAAAGAAAGTAGAAACAATTTTTAAACATACGAGCATGATAAGAGCAAACAGAAATAATAGAACTTTGATAGAAATTCAACAGATTCAGGACCGAAACTGCCAGGGGCGGTATTCTGACAACCCTAGTATCTCAAATAACCTTGTTTATTCACCACTAAAACAAAATTGGTATTCTGAACAATCTTGCAACTTTTCTTGTAACTTTTCTCTCTTTCTTTTACCTCATGCTCAAGATCTCACAGAAGAAACGTTTGAAGAATCTACAGACTGGGGTTCAATGATTTCATATCAATATGTGATTCGATTCGAGTGGGAGAGGAACTGTTTTGTTTGGAAATATGCGCAACTTATTAATTGTGCCAAAAATGAATATACACGCAAAGAGCATCTATACCTGTGTTTCCTAAGGGGTGCTTCTAGTGGTTGACCTATTTATATAAAATCTATTTTGATTAGTAAGGTCTCAAAAGTTGGGCGTGTCAGAGATAAGATACAGGTAGAACTTTTTGATAATTTTGATAATACCAAATAACATGTACAAGAATTTTAGCACACTATTATCTCTGGAGGATACAAGAAAACTTACAAGAATTTTCAAAATACCACCCTAAGTTTTTTTTTACTTCAGATATCTTCTTTCAATGACTGCAACCACGTTTTAGGCAAAAAACTATGAATGAATTATGAAGTCACTCCCTGTAGAACATATTTGTGGTTAAATTGCAATGATTTCTTTAAATCCCTAGGATGAGAAGTTTGGTTTTCAACCACAAATGAGCTTCCTTCTGACATACAATATTCATTGCACTTTGATGCAACCACAGCTTTCCCTAGATTTAGCAGATTTGCTTTTGATAATCCTACTCATAAAATAGAGATGATAGTAACAATATATTATGAGAAAATATTGGTTATTTTAGTATATTGTTTAGTGACTTGCTGAACATAGCAACAACTACCACATGAAATCTGCATTCTGACCATTGAAATACAATACAAATCACAAACAGGCTCTCAGCAGGGAGGTCTTTGTTCAAAAAGATACATGCACGAAATCTGCCATTTCATATAGTTGACATACATGTAAGTCAGAGGACTCATATCACAACCTTTGTCGAATGTTGACATACATGATGACTAATGCTCGGGGTCTTAATTTAAATATATAAATGTACATGTACATTTATGAATTGTTTACATCATAATAATTATACCCTAAAATAATGCTATACGCTTTCTTAGTCTTCCAGAATTCTTCTTTGCATACTCCATAATGAATACCTTAACAATTATCCAATAAATAATAAAGCTAAGCTGCATGTAGGAGTTCATACAGTTCTTGGTCCCTTGCCATTAAAAATTATATACATTATTCCACGTACACAGTTTTGTGTGATCATCCTGCACTCAAAATGAGATGTATAAAAAGAAAGAAAGTATTCATGTTTGGACATTTCATTCAGAAAACGATTCTAATGACATGAATACTTAATACTGTTATAACACAAGACCAAGGTATATGGTACTCACCTCTTTTGCACTACACGTCTTTGGCCAGAATTTTAGTAATCCCCCTACAACCTGCAAGAAGATAGAATAATACAGCAGAGATAGGATAGAATGAGAGAAAGCGTGGGAGAGATAGCGGGGGAGAGTAAGAAGAATACATCAAGTCAAGTCTTTATGAATAGACCTATACATTGAATCTTCTACAGGCAAAGGATAGTATAATGTCAAAGAAGACTATATTTTTCAGTATAAACTCTATAAAGATGTTATGTCTTCAAATTAATCACATTGAAACATTTCAAACAGAAAAGACAAACACTATTACTATCTTTACTCATAACGACCCACCATTTTGATCAGAAGGAATCTTAATGGACTACTTTGCAAACCATGTTCCTTTTAAATTGTACAATATCCATGATCTTTATTTACTTGTAAACATGGGGATAGTACACATCAATTCAATATTCAAGAATTCATCTGCAATTCAAAGAGATAAGAAATATAAATGATTCTTTGACAAACATCACATCTGCAGCAAAATGTACATCTATGGATGCATTACATTTTACATAAATAAATGAGGATAGAAGTACATGTTGCCTTGATTTGCATGTAAGCAGTACACTGTGCCGGTATTACAGGCATACACGCAAAGCCTAGTGCATTATGAGATAGCCGACTGACATAATGAAAATTCCCACTCACTGCCTCCCCTCTTTCCCTTTTTTTCACTTCACTTTATTACCGTTGCTGGCTGAAGTTGACTATGCTCAGGCTAGCCTAGCTCGATCCAAGACAAAGATAGTATAAAAGAAAGATAGCGACTGATGCTGGAGTGTTGAGTGTTAGGTTTCACTGCACACAAAGCTAGAGAAACCCACTTAAAGGCATGCGACACATCTTTATCATCAAGACTGCAGTCCAATCAAGCACTTGTTTGAAAGATGATCGAGACAGGTTGATGGAAATTTCACGAATGTTTTTTAATCTTTCATAGATGAAATTCAAAGGTAAGTGTGACTGAGTGTGGAAATAATCATGGAAAATGCCCTCACACAGTAAATTGCATCAAACTAAAAAGATTAATTAAAAAAAAAAAAAAAAAAATGTTTTCATCAAATTCTTTTGAAGGTATTGGCCAATTCAACACAGATGCATCTCCATCTTTAAGTTGCACTGCAATTCCATAGGATTGAAATGCTACCTGGATTTCATTTTAATCAAACCAGGGTTCTTCTGACCTACACATTGTACACATTGCATACACTGATGTACTCCAATAAAGGGAAGTGACACCCATTTAAAAAGAATGAACTTTGTACTGCATTGTAGTTTGTACAATATATTTTCATAATATGAAGTTATCTCGGCCAGTAGTCTATAAATAATGCTTACGTAAGCATAATGCTAAGCAAAAAATTCCAAAGAAATTCCTTGTCTTTTTTTGCCTTACTGTAACTACATGTTGTAACTACATAGCAATGCTGGATTTTAAATCACCTCAAAACCTTTTTTATTACTATAGAACTTTTGCTAGTTCAGGCATGCTATTGCATTATGTAACATGGTTTTAATGCACAGATTATGTGCAACCAGTAACAGGAAGGGAACATAAACTCTAAGTCAATAACTCAATACCTTGCTTAAATGCCCAGTTCCAGCTAGCTGGAAATTGCAAAGATGAACTATATTTACAATGAATAGGTCCTACTATTTACTATCGAGTAGTAAGCCAGTGCCTTATGTGCATTATTGCACATTATATTTTCATATAATCCCTTCTAAAAAACATACATTCTCTAATTTACAACCAAGAAAATTGAAACTTGTAGAAGTATTAGTAAAATAGAAGAACCGGGAGAGCGAGGTCCTTACAAGGTAAATTCCCCACTTGTCAATTTGCCTCTGTACATGATTCCTCTCTTTGTTTATCTGACTTTCCTCACATTTTCACTGACCTCATTTTCTGCTTTGGGAATTCACATAATATATTATATAATCTAAAATCTGGTTTCCATGCATGTTCTCATATTAGGATTTCATGATTTATGCGTTTCCTTAGACTGCCTTACACCATTCTAATCTGTAGGTTAATATCTTTTTTAAAATACTATTCTCTGTCTTACAGTAATGACCCTAAATGTTATCCTACAGTACAGCTTCTCTCATTTCCAATTTATTGCATCCGGTGTATAAATAGGGTACCCTGGGAACACTTTACGCAGGTGATTCTTTTGTTCTACAGCTACTACGTTTACACCAGTATCCTGTTTCTATTTTTATTTTTAACCTTGAAAACAAAGATTGATGAATATTGATCAACCAATCCACCACTTGAATATGTGAAGTGCACTCTACACCGTGGCTGTAAACAGGCATGTCATGTTCACTATAGACAACTTAAAATTATTTCCTCTTGCATTCAATGTTTTTGAAGATAACTATAGGCCGACAAACTTATATCTACATTAGGCTGCTTTCCTTCCTTTTATCTATGCAAGGACATTTATTGTATTTTTATTTCTGTTATTTCCTATAGATATCTGCAAGGAAACTCCATAGAGCTTCTTCTATTGTGTGCTGTTTACGAAGACTGTTTTGTGTAGATTCACTAGAGTGTATATCAAGATAGGTTTTACGTCGCAAGACGTCAGCAAGGCTTTTGAGAGCAGAGTTTTCAAGAACCACTATCTCAAGCTAGCCGAAGAAAAGGGCAACTTCAGCTTGCATGTATTCTCTCCTTCTCACCTGGCCATATCGCATTGCCGGAAGGCATCAATTCTGCTCAACGTGTACGTACTAAGTCTATCCTAGCTTAGACTTATAACTACCGTATATGCTCAAACTTTATCGCAGTACACTCAAGTTAATTAAATAAATGGGTCAGAAAAGGTTAACATTTGACAGGAATAGACAGCCCTCTAGAAGACACACATTCAGACAATTTCAATATTGTTTTATGTGAATTTTAGTTGATGACTTGAATCAATTCCTCATATTTCTTGAACTTTTGAATTCCAAATAGAAGCTCTTAGACTCATCTACATGGCATTACTAAAGAGATACTGAGTGGTTTTCGTAAAATAAAGATTACAATATAAACACTAGCTTTGAAATAAAGTACTTGATTGAAAAATAAAATAAGAATGAAAAAAAGTTCCCCTCTTTGATGATTGTGTAATGTCTAGAAGAAATTATCTGAATTTTCAAACATATGATCGGAACAATGAAGACTCACAAATAGGATTATGATGTATGAACTAACAGCACGTTTAAAAGTGATTTAAAAAAAAAAAAAATTAAATGCCACAAAATATTTTCATTTTGGCAAATTTGGACTATATCTAGTCTGTAAGTGTAAGTGTAAATGTCTCCATTTCATGCAAATTCACTCATCTGATCCAATGACAACTTTGACACTTTAACACAAGGAAAGCCTTTTCAAAAGCTCAAATAGTACCTTTATATTAACAAACATGAATGCATTTCTTTGATTGCTTTTTGGGATATGAATCTGAAAGTAGATTACGGAAATAATTGTTCGCTTCATTTGCCAATTACGAGGGAGTTAGATTTCATGGAAGTGGTTGTCACTCAATTGCACACAAAGGGATAGCACAAGCAGTGGATACCTGGTTTCATGAAAAAGGCAATAACCAGTCCGTTCTAAGATACTATGCATCTTTGATATGCCATAAGTGTATTCAAAGAGGACTGGTTCACTATAGTTATCTTATCAGGTCAAGGGCTTACTCCATGAAAAGATATTATATGCAAGCACTTTAATAGGATTCACTCTTCATTTATGCCTTAACTCTTTAAGTACTCCCATTTATCCATCTGATGACATTTTATATCTTTTTATTAAAAAAAAAAAAAAAAAAAAATATTTTAATTGTTATTGTCTCTGAAATTTTTTAATACAATGAACTTAATTGTGAAGGAAGTGTTTTACTTAAAAAAAACATCAACAACGAAAAAGAAATCACACTTTTCTACCTAATAAAAATGATTAAATTCATTAGCATCAATGCACATCAAGAGATTTTAGTTTGTCACGATTGTTAGAAGGAAATGCCATTTGGAATTATTGTCTGAGTGGCAGATTCCATTTTTATCCACACTAATTGTCCAAACAACCCATGTTGGTAAATAACAGATTGCGCCTTTCTTCAATTGTATAGGCATTTAAAAAAATTTAATCCATAATAACGATATTCAATCAAGATGAAATTGAACCAATTGTGATGTAGCCATAATGAAAGTAAGCAAGGCTGTAAGAACCTATGCCTCAACAAGAGATGCACATGACATCTCCCCCTCTGGCTACAGTATTGATTCTCGCTTGAATTGTGAATGCAATAACACAGCCTGAGCTGTAGCACGTTGGCACTAATTTGACCGACACACAGATTCCGGCGCCATATACATATGTGCACCATTGAGCATTTGATGCATGCATGCATCTACGCATTTACAGCGTGGTGTGCATTTTACATGTAGCCCTTTGGAGATAGCTAATGTGTGTGGAGATATTTAGCGTGCAGATGCTACCATGTTATGAATGTGTGTATGTACAAGAGTGCATGTATACTTCGCAGGCATTTTTGAGATTTTTGTTTTTTTCTTTTGTTTTTAATTATCTTTACCAGTAACTGAATGTATGACAATAAAACTGTTTGACCATCTTCATGTACCAGTATACTTAATTCAACTGCATCATGAATGACAAAAATGCTGGTAGAAAACTATATTGACCATCCCCAAATTCTCAGCTTGCACATAAATGTCAAGAATGGTAGTGGTCGTTTACGTCACAATGCCGTCATTTTGAGGGTACTCGTCATTTTGAGGAGTAACCGTACAGAATGTAAAAGAGTAATAAATCTATTTGAAATGATGAGATGTTTTCACCCTAATTCTAAGTTAGCCAGGGTTCAAAGGTGGTGGTCTCTCACGAAACATGAGACACAACGCTGAAGTCCATTGAATATCACGACATGATCCATAATAAATCATATTGAAGCTTTCCATTTGAGAACTGAATTGAAAATATCAATACGAAAGTGAAGTCCGTGGCTAAATCTGGCCATATACATGTATCTGGAGAAGTGCTAATGAGAGTTTAAGTGCTAATTGGTAAACACAAAATAGTGCTAATAAAGAAACCAGATGTGAGCCTCGAAAAAGCACCATTTGCAATTTTTGAGGAAATGCTCTGCAAATGAGCGCCTCTTAATAAGTTTACATTTTTAACTTAAAATGTAAATATATGTAAAGAATAAAATTGACTGTTTTGATCCTAAGACAATTACAGATTCCTAAAGAGGACTGATCTGTCTATCATGCAACAAACCTGCTCCGGGAAGTCATAAATGGTTTATTTAAAAAAGAAGACAGATGTACTGTGGTTCAAACCTAGAGCACACAGCATAACGTTCACTGTTAGAACAAACATATCCCAGTGGAAATGAAAGATTTATAATGACCACAATAAATCCTGCCTCTGTACCATCTGAATACATGTTTTTAACATTTTAGCGAACTGGCCATTATACTCTCATTTTAGTAATGAAGTTTTCAACACATAATTAATAAGTCATTCAGTCACAGTAGGCTTCTGCATAATTATAGGGTATCAGCCTTCCAAATATCTGACCTAAAGGATGATGGCCTGGCCCCTGGGTAGGTCACCAATTAAAAAACTGGACAGACAAGCTGTATAGCATGGCACAGAGGTTATTTAATCGCTACCGGTATTTCTCTTTGGCATATATCTCCTTGCATAATTCATGTTGACTGTGCCAGTTACATCTTGGAATTATGGATCAAATTACTGACAGACAAGAAACCCTCTTGGGGTCTCTACCATGGCAAATGTAATTAAACTCACATTTCAACCACAAAGACTGTGTACAGGCAAAGGAGCCTTGTTTATATTTATCGTTAACAGTTTTCTGCACCTTGCATCTCCATATCTACTCTTGGCTCTCCCCAACTCCGTTTGAATGACCTTTCAATGATAGACAAATACTGGTATTCCACAAGGGCATATATCCTTTCATCTCCATTGCAACACAGCAACTCTACCAATCCTTTTTCTCATATTGTGAGCAGCTTTTATGCACTGCTGCATCAAAGGCAAAAGAGTATCTGATCATTTCTGGGTTGACATTTTCTAGCTAGTATGAAATGGACAGCAGAATTACATTCCTTTCTCTATTGATGTAGTTTGTGATTTCTCTAGTTGAGCACTGCCCCGTTGGTATCATGAGTTTCAACAAAAAAAATAATGTGCAAAACCCTCTTCAGAATGGTACATCTCCAGAACATGATCTGGTCAAACAGTATATTACAAGAAAGCCTGTTATCAGAAAGATTATGTATGTCAATAATGTCATAATAATTTTACTTAAAAATATTATAGGACTATGTCTTCAATTTTAAACATTTTTATATATGATTTTGATTAATACAACCCCTTAATGACATAGGGAGCAAATCCCACCCAGAAATATTGATAATGTACATACTATAATACTTAAACTATGCACGGTAATATTATTTTCCTTTGAACAGAAATTGATAAATGCATTGTGGAGTTTATACACTTGAGAAATGCATTGTGTGCCAAATTTAGCAATGAAACTAATACATCAAACTGAAAATGTGTCTCTTGAAAAATTAATTTATGAAATTTGTTCATTGTCTTGGGGGCACAGAAGGTGTTGAGATATAATCCTGTTGAAAAGGTCAAGTGTGTAACAAACATGTAAATCTTACCTGTTCTGTGAGAGCTGCATCTTTCTCTAGGAATTGCACCACACAGTACGCCAACTGAAAAAGAAGCAAAACGGTCACCAAAAAAATTAAAGAAATCATAATAGGGTCATAGGAAATTTTAATAGACGTTAATTAGATGCCTCCTGCTGACTTCTGTACAACTGATAGGTTTCTATAAATGTCCACAGAAACTTCAACATTGGAGAGCACATTACATTGGATACGCATGTCCTGCATCCTGCATGGGGGGGGGGGGGGCATTTAATATTACGGAATACACAAGTTGAAAGGACACATATAACATGCAAACAACATGTTTGTAAAGATAACCTACTCTGTATGAATGTTTGTTAAAACAAAGATAAGAATAAGAAGCAAGGGTTCCAAAGGAGGAAACTATAATACAAACAAAATACAGCTACAGGCCAAGGAGGAAATGGCAAGCATGAACATGTACTTATATCATCACACGTAAAGATGGAATGATAACAATGACATTGTCCCAAGAGAGTGAGCGGATGCTATCCAGGAATCTTCAGCCAACTGTCATCACTTGTTCATTGGGCTAAATAGTAAATTGATGTGAAGCACTCAGCAGGGGCCCTAGCTGATCAGCAGCAGATTTACATTCTCACACATTGAGTGTGCTTGAAACAAGAATGAGATGGTCCCTGCAGATTAACTGATTTGCCTCCTGGTGCTCTGACAAGCATACATCTATTTTTAAGAATTATAAATTCATCACGCAACATTATGCTATAAGCAGTAGGTATGCAGCCCATGCAAGTTGGTATTGTAAATTTTAAAAATACCTACATTCATTCTAAAGGTTATTTCAGGTTCATAGAACTCTTGCAGTGAATGTTTTCTTTCGACTAAATCATTTTGGACTTACAGCAGTTCAGTTTCATTTGAGGCAACGTATCATATTCACAATGTATATAACGTTCCCCAAACAGCCATATATATTAGATGGCAAACCACTCGTAACAACTACAAAGGTGAGAGATATTACAAGTACATCAAACCTGCCAAACAGGCAGGCAGGCAGGCAAAGAGGATCTGGATACAGATGCATCCTGATTCACTTGCACAGTTCATTCACGTTCCAGGATGCATCCTGCCTGGTGTACATGCATCCTAGAACGCGCCTAATCAACCAGATGCTATAGAAATACCCTCTACGCATTACCCGGCCATATAACGGGGGACAATTGATGAATGTATTATTTACAGTGGTATGGTTTTAGGGACCCCTGAAATGAACGTGGTTATCTACTTTGCTTGGTTTGTACATAATGACACCTCGCTGGAGTTGTGCTTTTCCATGGGGAGTATTGTGAGGTAAAGGTTACCGCCCATGATTCTATATATCTGCCTAATTACATGTATCTCGCATCTCCTATCTGGGTGCCATAGTTATGTAATCAACCAAAACTCTTTCAAATGAAATTATTCATAACAATATGCATCACCATCATCATCTCTCTCTTTCTCACCCTCTCTCTTATCTTGGTATCTACAGTATATATATATCTTTTAGCCTTTGATCATGAAAAGGGAAATGATACAATTTTGACAATATTTCAAAACTATAAATTCCAATATCTAAACGAAACATATGACATAAGAGCAACAATTTAGTTGACTGACGTATGAAACTAACTATCTATTGCTATTTTTGTTCTAAGCACTGTAGGGAACTTCTCCAGGAAACTGTCCCCCATTTGCCACTGTCAATACACCAGGCGTCCTCACGGATAAATGTCAAAATATGCACAGCGATAGTTCACTGTTCCTTTCCCCCGTCCCATCCCACTGGCGTTATAACATGTCATTCTCAGCACACACGCAAATGCAGGCCTCTCACGTGTCAGGCAGCTTCCCGTCGCAGAGTAAACACCAACTGCTCTGACTGAGAGAACGCACCATTCACATGACTATGTGCGCCTTGCTAATGTTTACAGACATAAATGCGACATGGATAGGAAAGAAAATGATCTGCCATGAGCAGTACTGCAGGGGCCGATGGGTAAAACATCTGGTAAGATTCTCTGAATCTTAAGCGAGCAATTAAATGTGCTAACCCATCGCCTAATTGAAAACTCAAGCTGCTGAATGACGCACTCAGCCTCATTTGTGGCGATCAATTAGCTACACCAAGTTCAGATGCCGTTTCAATTCTGTGGTCCTCACAAGTGAAATAATACAAGAAGAAAAAATCCATAACATGGTTGTATTACTTGTATGTCCCTGTTACCCTTTCATTTCCTTTTGGTAAAATATATTCCTAAGATTCAAAATCGAATTCCACCACCAAAATACATGCAAATGGATTACTGTAGAAAAATCTTGTTATATTTATCTTTTTCTACTGTAACACTTCACAGAAAAAGACATCCCATCCAAATGTCATTTATTATTGACGTATATAAAGTGATAGATTGGCTTCATGAGAAATAGAATAACTTTTACAACATAAGAAATGAGGGAAGCATTCTTGCATGCAAATCGCCGACTTTCAAAACATAAAAGAACAATATTGCACCAGTCAGCAAATCACACATGGCAAGGTGAGCCAAAAATGAATATGACATAGAGTAGCTTCAGGAATGCCAAATTTATGTCTCATTTTTCATTATGTGCTCTCTCAATTTATCCATTTTCAACAAATTTGATTGATTTGATTGATCCTTCACTACATATGAATATAAAATATTATTACCCGTATCAGACATCTGAGCAGGTCATTTACAAAACCGTATTGCCCTAGTTTTCACTGGCAGTGGGAACGGAGGGGTATATTCTTTGTATTTTCCTTGGTCTCCCTGCTCGTATTGACTTTGCGTGTAGAGACGAGTGAAAATATACCTTGGTATTTTCCACGGTCTCGCATCCGGGCACTTGAGGGCGAAGACAATAAAATAAAGAAATCATTACTCCCACACACTGCGGGCCGGCTTGCAATTCAGTGAATCGCCATAGAGATTACACGCAAAATCATAGCGCAGCGCAGACGTTCATTCGCTCGAGTTGATCGGCGAAGCTGGCGCTGCGTGGGAATCTGTCTTTATTTCGCTGATTGTCGATCTTTCGCCTGGTAAACAAAAACAAACATGGCAGCCTCCACTTCCACTAGATTCGCGAGTTTAGAAGAAGAGGAATACGAACAATTACTTCAAAACAAGGATACGTTCAACACTAAAAAGTCAACTAAAACATCGGTGACGGTTTTCAGGGAATATTTGGCAGAGAAGGGCCATGATTCAGATTTCCAGCTTCTCGGTAAGAGTGAATTAGCGGCGTTACTGGCAAAGTTTTATGTTGAGGTACGACGAACCGACGGAACTCACTACAAAACAAGTTCCCTGCACAGTATTCATGCTGGTATAAACAGATACTTGAAATCAGAATATCATGAAGTTATAGACATCATCAAAGATATTGAATTTACACATTGCAATGTTGCTTTCAAAGCTGCCAAAGTAGAACTGAAAAAAATCGGAAAAGGATTTGTGCAACATCATGATTCCATTGCATCTGGGGATCTCCAAAAACTGTACTCATCAACTGTATTTGACCAAGACACACCCAGTGGCTTACAAGCTAAGGTTTGGTTTGAGATTGCTCTTTATTTTTGTAGGAGAGGAAGAGAAAATTTGCGTGAACTCAATAAAGACCATTTCAAGATCGAAACAGATGAGAATGGACATGAATTTGTCACTCAAAATGTAGACGAGATGACGAAAAAAACACGGGAGGACAATCTCTCTTCACGAACTGATGGTGGGCGTATGTATTCAACTGGCAGGGCTGATTGCCCTGTTGCGTCCTTCAAGAAGTATCACTCGAAGCTTAGCGAGAGGGGTGACGCACTTTTCCAGACCCCAAAAACTTTTACTCCATCCTGTGGACCGTGGTACAAAAAGACACCTCTTGGAAAGAATAGTCTCGGTAACAAGATGGCAACCATTTCCAAGAAAGCTGGTCTGTCTAAAGTCTACACAAACCACTGTGTTAGAGCCACATGTATCAGAATCCTTGATACTGGAGGATTTGCAAGTAGGGATATCTGTCAAGTGTCAGGACACAACAATGAAGGCAGTCTGGCTTCATATACTGGCCGTGTAAGCAACGATAGAAAGTGTGAAATGTCGTCTACTCTGGCACAGGCCCTTGGAAAGAAGGAAACTCCGTTGCGAGCTGCGATAACAGTGCCACCCCCACCCGCTACAGTCACTATGGCCTCATCTTCTAATGCTACCAATACGAGATTTGCTGTTGCAGCTCCACATGCTGTTCCTACTCTGTTACTAGAAGTAGAAGAAGAAGATGACCTTGAAGTTAACTTTGACTTGTGTTCGCAGTTGTCCTTTGAGTTCGAACGTGAAGAAACCAACGTTATCCAGCATGAAGTAGCAGTCCCTGCACCAGTAAATGCTGTCTTGCAACCAGTTGTGGACAATCAGCAAGTTGCCGCGGGATCAACGATAACAACTAGTAGCAGATCAAGTAGGATGCAGGTACAACAATCACCGTTCGTATTTAATAACTGCAATGTCACCATCAATTACTTCAAGGACTAAACTTGAGCATGGAGATTATGTACATATGTTGAGTGTTATAACAGTTTGAACATAGTTTTGGATTTCTGTGTTTCGCCAGTTTTCAGGAAAAGTTCTTCCTATGGATATTGCTTGTTTGGATGTTTTGACAGTTTTGAAACTTTACCGTTTGGACAACTTTTAGTAGAGATGTCTACTTACCTGTACACTGTACATGTGTGATAAACCTACATGTAGTCTATGTCAAAGAGTTCAGCATGACAAATTAGGTAAGATGATGTTAAATTTTCAGTTATGTATTTGCTCTAGATGTCTGATTTGGATAACAATAATAATATTGACTGGCTTAACTTTCGGGGTATATCAGAAATATTGACCGCGCTAAGACCATATTGCCCTCGTCTACGACTCGGGGCAATATGATCTGAGCTTGGTCAATATTTCTGATATACCCCTCAAGGCCAGTCAATATTATATAATTATACAAACGATGAATGCTTATGAGTTCAATAATGCGAATATTTTCATGAGCTGAATAGAACGTCAGCCTCGTTGAATAGAACGCTCATCTTTCAAATCATGAAAATATTCACACTATTGAACAAATGAAAAACGTTCATTATTTGTTTTATATAACATCTAAGTAGATCTAATAGAACGCTAATCTTTCAAAGAATTATGCTTTTCTCCTTATATTAATAATAAATTAAATTTGGAGTGAGGCCTTCTTGGTTACATTCAGATTGCCTTCGCATCAGATGCGTGCAGCTAAGACAATGAAAACAATGGGAAATGCGCAGGGCTGAGAGGTACAGACTTTTTTGTTGTTGTTGAACAGAGAAAGTTGATGCTGGTATGAACAACCTCATTCCAATCCAAAGTTTTTCACTACAAATATATTCTGTATAGCCCATTGCCATGCTTTGAAAAATAAACGTCATATGAAAAGGCTACGGTATCGTTTTTCAAAGGTAGAAAATTGATAGACCCCATTATGTGATTAAATGCAACTTAAATGTCAATCCACCTTATTACATGCCTTTACGACGTAATACTGCTTAAAGCTCTTAATATCTTCACACATTTGACGTAATACACATAATGATGGAAAACATCCTCGGAAAAAATACAGAATACATGTCAATATTATAGGTAAGTTTAAAATGTAGACCAGGGCCCTGTCTTACAAAGAGTTGATATTAATTGCAACTATGAACATACGAGATAGGAGGTTGCAAACTTGCGATTGATTAGAGGACTTGCGATTGATTAATCTCAACTCTTTGTAAGACAGGGCCCAGATTAGAATATATATATTCAGAGTATCACCTACCTGGGCATGATAGAGACCCAAACATTTGACTTTATGTAATGGGATGAGAACCTTGATAAGGAACTGCTTGTGTTCTGTCTTCAGTGGCAGTGCAAACCCGTTGATAATGCTAGATGAAAAGAAAAGAGAAATAATCACTGGTTAAACATGAAAAAAACTTGATGTCAAATATGAATAACGAGTAACAACTGAAATCAAATTAAATAGAGTAGATCAATTTTCACCCCCATGGAAACCTTTTATTTTCTATTGTTGACTTCAAAGAATCAAAGGGAGGGGAGGGGGGGGGGGTAATCATATTTCTTGGAAATAATATTCTCACAAAAAGTAATACAAGAATCTTTGTATACAACATAACTTTAAACAATTAATACTATTGGTTTATGAAAAATGTTATAATATACATTTCTAAAATGTATCTGTAATATAATACAATTTATTTTGGGTTTTGTTAGAACACATTCTAAAAATACAGGTTTAAAAATAGAACTGAAATAAGTAAACTTGAGTATGACTGAAAATTTAAAATGCTGCATGTGCATCAAAGTTCAGTCATCCATTCTTATCTGAAGAACAAAATATATGAATGCCAGTACAAACAATATGGAATTTAGCAAGAAACTGACAAACAAATAAATAATACAGATGTACATGTAAAATGAGAATGTTACAGTCAGCAGTAATGCATTGAATAGGAGAGAATCCCAAAAGCTTTTGAAGCCTAGAGTTTAAACTAGAAATATACTAACCTGCATAACTAGCTGAGCAACCAAATGTTTTTCATGTGCAATGTAAAGTTAATATACAACACAAATACCACAAGATATTTACATCACAGCTTTAACATATTTGTATGTAATGGCAAAGATTAGCATTCGTCTTATTAGTGCAAATTGACTGCTCATAAATTAACTTTATTTTAGTTCAGTACTATTTTAGTACATATTTTCATTAATTCTTATACAAGCTGGAAAGAAGGTCCCTAGATAGAAATGAATCTAATGTATTTTTAAACAGCTAGGAAATTATATATTTTTTCTCTTTCCAGTGCACACATCAATGCATAATAAATCAGCACTGGCTATGTATTTTGATAGCACATGCATTAAGGCTGAATGGCCATGCAATATTGCCATAAATGAGCATATTTTCACTGCGCCGGGGTAATAAACAGAGCTAATGCATTCTAGCAGGTTGTGCGTAATGCTTGTTCGAGCATATCCTATTGGAATCGCAATACTGCCGGTAATCTCGGAGCATACATCATCATTTAACTGAGACGCATGCTGATGGATGAAATCCCAAACGTTGGGGTATGCAGAGAGCAGCCAGCTCACTTGTACGGTCAACAAGTCAAGACTGTGCAAGGGGGCACACATGAGAGTAAGACAAGTAATCAAAGCTTTGTCTGTGCATACACAGTGCAGAGGCATCCCCCCTTGCTTTGCCTTCATTCAATTATGCGACCGACAAGCGTGAGCCCAGTAATGGGTGTCCGTTTTCCAATGTGATGAATCGGACTGTCTACCAGCAATGCTGCTTAGGCTGCTTTCTTTCTCCTTCCTGGCCAGCCAAGCTGCCTTCAACTGCCCCAGGGCCCCTGGATGGCTGCATAGTACAAGTCTACTTTATGAGACAGAACCTTTGCTCTTTCCTTGCACCTGTCCTATGAACACGTAGCACTGAACCCTTACCATTAGGCAAGCATTTGGGCTCATTAAAGGGATTATAGAAGCAATCTTTCCAGGATGACATATGTTAATCAAGAGATGTGCATGCTGGGTAAACCTATTTAGATTAATTAGCCAAGTGATCTATAGGTCACAAGAACAGGAAAATGCATGTTGACCTCTTGATCTAAATATGTATCATTTATTTAATAATCATTATTACCCCTATTTTCTGCATTCGGCTCAGGTTGTATTAATATTATGAGCAAGCGCAACTTCATTTGTATGCATATTATTCTAGCAGGCTGTGATGTCATGAGCATACATTAACAATGATGACCTGCATGATTCTTATGTGCGGAGCTATGTATGATGCAGGAAGGTTGGACCAAAAATGATTAAAAATGTTAAAAAGTAACAATAGACAATTAGACATGTTAATATAAATTTGTAAATGTACACCCTTGGACCTCATACAACATCAATAATGGTCATTCAACATCAATTTCAAGTACTTACCTTCCCAGAATTTCTAATAATTCCCCAACTCCATTAAAGTGCTCTGTTTCATAAATAAATCTGCAAAAGAAAGAAAAACAAAATGTGAAATACAATATGTGTATATTATAACGAAACTTATATGAAATATAACTTCACACTATTCTTTTTTTCACAGGAGCTCGGATAGAAATTTGAAAGTCTGCATGCACAAACCCTATATTTAATTTTCTAAAATGATGGTGGTTTGAAATTACGCTAGAGGGCCGATGTGCATCAAATCTCTGTAATATAATAATTATTACTATTATTATCATTTAAAGTCAAGCCTTCCATGAACAAATAGAGAGTTCACTATTATAACAATTGAATATGATACAAGAAAAAATAAAACACGAGAGAGCATAACAAATTGACATGCTTCAAAATATCACCCTGCTTGATATCATCATACTTCAATGGAATGACAGATGATAAGGTCATTGCTAATTAGTGCACAGAAACCATTACAACACATGTATCAGTTGCATGAAATACAATCCAATTTCTAGCTGCAGAAATCACTACAGGTATGTCTATAATATATTGACAGCATGAGAATTACGTCTCTTTTTGTCTAAAATGGTGTAAAATTTGTACTTTTACTTTTGGCAGAGATGCTACACCAATCCCATTACGCATCTTTACTTTATCTTGTCTGTCATAACTTGTTGGTTCAGAAATGCTGAACAAACAACAATTCATTACATATGCTGCAGCATTTATGGACATTACATATTACATAATCTAATCATCTTTGTCATGCATTTTGTAGGCCCTAAATTATATAAAGGGGAAGTCTACCTGGACATTAAAGACATATTGAATAGACCAAACAATTGAAAGTAATACTACATCACTATTACTAATAATTAATATCAATAATAATTTTAATAACAGTAATACTATTGTCATCAGTGTGATTCCTAAGGATCACTTTCCTGAGGATACAAAGAGCTGAAAACTATAATTTCTCCATCTCAAGCTAGGATTCCATGACAAGCTTTAAAGCCTTTTTTTTTTAAGAAGTAAATTTTTGAGAAATTTCAATAATGAATTATTAAATAAGAACGTTCTGAAGATTATAAATTGTAGTCGAAACAAACTGCAATCAGCAATCTACACGCATTTTTTTTCAAGCAACACTTAAAATCTTCTCTGCACAAAGGAAGAAAATACATGTAAGTATGACAAATATCATTCTTTATTACTTATGAAAGACTAGATATTCACTCTTGAAGGTGTTTAAGAATCGATGTTCAATGATATGTCTAGGACACATTTCTCTGTACATGTATATGTATTTAGACAAGTATAAGGTTAGAGTTAAAGGTAAAGACCAGTATTGGAAACGCCCCAATTTCAAAAAATGAAATGGAAGCTCTCATTACCAATCATGTGAAAGAATATGTTTTGACTAATACATGCGGTTTCCCGGCAAATTTTTTATCATCAGATGATAAAAAATTTGCCGGGAAACCGCCTAATAATTCATATATTTGATAAATTTGTTTCTCTCATGGTCTGTGAGAGATATAGGGTAGTCCCATATACATCTTTCTGTGTATAGTGCTTGTAACTTTACGAAGAATGGGCCAAATTTCTTATCATTTTGATGATTCCAGAACCTTGTAGATGCTAGATGCTAGATGATCAACCTTTTCTGATCGATTCCACAACGTTTCTTTCACAATGCAATCGCATGACCATAACTGGTCTTTACCTTTAAGGCAGCAATATTAACCTTAGGGTAAGGGTTAGTAAACTGTATGTGATGACCCTGGAGCTATTGTTGTGGAGTTTTTTTCATACCATTTCATTCTTACACTCAAAGACAAACCCACATCCATTCAGCAGGTATTATATGTAGGGTAGAAGTCTTGGGAACTGATAGCTGAAGACGGGGGAAGGCATCTATAGAACAATGATGCCTATAGATGCCCGTTGCCTTGGATACTAACAAATTCACTCTGAATACCACACATACACCTGATCCATTAGAAACGAGATACATGGCAGTGCATTTCCTCAGGTACAGAGAGCAAACAAAGCAAGACTCCCAGGTACTCCTGGTCAACTATTTCACATACGAATGCCACTGAATAAAACACACATGTACGGAGTAAGAGAGTCACTCCGTGAAATTGTACACCCTCTAACATGTACACATCAAGTCTGGTACAAGTACATGAAGTTAGCATGGATTCTGTTCAGTACACGTACATGAACATGTATGTTTGCTTACTGCACAGTGAATGGGGATTTCATGCGCACAGACATTTGTAAGTTGTTTACTAATTGACATGGAAATGGAAATGTAGATCCTGAATCAATTCAATTTATTTTATAGCCATGTGATACATGGTTTTCATACATATTTTTAGAAGCTTGTTTCCATTTGATTATAAAACCTTAACCTGGAGGTCCCTGGTTCAAAACCAAGTCAATGCTCTGTGCCATTTGGTAAGGCATTAATCCTCATTACCAAGTCCCTAAAGCTATAAAAGAGGACTTAAAGCTGTTGGTCCTGTGGTTGTTTACTTACAAGCACATACATAATTATTTAGCAGTCAGGTAAAACAATCATCATCAAAAGCCACTTTCCCAACTTAAAGTTGATACTCTAAGACAATCCCAAATACTGAGATAATTACATAAATAGAAAGCTTTTAACCCCCATCATAACACCAAATGGTGTCCACCCGACAAAACAAGTTTAGAATAATGAATTTATTCGAGTAAACTCTACCAAAATATCTAAGTCTGAAACCCGGAAGTGCACGTAGAGTCGGGCCTCTATCCGTGACGTCACGAACGGGAGTCATGGGCTCAGTGAGAGTGAATGGCAGTGATATCCCTACGTAAATGCTATCCTGTCAGAGCTTAGATTTGTTGTTGTTAAGGAGTATATTTGATGGATTTTCTGTTTTCATTTGAATGAAGAATAACGAAGCAACATTTTCCAGTCGCTGATTTCTTTTTATATCCTCATATTCACCTATTTGGTAGAGATTTAAGACGAGTTTACTGCTTAGGAATTAAAGTTAAATCGTGCACGTATGAATAGGCGGATGCATTATATTGTCATCAGATAAGGTACAGGAGCAGTTTTGTAAAACGAATAGGTCTAGAACTATGATAGTAATTATCATAGATGTGTGTGACTGCCTCAAAAAAGGATACAGTACGAGTTAAACTTTTTATGTGGCAAAATATCAAACTTGAACGAGATCATGCAAGCGCGCTTCTTCTATAATATTTTGGCGAGTGATGCGGCTCTTGCATGAACATTCGTGAAGCGAGCAGAATCGGGAGGAATACCAAGCCGCTGCTCTAGGCGCTGCTTGCTTGTGATGGAACGTACGTGCGCTAGTTATATGTTTATCGGCAATTGCAAGAGAATGAAAGCGACGTTTCCAGCTAAGAAAAACAACTAACAAAGACTTGCTCCTGGCTACCGGTGTCAGAATTGGTAGATGAAGGATCTTCAGGGTCAAGGAAGGCGAAAGACATGGAAAAAAGGAAGAAGAAACCATCGGGAGATCGCTGTAGTGTATGGTAATGAACTGTGCATGGGTAGACAGCTACTGTTCACTCCGTGCCTGCATGGGCCGATTTCAACACCAAAACAAAAATTACATGGTGAAAATATCGACTAATAGCACATCGTTGGCATGTATATGTCATAATTTTTAAAAGGGGAATTGATATTAATACTATGAAGTACTAGGGTAAGGTAAAGAATTGTACATAGAATTATGATTTATTAGACTTTTCAGCCTTTGAAACAAAAATATGCAGAAAATCGTATCACTCTGCACATGTTTGCTATGGAACATCCGGGTACGTGAATATACTCTCTCCCGGACGTGAGGTCATAAATAGTAGACCAGCGCCGTGACTGATTTTCTATGCAAAGAGAGGCGGATATTTTCAACATTTCAATTGAGGATTTCGAGTAGACAGAATTTTTTTGTGATTTACTAAGTAATTGAAAAACTTAAAAATAACATATACTTGCCGTAGGTAACAAATTAAGGGACATTTATTTGCTTAGAGTATCAACTTTAAAGGATTTTATGATAGCATGATGTAAGAAAAGCTTCATTCATTGAAGCTATTTACATTGTACACTACTCACATCGTATGAGCTTACCTCAATACCCTAATTAATGGTGTATTAACTGCACCTTTTTCAAAGTCAGGGGTGCGGCTTATACACGGTACACCCAAAAAAAAAAACCCCAAAATATTAAAGTTTTGATTTATGCCCCTCCACCTGGCGCTATGCCTGGCAATGTCTCCCAGCTCAGTAATCGGTGTGTTGACTCACCATTTGGAAACTAGAACAACACTCAAATTTGTGTGTCATCTTGGTTTGAAAGTAATCTTTCTGATAGATCTCAATATGTAGTTTATAATAATAATTCCTCCAAATTTTCTTCTATCACATGGCGTACCACAAGGTTCTATCCTAGGTCCTCTACTGTTTTTTAATTTACATTAATGATCTGACACATTCAGCTGCACCTCGCAGTTAAATGAAAGGCCTTCCCGCATGGTTTTTTGTAACACGGACCTGGCTTGCTGCCGACAGATTCGGCCAAAAAAAAAAATAAATAAATAAATAAATTAGGGCGAAAAAGAGGGGTGCGGTTAATACGCGAGGGCGGTTTATACACCGTTAATTATGGTAATTATAAATTCACTGCTTTTTCCTTAAAAACGTACAGATAATACACAACAATATTGCAACAGGTGCTACATATTGTAGTATTCATATAATACTAAGATTAACCTTAAGAAATTTCTACGTATGAAATCATTCATGTAATAAATTCTTTAAAAAATATTCATGAATAAATCATTCAGATTTATGCAAATACTTCAAGTAGTTAAAAATTTAGGTAACAAGAATAAGCTAGAGAAATGTCCACATACAAAATTATTCATGTGATAAACTCTAAAAAATGTTCATGCGGCAGTATTTTTTTAATGTAAATAATTTAATTTTTGAAAATAATTTGCATTGTGCGTCAGAATACATGTATTTCTTTGCTCTTGAAAACATTTTAATCATACATTTCCTTAGGTCTTATTTGTACTTTTCAGTAAACTTAAATTTTTGCATTACATAATAATCCCAACCCTCTACAATATTATTTTTGTTTTTTGTAAGGAGGTTGTAGACACACACAAATGATGCAATCAAATTGAGAAATGAGTAAGAGCATAGATTTCACAGTCTATCACTATTTCCATTTATCCATATATGTACGGTACATGTACTACCGAACTGAGTGAAAAAAGACACTTTACTACATGTACACATGACACCTTTATATGTAATAGTAATATTGATTTTGAGTTGAAGGTCTATGAAAAGCCTCGACATTACATAGAGCAAGCACTCCCCTTGAGACTTCTAATGCAGTTATTTTGGTTGTTTCTCCTCCACTAGTAATTAACAAAGCCATTTGCTTTTAATAACAACACGTCAAATTCCCTGAGTGAGGAATGACATTTCTCTCACTCTCAAATAAAAATCACGAGATGCATCATAATTTTAGAGCTGCACAAAAGAGGCACTCAAGCAAAATGATGTATACTGTGAAAACATATATACAGTCACATTAATAACTCAATACAACAGGCATCTAACCACAGACAGTGCATCTAGAAGAGTGGGCACTTCAAGGGGTTTTATAAGACTTCATTGGCAGCAACATAATTTCCACCACTACAGTTGTGCACCATAATGTTTCAGATATAAATTTGTTGGTCAATGTACTTGTAGGCTAAATTCATGGAATACTTCCTCAAATTTGTTCAGCTCTATTTGTCAGTACCTGGGATTAGCACACTTTTGTGATTTACCCCACGTTCAGACTACAATCCTTGTATACATGTAGCTACACTCAACATCGTCAAAGAAACGTTCTATAGAGAAACACATGTTTGAGCATAGTTTCTAATGAAAACTGGATATAAAATCAGGATCCCATTCTACCCTGAACGTCATATCGGACAAAAATCGTATAACTGGGCGGGGCTTCTCATGAGCATGCACTCATGATTGGCCAGCTTTTATGCCAATCTACCTCTTCAAAATTAGTTTCTATATTATGTTGTTGTTTAGACTGTACGCTCCTTTCATTAGATGATGTTTCTTTATTACGAGTTTGGTATATATTGCCTAGAGTCAGAACAGGCTTCTAGTCACCAATCTATTTATACAATCACCACAATCATCTGCCAAAAATACTCCTCCTTTTCCCTCTTTCCCATCATTATTTTCCTGACTAGTAACATCTCTGTAACCTGATCCACAAAATACAAGTTTGACTATGCAAGCCAGAGGATAATCTTACAGATTGCACATTTGAATCAACAGCAACAAAATAATGCATTTTCATTCTGTAGGCCCCCCCCCCCCCTCCACAACCTATTTTTGTTGGGAGTGGAATTTTGTGATTTCCTAGTTCCTAGTTACGCAGGAATATGAGTCCTGTCTCATTATCTTCATAATGCAATTGATCTTGAAGCCTAAAGGCTGTTGAAATGTTAATTTATTGTGATTATATGTGATTTCTACTGGGTTTGATTTCAATCATGTTTTAATGTCTATACAGGGTAGGACAACTTGCTGAGGTAATACATACAGGTACATTAACATATGACAGAACAACAGTAATAGATATAAATGAATGGCAACAGAAGTAAAATAATTACTAAATTTGTGATTTTATTTCGTCATATTTAGGATCAAATGGACAAATATCTTTAAAAAAGGTGAAATTCTACTTCTGTCTGGTTATATGGAATACATGCCGAATTGTTGCTTTCTTTGGCTAGGAATTGGGTCACTTTATTTGGTCCGACCATATCTCTACTAATTATATCTACCTTGACAGGCCTTCTCTCCAATAAAAATATGCAAACTGATTTTACAATTGATTTGACCTGTTAAAACCTCGATCAGCAAATTTGATATGTAGAAGAGTGTGGGGCTGGTCCCTTCATTATTGCTACATACTGTATATCAGATTATAATATATCACAATGAAAGCTTTAAGCGCGTCTCATCAACACATCAGTAAAAAACATGAATTAATGTCCTTTTAGCCCTTCCATGAGTAGCACACAGCACACGTATGATCAATACCACGGAGCAGCTGCTTCTATCAACCAAAAACATTTCAAAACCAGAATATTGATCTGGGTTCCATTTTTACAGAGATATACATGTATATATATATATATATATATATATATATATATATGCTGGTTGCTACTGACAACATTTTACCCCAAAACAATGAATGAATTTCCCTCTGCTTGTTCAGTTATCATGAGGATAATTTTGTTTTCTATCAAGTAATACCTTTTGAGAAGCAGGTGGCTGATCGAGCTGATTAAGACATAATTGTAGGCTGACATAATCATGCTTGTTATACTGATACAGATAAAATGTGCTCTATGTATAGAGAGGTTGGGTTAGACTTCATTGAGAAGAAAATATAATGAACAAATTTTTGCTTTTAACTTTTATAAAGTAACACTGCTTTCCTTTTCCTTTCTGACTTCACCTGTCTTGTACAGCATAGTATTAGCATAGTATTACCATGGTGATAAAATTCACACAGAAGCAAGAGAAATGAGTGTATAGTAAAAACATGTCCACAGATACCATCAATAGGAAAACAGGAAAACAAAAAAGTTGACAAGTTCTTTAACACGTATTTGACTACCATAGGGAGGTGGCTTATAAAACAGGTCTGACTGTATCTTTCTTCTCACCTGAGGAATATGTGGTTGATCTGTTTTCTGATGAACGCCCTGAGGCCAAGGAACTTGCCATAGATTCGATGCAACACTGTCTTGAGGAAGTCTCTCTCTCTGGGATCCTCGCTGTCAAACAGCTCCAGCAGCTGAAATACAAGGATATCACGAAAAGGCATATTATTCCTCACTCTTGACAGTTGAGCATTTCAAACGGGGGAAGGGAATTCTACCATTTGCGCAGATGGCTTCACCAATTCATCTACAATTGTAATTTCATGGAACAGAGAGTAAAAGGCAGACATTGAAGAGAGCATGACTTTTGTGGTACTGTACTGTACATATATTATGTTTGTTACCTCTGCATAATTATACAATAGCCTTGCACATTTTCACTGCCTGAAGTATCTTGAAGCTACTCAATATTCAACATTATTTAGATTTCATTGCTTATTCTCAAGACATAAAGACAGAAGTCCTTATCAAACACATCACTATTTCTTTTTAAAAAACTTGCATGACACAATAAAAGCTGATGAATATTATCAGCTACATGTATATCAATAGCTACTGCAGATCAGTAATGACCATTGAGAAAAATTCAAATAAATATACATAGCCACAGGGAAAAATGAGAGGGAAAAAGCAGAGAATAGGAATTAAATTGACCAGACCAAGGTCAGCGCTAGCATCACATACAAATGGCTTCAGGCAGTAGTATATAGCTTGCATGACATTTCCACTGACTGCACAAACAATATTGGCATTCAATAAACTGATGCCACTATACAAAAGAAACCTGACCGTCTTTCATCTGCCATTATATTCACGTATTGTACTGACAATTGGAATGACATATAGTCTACAATACACCGAAAGATATTGCACTTATGAATAAATATGTAACTATGCAATCTTCCACTGTCATTCTGTTTTCAATATTGAAGAAGCCATTGATGCACTTATAATAGGGTAACCACATATTATATCTCTCGTTCACTACTGTGTACGAGATTGTGTTGACATAAGACGATAATGGGGGTTCACCTAGACTTTGATCTCCACTCATTTGTGTGTTTGATATACTTTAAAATAGTACAGTCATTGAGGCAAATATTTGTATCCAGTACAGCAGAAATATTGTAATGTAAACATGCATGTCCACTCTCCTTAGCTCTGGGCTTTGATGAATCATTCTGTGCATTTTTCTCACATCTCTATTCCATTGGCCTTACATTATCAAGGAAATAAACAAAGAACAAGTCTCTGTCTCTCTGTTTATCCCTCTGTCTGTCTGTATCTGTATCTGTATCTGTCTCTGTTTCTCTCTCTCTCTCTCTCTCTCTCTCTCTCTCTCTCTCTCTCTCTCTCTCTCTCTCTCTCACACACACACACACATCCAACTGACAGATCATTAGAGGACCGAACACTCAAACCTCATTTACAAATGACATAATAAGTGGCCATAATAATGGTATGGTAGTGAGAAAAAAATACACAGGAGTGACCAATTAAGCTCTGGTAAAAAAAAACAACAACAACAAACATGGAAAAACAAAGAAACCTATAAAAAATCATAAAGAAAGTATGCACAGTGGCCTTTGTTGTGTACAGCTATTTTTAAATATTTTTGTATAACCTCCACTTGCTGTTCATTTGCATGAAAATTGTTTTATTTTACTGTGGCTTCTATTATTCCAGGTGGTTTATTGTGTCATTTTCAAATGACGCTTCTGTAATTTTGTGGGATTTTACTTTAGACAGTCATCTTACTAACAGACACAAAACAGAAATAAAAGGTAGTAAAATCTTATTTAGTCTTACGTGCATCACAAATTTCTGATCGATGTACTTCTTGGCTATGCTGGGTTGGAATTCTGGTGACTCTAAAAACCTCAGGAAGAATTCGTATACAAGCTGCAAGGTACATGAAAAAGAACAAGTGAGAAAATAAGAAAAGAAAATAAACAGTGGTATTTGACCTGCATATTTACACTGCTCTTTTTATCATGCCTGAATCCCCATAAATTCATGATTTAAGATTTGTAATTTCAAGCAAACTTAAAAGATTTACTTTACTATCGGTACATGCAATTCTTTTATTGTTGCAATCTTAAGATTCAATTACCAGTTAATGAATGACCACACAGTGTATTGCATCATTTAGTTCCTTTGGACCTGGACTGTAGCAATGCCACCAGCTTAATTTCATGCCCATTTTCCCCGACCCTCATTTCCCTAGGAACCACTCAAAATGGCATCTGGGAATGTACTTTAACAAAGTTCAAGCGTAGAGTGCATTGAACTCTGACCTTTTAGTTTCATGGCAAAACTATCACTTCTATGCCTTTAAAGAAATATTTCCATTAAAGCACACATACAATAAAAGAACATATGGATTTAGAATTCATAGAGTGAGGTATAAAGTACATTGCCCTATCCCTGTGTTTGTATACATACATACAGTATACATGGATGTAGGTAAACTTGATTCTGGTAATGACTAATTATATCAAATTCTTAAGAAATCAACCCAACTTATATGACATGTTCAAGCCAAAACAAAAAATGGGAAAAGAAAGATAAGGAAATTGAGCTTATGTTACATTGTAGCTCAAATCCCCCTGTATATCAAGTGGTCTATATTTATTATGCGCATTATACATGTGATTTTCAGCAAATGTGACTTTTTGCTTTAAACAAATTAATTTTTCTTTTTCTCTGTTCCTATTTGTTCATATTTCTACTGGTTTAAACAACCAATCCATTGTATGAGGAAAACAAACAATTCAGAAGTATTCAAAACCAGTTTCCTTTGAAATGCAAGATCCCCATTACCATTTAAGATTAGCAATCTAAACTTATGGTCATCTTAACATAATACACACACTGAGAACAAGGATTGGGCAATTTTAGTAATGTTTTGAAAACTGTGAATACAACATAATATATGAAAATGAATAAAGACAAGCTTCAATTTTTTTAGACTAATCATGTACAACATTTAAAAAAAAAACTAGAAACCCCCATACTCCAAATATTTTCCCTTCACAAATACCTTTGATGAAAAAAGAAATGGAACATGCTATTTGCACTGTTCTACATGTAAATACTTTAATTAGACAAGATCAATCCAAAAATCCTGGAACACAACTTATCCACCATGTGGTCATTGTAAATTGACATTGGATATTTTTATTTACCTGTAAGTGAGGCCATGATGCTTCTAGCGTTGGGTCGTCTTCTTCTGGATCGAAATCTGAGTTTTCACTGGGCGGCAATGTTCTGAAGATATTACATGAGATCTAAGAAAAGATGAAGAAAAGATGAAGAAAAAAAGAAAGAAGGAAATCAAATCAAAAGCTACAGATAAACATCCAGGCATCAAACTTAATCTTATACTGTTTCAAGAGCATGTTATGCAAGAAGATGCTTCACAATCACATGTAATTAACCAAGAGATCTTGATTAATGACATCTCTCATGTTACTGTATATTAGTACTGTATCTGTTATCACTTTAAAGGCTCGTTCAGATATCATGCGGTAAATCACTGCAAAAGACAGCACATTTTTGTTCTACACTTACATGTAAATAAAATGATAAATGGCAACTACACGTAACCAAGGTCCTGCGCATATTCGCTGAGCTCTGTGTTACAAGATACAGAAATTTGACGTGCCATAACATTTTTGTAGTCTTTAAAAAACAAAATTGCTGCAGTTTTGCCGCGTCAAATCTGAACGAGGCTTAAGCCCGATTATTTCCCTTTGCAAAAATGGCCCAGACATCTCAATCTGTTATAATTATGCTATCGAGGAGATATGATGTACAGAAGAATATGGGGCTACTGTACATGTAGGTCCAAAGTGAATTCCTGAAGAGAGCATTGTTATTCTCTGTGTAGTCTGACTAGTCTCTGTTTTGAACCTGCATAGAGAAGGTCATAGGCTGATGTATTAGTGTAATCAAATAACCTGTGTTAGTATGCAACAAATGAACTGATTAGTCTATGATTACCTGATACAAGTCATGTGTTTTTTTATTTTGCAAATTGGGAATTTTGTATTTATTCCATTGTGTGTTCATCCTGTTTTCAGGTTGTTTTTCTCCTGCATGCATGATGTGTCATTATATTTATTATTTTTCCACCTTGAATTGTCCTGTGTATTCAGGCAGAAGCCTAGGCTTGAATGTTCCTTTTTACATTCTCTTGTTATTTCTAATAAATAGAGTATGTTATTTAAAAAAAGATAAAAAAAGAAACTTCTACTGAAAAGTATTTGTATTTGTAAGGGATTTTTTTCTAATGAGATCAAATATGATAATAATGCAGTAAGCACTGCACTTTATAAGCACTGCTTTTATTAATATTATTATTATTATTAAAACAGTTCCAGTCAAGCTCAATATTCTCCATTCAGTGTTGACAAGTCTACATGTCCAGTTTAATCAACATTTCTACTTTCACCAAATTGGTAAACACGATTGCCATTTCACATTTTGCTTTTGAAATATAATAGTGAACTTCAGTGTGAGAGGTCCATCGGTCTCTAGCTACAAAATACGTGTGTTTACAATACAATGCTCATAACCAGGAAGTCAATGTGAAAAATTGAGAATTCTGTATGTGCATGTAAAGGGAACCAATGTACATTTGTAGTCAGTATTGTACATGTACTGTACATCACTTGCATGCATGTACAATGTACAATTAAATCATAATTGTGCACATACCGAAAAGGAAAACAACATTTTATTTCATTATGAACAAATTCCACATCAACATATCAAATGTTATACAATGATCCCCCCCCCCCCCCCACCTCCAAGGCCAAATAACAACAGCTACATGTACACTGTAATGCACACAAAGTAACATTCTGCAAAGGAAATGTACATGTATGTCTTCACTTTAAGAGCCAACTGATGTCAAATTTCAGTGGTACTTCATATCATGTTAAACAACTAAAATTCCTCAAATGACATGTTGGTGCTCAATATAGCTTTGGTGGAATTTCAATTGTCAATTTGATTGTCCGTCTAGATATGTACATACATGTACACTACGGGTTTGGCAGTTAGCCTCCCACTAAGTCTGGTATGCTCACTATAACAAGGATGACAAGGCACCTTTCACAAATCAAACTACATTGTAAACTGTGTATTTAAACATACATCATGATGTGTACATGACGGCCTAAATGTAATAAATTGAAATCAAGGTCTATCAATAGAGGCTTTTAAGTGGATATGCACGCATGCAAATGACACTTCAGGACATGCTGGTACACAAACAAGGTCAATGGCATATACATGTAGTTACATGTAGTGCTGGGATTTAGAGAAATATGCCTGGACTGGAAACCCCCCCCCCCCCCCCCCAACAAAAACAAAAACAAAACAAAAAACAAAAAAATGTATTTCTAATAAGTATACATGTAATCATGTAGTATATATGGAAATGTTCTTCTACCCACAGGGTTCTGGTCTAACTTATGTTTAGAATACCTGCCTTAAAACTCAAGGTAGTCTACCTTGTATACTATAGTCTTGTGACAAATTTACCATTTTTTTTAAATTTGAATATTCATCCAAATTGGCATAAACCACTTCCATTAATGAATATACTAATGCCTACCATGTTAGAAGCCTAACTCTGGCTGAAGTGTGTAAGGCTGAATTTCTTTCTGAGTTGACCTTTCTTATGACTCCTTACATGTACAGTAGTAACATGTCCTTACTCCAAAGGTTAATAATTCCAAGGGTTTGCATTTCTGAAAAGGAAGTAGGGTTCATAATGCCAAAAATGTCATCAAGCCCTTTTTCTGAATTTTGAACCTTCAGAAAAATAAACCCTATTTCATGCTTGGCATTACAAACCTTCGGAATAATGAACCCTGTTCACAATATATGAAACCTTAGGATATATAAACCTTAAGAATAACAAAACACATTTTTGGAATTATAAACCCACTGGTATGTAAAATTTGTGTTTCGGAATTATGAACCTTTGCAGAAAAAAGGACTCAGAAAAATGAGTGCTCCCCTTCCTGGCTGCGAAGGAAGAGGAACCCATGGGCATGGTAAGATGGGGAGAACTACATCTTGTGACTAGCTTGTTTTATCAGTTACGGAGAGGCAATTTATCAAAAAATTGAAAATCCTATGGCATTATTTCTATTTTGTTACATAGAGTAATTTGGTGAGACCACTAGACTTGTAAAGCTTGTACCATGGAAAAACTTACCATTTGAATGCATTCTGGATATAGGGGTTCTGTGAGGACTCCCCTCCCAGTAGTGATGTAATCCACTAGCTCATTGAGGCTTGCTCGTTTGATCTCCTTGCCTCGCAGCTCAGATACAGCATCCATAAAGTCGAACACCATGCAGCACTGTTCTAGCTTCTTGACAACCAATTCTTGCTGTTCTGGAGGGGGTGTATCTGTGTTGAAAGAGATCAGAAGGAAAGATAGTGGGCGATAATTTGATGCAACCGTAATACATAAGACTGATAATTGATGTACAGTAACCATAATATCACAAACACTGTAGCAGAGAAATATCAGAGTGACCATCACATGACCTCATTAAATGGGAGCTCTCAATAACTCCAAATCAGCTCTGGTAAACAAGAAATATTACATGTACTGTACATGATATGCAAATCACAGTGAGGAAATACTTAGTACATTGGTGAATCCTAAAACTGCTCTGGTGAACAAAAGATGCAGGGATACAGCATTGTCTTCACATCTCAAACTAACACTCTGAAGCACCAAATTGTCAACAGAATTGCAGAAAATGTCCCAAAATATCTTCTTCTTTTTTCGCGGAGTACAGGTAGGATTTAAATATCATCTTTTTACGGAATCCAGGTATGATCTATTCATGATAAATCTATACAATTATGGTCCTTCTTCACCCCATTTCTACTTCAGTTTCAAGCATGATGTTACCAGAAACGTGTAGTATGGGAAGCCCAGGTGATCAGAAGACATGCTGTCCAGACCATACCACCCCATGTGAAAGTATGATGGATGTTTAAAGGCAGCAGCAGTTCTCAATATGCTGTGCCTGGGAAAGGGCAACACCTCAAGCATGTCCTCTCAATAATACAGTTTCTAAATCAGGACACACTGATGAAAGTCAATTTCACTGAGGGAATTAGCAGGTGGTAGTCTGATCACTCGGAAGATATTTGCAGGGATGATGGCTTAATCCAGCTATTCTCTCCTAGCAACATCCACTCTATAATGAAATTTCTAACACATTGGCTCAGCTAAACAGCACACCATATACATTGTTCTTATGGGTCACCATAGTGTAACATTTTTGTTTCACAATAAATCAATTATAGTGTCGTCTGAATGTACAATGCAGGGTGGTCCAAAAGGGGTTTCAACATGCAACAGCGACAGGTTTGAAAATCAGTGACATGTTAAAAATTCATTCTCAACCAAAATTAGTTCTGATATAGCACCGGTAGTCATAAATTTGTTTAAAATGATCCAAAATATGGCTCAGATTGGACCAGAGAGCATTTGAATCGTAGGGCCTTGAAGTTAGCCCCTAGAAGTGAGCCCCTAGAAGTGAGCCCCTGGACACCGGCAACTGGAGAATTTGCGTTTTGCACACATTCCAAGTTTCAGGTTTACAGTGTGCATGAATACATGTCTGAGAGTGAAAGAAAGGCCAAAGAATTCAGTCTCAGACGCTTTGCATTGGAGTTTGGTTATTTTATTTTGAAGGCTACAAAACAGCCCCGCCCACACTATATAAAAAAAGGCTTGACTTCAACGTACGCCCTTGTACATGCATGCAATACAGTCTTTGTGGTCATGTAACTCAATTGCCCACTATGCGCGTGCACCACTTGTGATTTCTCTGCAGTAATGTCTTCTCCAGTAATCTCAAAGCTGTCACCTCCTGCAACCGAACCCAAGCCCAGGTCATCGTCCAGCGTGCACTCAAGCCATTGCAAGATAGGCATGAGTGCACACTGAACAATAGCCTGCACCAAACCCAGGTCCAGCCACAGGAGGCAACAAATCTCACAATACTACATATCATAAAATACTTTCAGATTGTTGCTAGGTTGCTGGTATATAGACCAACTTGTATTTTAACATTATGCATGTATGTTTGTATTTTAGCACAATATGATCTTGTAAGGTTGTTGCTAGGTTGCTGGTATATAGACGTAATTTTATTTTAACATTATGCATGTGTAGTAATGTGAGATTGTTGCCTCCATAAGGGGGGAACAGAGAAAATGTCTTTAATGTATTTTTTTGTGTGTTTTGCAATTTTGATTTTATTGCTAAATTAATGTATTACCAGGTAATGTCATTAATTGGGGGGAAATTGTAGTATTGTGAGATTTGTTGCCTCCTGTGGCTGGACCTGGGTTTGGTGCAGGCTATTGTTCAGTGTGCACTCATACGGAAAGTTTAATTTAACAAAAAAAATATATGATGGTGGTAGTGGGAGAGCAGGATTAAAGGTAAAGACCAGTATTGGAAATGCCCCAATTTCAAAAAATGAAATGGAAGCTCTCATTACCAATCATGTGAAAGAATATGTTTTGACTAATACATGATGATAAAAAAAATTCCGGGAAACCGCCTACTAATTCATATATTTGGTAAATTTGTTTCTCTCATGGTCTGTGAGAGATATAGGGTAGTCCCATATACATCTTTCTGTGTATAGTGCTTGTAACTTTACGAAGAATGGGCTAAATTTCTTATCATTTTGATGATTCCAGAACCTTGCAGATGCTAGATGCTAGATGATCAACCTTTTCTGATCGATTCCACAACGTTTCTTTCACAGTGCAATCGCATGACCATAACTGGTCTTTACCTTTAAGTGGGAGCTTACAGTATACAATGTAATAGGGACATACTGTAACAGCAAAAGTTCCTCAGAAAGAACATGTACAACAAAAAAATGTAACATCAGTCACCATCCTCCACATGGACATGTGCAAAATTTCTAAAAGTTCTGTAAATTATTCAATCTGATTGGCAAGCACATAAAACAGCACAGCGAAATTTGCTATTTGTTTACTCACAAAGTCTGTTGCCTGCAACATTATTGGCAGACATGACTTAATGCAGGTATTCAAATCAGGATCATCCATCATACTAGTGTGTAATATGGTAATAAAATCATTAGCTGGTATCAAGATTGATGTACATGTACTCATTTGTCATAAATCACTATGAAATTCTAAAGCAATGTGAAAGCCTTGACATCTTTGGTCATTTAACAGTCATGGGGTGCATTCAAGCGATTTTCCATCAATGCTGATTCTCGTTCATTTCAAGCCCACTGTGCATCACACTGCGCAGTTTGATGCAGGAAGTACATGTATAAGTCAACTTCGGCGCGCGCTTTTTGAATTTGGTTTAGGTTGACTGTCGGCCAAACCGGAAGCAGGCCACGATAATGATGTCATAGAATCATGATTAAGATCTCTGCTGCGTTCAAGCGATTCAAGCAACTGTGATTCTGCAAAAATCACCTTACAAACACAATTTTTCAGCGTTTCATGTTTGCATTTTAAAACACGTTTATTTTACGACTGCCAAAACATTGCTTGAAATCGCTTGAACGCAACCGTGTTTTAAACTAAACATCTTGTGGGGTCTTCCGGACCTTTGACCCTGGCCCTGCCACTGAATTTGTAGTGCACGCAATTTCCAGCTAGCGAGCGATAACAATCCGGAAGTGCCGAAATTCATGTGACAAACATCACAATTTTTCAGCTGCTACCCTTTAAATTAATTTACCAAACATCACACAGACATTTAAAAAAGAAACACACACCGGCTTGGAATGTTTCTGGCTTGGCATCTTTTCCGGTTTGGCGTACATGTAGTTGCCTAGCAACTTTCACTAAAAGATCGCGGTCAGGCCCCGGTTTGGCATTTTTTGGGCATGTTTGGTTGCCAGTGTAAATGGCCCTATTGCAAAGGCGCCCAGTTGCATTGCAGAGGTGAAGTGCCTATTTATCATGTTACATCAGGGACTTGGGAGACATTGAACATTCTGTCATGAAAATTACAGTTTCTGTGAAGCATACTTGTAGGACATGTAGACCTTTGTTGACATTTTAGAGTAAATTCATTTCCTGGTGTACTACATGTACATACATTGTACATTATGACTTGTTTTTCTAGTATACAGTGTACATTCACCTACACTAATCATTTAGTATTCACAATCACTGCACATGCAAGAGGAAGGCTAAAAGCAACAATGCATGAATCAAATCTTTTGCCACAACTCAATTTTATTTTCTATGCAGTGTGCATTGTAGATAACTATTACATGAAATACATGTACATATAGTCTTTAGAATAAACAAAACGCTATTCATTACTAGTGGGGCCTTCTAGCCTTTATGAGGGGGAGTGTGTGCATTCTACTTTAGTGCCTCAGAGTATTTGCAATAGACACCAAGCATACTGCAACCAACTAAAAATAGGCTACAGTTGGCGTGTACATGTGCATAATGTACACGGGTTGTAGCCTTGTAGGCAAGTACTACATTGTACGTGCAAGCCTAGCACAGCCTCAGACAGATCGTTGAAATGAAGCTACATTGTACATCAGACCTCTTCAATCTAGTATACTGATGAAGTGGTACAACAAAAAGCCATAGATCAATAAATAGATGTGCATTCAACACATTACCATGAATTAGTGAAATTCACTACACTGATTTGAGGCACCCAATGTACATACACATTTGAAGTGTTCATGTAGGGATAGCATTTTAGTCAATTCAGTCTTCTTGGTAATAAGGACAGTAAGTATATTCTCATATAATCAAATGGAATTAATACTGAATGTTCAAGACTACAAATAAAAGATACCTGCAAAACATTTGACAGAAGATGCTTATCACGTGCAGCTGAGCATTAAGAAATTACATGTACACTGTATGTACATACATGTATTAGCCCATACTAGTTTCACTTCCTAGTGCAGTGACGTTCAAAATATTTACTCTTCCACAAGGTTCCTTTATTATTTATAACCATAAACAATTGAAATTCCATTATTCCATGCTTTGTTTTGCCATACAAATATTCAAACACAATACAAAAATATGTAGTATTGGCCATACAATGACACATAAAATATGACAGACATATAGCAAAATATCATGTGTAACTGATTCTCATACAGAGACAACACTTTTCGTAAACAGAAACCATTTTTTTCAGGAAATTCTATTCTTTAAAATTTGTTTGTGCAATAAATTTTTTAATATGACAATGCCTTTTGACACCTGACATCTACAAAATTGTAATATGATTTTTTTTTTTCTTCTTTTAACAATTGTATCTGTATATCAGGGTTTTTGCATTCAGCTGAAAATTTGTTTTCTTACAATTATTAAAATACTATAACAAGCTTTATTTTGATATCTGTAAAAACAAAACAATTCATTTTGGTTTGTAACTTTCACATTTATATTAGTATCACAAAACAATGATAGCTTAAGTTAGGACCATATCACAATAGTATGTGGATAGTAGGAAAAACTGTGCATACATGTAATTGTTTCTTTACTGCTATTACAAAATCTACATTGTTTACCGGTAACCGATTTAAATTTCAGTAACGCATTCCTACTTCCATGTTAGTGTGTGCATCTACGGTATATCAAAAGTTGAATGAAATATAGAAATATAGAAATAACAGAAATAAATCGGTAAGATGTGTGGAAATGTCCTGTACGATAGTGGTATAGTTATTTTACCGTTAGTAGTCCCATATGTGAAAATTCGTGCTGGTTTTGACTTTCGTATTTTTTTTTTTTTACTCTTTCGCCGCAAAGGCCGCACCCCGACTTTTTGATATTTTCTCTTCCAAAAATACTGCGGCCTTTACCGCGGCAAATACGGTTTGTAGAGTATTCCTCGGATGAAACATTAAAAAAAAAAATCATTTGATCCAGAATGCTCTGAATCATAAATAGTGAATAAATGCAGTATAATAAAAATAAATCTAAAAATAATCATAGCAAGTCTCAAAATTAGCAACGCTGAGTTAAATTTATGATCACTATATTTGTGTACAAATTGGCAATTTCATGTTGATTTTCTATAATTTTCAGTTTTATTCAATATACTTTTTAATCAAAAAAGAAAAAAATATATGAAAGAGTGGAAAATACCAATATTTGCTGCCGATTTGAGCAGGAAAGGCTTAGGATACTCTCATCTATGGTTGAAAGAGCCAATTATACGGAAAAACTCTCCTATATTGCATCATTTACATGAAAATAGAGTAACACATGATCACTCTATCCATTCCTGTAATTTTTGCACTCTTATGAAGGAGAGTACATGTACATGTACATGTATAAGGCTATAAGCTCACATGTATTTTCCTATACGAAGGTCTACATGTACAGTATATGAACATTGTGCATTCCAATGAGGTGCCTAATTAACATGCACCATATCGGATGCAGATTTGTAGCGCTGCATGCCCGCCACAGGACATGCAGTGCTCTTCTTACAGCTATAGGCCTACATGTACATGTACAATACATGTAGTCTGTGCAGTGTATAGTCGACTTATATTGTACAATAATACAATGCTTCAAGTGAAGTTCACCCCGTTTCTTTAAAAAGAATCAGAATATTAGTGAAACCTATCAGTGATAGCATTTTTAAGCAAAATCTGTATGATTTTGTCAAATTGCATTTTCATTTTCGAATCAATCAAATACAAATTGGCTATGCTGTGACATATCTCATTCTTGCAAGTTGCAAGGTCCTTTCCAATTTGATCTGTACATAACATTTCATAAATGTCAATTTTATTAGTTGCTGATGAATAGATTTGTTTCAATTTCATACAGCCTTACAGGGGTTGTGTAGAAACAAATGCAATGATTACATCTAGAGTGCATGTACATGTATGATAATATATTTTCTCAGGGGGACAAAAAGAAAATCTTAATTTTGTTAGTTATATATTGCAGGGGAGCAAACAGGAAAGGGCCTTCTCAGATATGTCACAGAGTTAATACCAATCAATGCTGTTTTTTCAGAATACCACTCTTGAAAGTCACTACAGCACTGTAAGTTACACTAAAGTACTACAGAGTGGAAACAGTGCAAAGATTTCAGAGATTGAAATAATAAATTCTTAATGTGCAAGGACCCTGCAACTTCCCCTTATGCACCCGTCAACCAGAATCTTGAACCTACATGTGTACATGTACGCCCCTCAAGGGCCATCAAGCAATTTGATGTCAACTCAATGTCGAATCTCGGAATCTTGACATATTTTTGTTTGGCCAGAGTGAATCTTCACCATATTTTGTGTAAGAGAAGGTGAATACTTGCCTTTATTTTTTACCGGATGTTGTGAATCTTGAACAAATATTTCCCACATAAAATTGGACGAGCGTCAAGTAAACACATTTGCATATGTGAACGAGCGTTGAATGTCTTTGACTCCATAAGTTCAACATTTTAATAAACAGTGACGTGAAGCTACAAGTACCGTTAATGTGGTAATATTCGCAGTACTTTAATTTTTCACAGATCTTGCACTATAGTTGGTGTCCCAGGGTATCAAAACCCACAAATATATATGCACATTTTTAAATGCGTATTTTGAACGGGAACGGTGAGAGAAATGCATTACCGGTAAGACCTAGCTCACGTGTACATGTACGTAGGCGAGCGTATAAACCCTCGTTTAGGGCACATATCGTCGGTGGGGTGACAAAACCTTGTATCTCAAAAATCATGAATTTTCAGGAGAGCGAAAAACTTCCTGTCTCAACAAATTTAGTGCTGTGACACCGTCCTTTCTTTTTAAACTGGAATATTTATACATTTTTTAATGTCACTGTTGAAATACAGTAAAATAATTGTTTTTATATTTGAAAGTGAGTTACAAGGTTTTTGCGTTTATCTACATTGAGATACAAGTTTCTAGTTTTTATTCAAATTGAGATACAAATTCTTACTTTCAACTCTGAATGAGTTACGAGGATTTGGTTGAATAAGTTACGAGGATTTGAATACACTAACTTTGGTACTGTTAGGCCGTGTGTGAGTTACGAGGAAAAGGAATTAATGTACGTATCTTATGTTACGAGGTTTTGTCAGTGCAGCTTCAAAGGTGGTTAAACTTACGAGAATTAGTTTAAGGGTGTTTGTGTGGAATTTGTGAAAAAAACGAGTAGAAGGCATTCCATGGATTTATCAGGTGGTGTCATACTGTAGGCCATTGGGTACAAAATTATGCCAAAAAAAAATCAAAATCTCAAAAAATTGAGATACAAGGTTTTGTCACCCCACCGACGATATACAGTACATGAAAATGTATATATGCATCTTGTAAAATATATTATAACTTTTAAAAAGAAAGTGTATACAGAGTCAATGAAGACTAATGGAAGATAAATTATCAGAATTAATATTTCCCCTTAATTTACTCCACAAATCGGTGCCTTCAACTGCACCTCGCAGTAAAATAAAGGTCCTTCCCCGGGTGTTTTTTTTAACACGGACCTGGCTTGCTGCCTACAGAGTCGGCAAAAATAAAATAGGGGTGCGTCTTTAATGTACACAGAGATTTATGGTAAGAGTGAAGTTTGGAGGGGGGGGGGGTAGGTTCAAGTTTCTGGTTGACGGGTGCATAAATATAATGTAAGCACTTTATAATATACAATTACAGGCATGCACATTCTCAAACAATTCTGGATAGTGAATCTGGGCTAACTTGAGCTTTTATCATTATTACACAGCCTGTGCATAATCACTGGACATTCATGTTTATGTGTGTACTTACTGTAATATAAAACTGCACATGAATTAAGAAATGCAATACAAGTGAATAATTTTTGTTTTCAAAATTTACTGAATAAAACCAACCAAATAAATAAATAAGATCTGCCAATAAATTGTGTAGAAATTCTTGAAGAAATAACACCCAAGGAACAAGGAAGTCCAGATAAGGAGTGCGTATAGCACTACATACTCATGTAAATGTAAAACAATGATCTTACATGTACATAAAAATAGGTACATGTTTGTGTTTTTGGTTTAGTGGACATTCATTCTAACAAGATTGTAACGTTTCATGATGTGTTTATTATTATTTGTTTGCCAGCCGCATCTCCTTCATAATAAACAATCAATAATGACTTAAAGTCAAGAGTCTGTTTCTTTAAATATGCAAATGTTTGTTCCTCAGCATCTTTTTGCAGCAATTCCATAGCACAAAAACTAATAAATTGGAAACCTTCCTTAAACACTTGTACATTGTACATGCAGGTGGCTGCGATTTAGACCTACATGTACATGTATACTCTACATATCATGCACGTTTTTAATCGTGTGGTCACATATTTCTGTGTCTCAGCAACTGTCTTGATGATTCAGTCCTGCAAATTTAACATACTGATAGGAAAGCAAGCTCTTGTGAACGAGAACAATACAATAAGATTGCACATGTTTATTCAGTACTTGGCCCACTGGCCTACTAAACAATTGTCAGTTCACTGGTTGCTCTGTAGTCTGTACATACTACATGTACATGTACATGTAACCTGTGAGATACTAAGTAAAATAACCTGGACATCAATACAGACATTTGTGAATGTGGAAAGGCCTCCTATATAAAAAAAAATAGTGGATATCACATTATATACCTCTCATTAGTATGTTGTTTAAATTAAATCTAGTCCTCTGATTGGTTGAAATTGGAGTCGTGATTTTAACCATGCCCGTCAGGAAACAAACAATTGCAAATTGCCCATCACCCAGTCCCAGATGAAGGGCAATAGTTAATGAGAAAGATGCCTGTTGCTCTGGGTAACGGGCCGCATAAATACATTTTGCTGAGATCCCCATTAGTTTACGTGTTACAAATAGTTTCTTTGTGCGAGCTGGGATACAAAATACAGTGCAGCATGTGTGCGATTCCCGAATGATCGTAACATTCAGTCACCTTTCCAGCGAAGATATACAGACAACGTCTCAGATTTTCTGTGATTTTTAACCAATCTTTACTCAAGAAAAAGGATAAGCTACATGTAAGAATTCTTTGTAGATTTGTTTGTGAATTCGGTATAGACTGCTTTAATATTTGAAGGATACACTGTAGCTGTTTTTATACTGGCTCTCAGGGATGTTACATCCTGCTATGACCCTGAGGCGTGCCGAGGGGTCATAGCAGGATGTAACATCTCCTTGAGCCTATAGAAACAGCAAATTCAGCAACATGTAGGCATACGTTTGTACCTACATGTATAATGTTTCTTGAGAATTGAGATACCAATAACAAAAAAAATCAATATTTTCCTGCAATTTAGATGACCCTTGACCTACATGTACTTACCCCTACATACATGTAACTATAACCTAAAAATATATTCCTATGTTAATGAAATTACTTACAGCTGTACTTTCCTTTGTTTAAATTCACAATTCAACTCATCTTTAAGTTATTCCTATGAGGGCCTAGACACCTTTTTTTCTAAATGTTTATTTTCATGTTTCAAATCATAATGTACCACACAGACTACACCCATTTACAATACTGGATTGAAAAACAAAAAAACAATCCATTGGTATGTGATATACTGTTTTTTTTTGTGTGAATTGTGTGCAAGTGCCACTTGTTGCTGCCCTCCATGTGTTAGCATGGAAACGAGGAGAGTCATGTGACTAAAAACAAGAATCATTCACCAATTTTTGAGAGGGAGCGGAATTTTTACTTTTAACATCGGCCCTCAAGACTGGTTCATACAATTACAATGGCCTAGCAGGCCTGAAGTTGAACAATGCACATAATCTTCAAGTTAATTTGCCATTTCTTAGTCCAAACCACATGATAAAGTCAGATCAAATAAGGTTATAGCCAAGTCTAGCTGTGTAGATTAAGCCATTTTATTTTTGGAAGTGCAATTGTGCAATTAATGTCAGAAAATAAGAATTTGATTAAGAACACATGTAGAAAATCTACGACATGATCTCACGGAGGAACCAGCGAATGAAATATTTGAGTGGGGTCTAGAAGGAGAAGGCCTTTTTTCATTCGCCTTTTCCAAATACAAGAGAAAGGTCTAGACCAAGACCCCGTTTACAGTGACAAAAGGCCGGGCCAGGCCGCGGCCGAGACTACCTCCAGAGCAGGGCCACTCCAGCAAAGCATAGAGAGTCAATGCTAAAGCGTATTGAGCAGGGCCAAATGCGCGGCCAGTTTGGCATCGCATTTGGCCTTTTGCGCGTTTACAGTGCTAGGCTAGGCCTTTTGCTCACTGTAACAGGGGTCTAAGACTCTACTACTACTAGTACTAGACCTAGTTAAAATGTATATTCAGGCTATAGTCTAGATCTAGATCTTGTTTTCCATCTCCATGGAAATACTTTTTTTTAATTGTTGACCTCATTGCATATGAACATAGTCAACTCAAGTTCTGCTCTTGGGAATGGTCATTGAGTGATTGACAGTAGGCCTATATGTAATTGATGTTTTGTGAGAAAAAGATATGAATAATTTGTTATGATATTTATGATGTTGAGTGGCAGTGGCGACCCAATTAATGAGCATGGACAACGTTGAACCATCTTCCCATCTGAAAATGAAATTCCATTTAATTCTTTTCTTCTCACCTTTCAGCAAATTAAGTTGCTGAATCTCTGTGTTGTTACTCAACCGATACTGTGAAGAACCTTGTGACTTCTTTTGCTTCCCCTTGCGTAAAGATTTCTTGGCAAAGGGGTCTATCTTGTCGACTGCTGTTGACCCAGATGACATCGTGGCCCAACAAGATGACAAAATTGCACAATGTTCACAGCGGCAGCTCAAGGTGATGCATTGATGATTTAGAAATAATGTTTCTGGCAATGTTTATCAGTAATATGTTAACTGTTCTGTGTACTGATGTTTGAAATTTCACTTTAAAATCTAGCCTGAGACCTGCCCAGACTCAATTATTCTAGATCTATCAAGTATCAATTCAACAATTTTCCAGAAAATCCGACTCATCAATCAATCACTTTCTGAATTGAATTTCAAATGTGCAATTATAAAAAAATAATTCTTGGTCACAGATGCGTAATAACAAGGGTCACCAAGCTAAAACATATCGTGCTATGAATTGTTTTAAAAAGAGATTTAGAATGATACAAGTTCATCGACGTCTTCTGTTCTGGTTCTCCTTCCAAGTTCCACTTCCAACTTGATGAAATCGCCAAACATCCCCTGATCAATTTCGACTCAAATCCTCAGAATTTCGTCAAATTTCACCAACAACGAGCTCAAAATGTTACAGATAACTGTTCCCTATTACCATCATTGCTCTCCTTTCAAACTATTTCCTTCAAAATGGGCTGAATTGATAGTAAATAATCCTCCAAAAACATCCTCCGTAGCAAAGTCCTGTCAGAGTCGGCTTTCGTGTCATTCGTTCTTCTTCATCCGAATAGCACGTAGAATTAGCATTGGGTATACCCTACACCGGGTTCGCATAATCAGCATAGACTTTGCATGTGTTACGCTATGCAGCAAAGAGGGCCATCGCTGGTTTGGGTTGCTAGCCTAGCTCTGTGACCTACTGATTGGTCACGTGACCTTGTGAGTAACGTTTCATTGGCCACTTCCATCAGCCGCTGCTCAAAACCTAACATAAGGTACCCCGGAAGAGGACGCAATACCAAAATCTTCCAATATGTTTCGTTTCTTGGAGCTGTTGAATATACCCCGGAATATACAGTGTTTATCGTTCTCTTTGTTTACTCATAGGTGTTTTCTTCTGATATATCTTTCACAATAGTAACATTACCCAGAGTAATTGATGAAAATATAAAATATATATTACCAGACATTACCCCCCCCCCCCCTCTTGACGTTATATCCTGACTGATTATAGTACCAACGTAGAAGTAGAAGTAGAGAGAGAGAGAGAGAGAGAGAAAAGGGGGGAGAGAGAGAAAGAGAGGGAGGTGAGAGGGGGCGGGTACGGACAATGAGGAAGTAAAGGAAAAACAACACCTGATAATTTTATTCAAAACCATGCAATTTAAAAAAATCTTGAAAATACTGATTAAATGGCGAGGGAACAAGATCTCCAAAGTTTAAAATTTCCTTGCATGCCATTTTTACATGTGGAGGTTACCATTTTGATTTAAAAAAAACACCTTTTCTAACTCCTCCCTCCTCCTCCTCTAATTCGGATAACCCTGAGCTGAAAGCATTAGTTTCCTAATGTCTTTTACTTACTTTTGGTATCACTATGGATGATGGGAAGTGGGAAATATAGTTTTAAAACAGACATGTATAACCGAGAAAAAAACAAAGTGCGCATAGGCGCCGGAAGTGGGGGGGGGGGGCACTCGCCCCAAACTAAAAAAGTGGTGGACAAAAAAAAAAGGCCTCCCCCCTCTCCAAAAAAGAAAAGAAAAGCAGTAAAGGAGTAAAGATGGTTTGTGTTTTTAACCCAAACTAACATAACAATAATAAAGCCTTGAATTAAATCCCATATAAAATTCCATTAAAAAAAAAGGAAAGTTACGAGAATTAAATTTCCTAAACATTCCGCATGCCACCTATATTTATCAATGGAGGTTTTTAAAATAGCGATACGCGCATATCGTGGAAATATTGTGAGAGGATGGGAAAGCGTGTGTGTTTTTTGTTAAAGGGGTGAGAAGACATGAGCCCCTGAACGCTAGCGTATACCGATGGGGGTATTTCTTATTCGATATCAGTGATTTACAAATGTTGCTGAAATGACATGATTTTCCGGTGTTTTTTCTCCATTTTTTTGTAAGTCATACCTTTTAATGCGTTTGTTGGAAAATTAGAAATTCCCAAATTGACAGTCAGGCAAAAAATATGCTTATTTAATAGCCTTCATGTTAAGGCCTGCAGAATGGCTGGGCTTGGGGGCTTGAGCCCCCCTCACTTATTGAAAAGTACATGTATGTTACAGAAAAAAGAAAGAAAGAGAGAGATAAAAAAAAAATTAAGTGACCTGTCAATGTCACAAATGTCACAAAAAGCTTCCGCGCAGCGTGCGGGAGGGGGATAACTGAATTCAGACAAGGATTAAGAGAAGAACACGGTACAACGAATCGTCTTCTTTCTCTAATAAGTTAATGAAACGTCAAAGCTTCCGCGCGTCGCGCGGGATGTGGGAAACTGAATTCAGATAAGGATAAAAAGTCGAGAACGGTACAACGAATTGTCTTCTTTCTCTAAATATTTGATGAAACGTCAAAGCTTCCACGCTTCGCGCGGTAAGGGGGAAACTGAATTCAGATAAGGATTAAAAGTCGACAACGAATCGTCTTATTTCTTTAATTATTTAATGAAACGTCAAAGCTTCCGCGCTTTGCGCGGGAGGGAGATAACTGAATTCATAAAAGGATTAAGAGAAATAATTTAATGAAACGTCAAAGCTTTCGCGCTTCGCGCGGGATGGGGAAACTGAATTCAGACAAGGATTAAGAGAAGAGAACGGTACAACGAAGCGTCTTCTTTTTCTTTAATGAAATTTCAAAGCTTCCGCGATTTGGGTTTTTCTCAAATCTTCACTGGTCTGTTCTTCTCATTGTTCTCCTTGTATTAAGACAAACTTATTATCAGGGTGGACTTCCCCCTTTAAACCTCCAATCCCCCTTCTTCCTCTCTCCCTCGCACCATCTCTCTCTCTCTCTCTCTCTCTCTATCTCTCTCTCTATCTCCCTCTCTCTCTCACTCTTGAGGTTCCCCTCTCATCTCTTCAGTTTGCAATTGCCCTTTTCTCTTTCTTTCGCATTATGTCGATTTCTCTTGAAATTTATTATTAATTTTGTTACCAAAATGTGCTTCAAAATAATTGTGAGGAAGAAATATTATTACAAAATATGATTTTTTTTTTTTTTTGATGCACGACTACAGAATTAGTCGTAAGGAAGTCTCGGTCTGAGAGAAGAATACTGGTGACAAGAATAAATATTGGAGCTGTGTGTGTAATAAAATGACTGAACTATACAAAACTAAAGAAATAATATACCATAGTTATGGTGGGAAAATTTAATGGCATCAAATATTACTCCACACATGAAAAGTTTAGAAAATATGGCTTCCGAAACGGTTCTGATATTTTTCGGAACATATCAATTATATTTAAAAAATAAACACTTTTATGGTTGATATCTATCGTTTTGATTAAGAGTATACCTTTCATTGTTTTTTGTTCATACATGCAGCATAAAGGTTTTACCATGATACAGGAGTATGACATTTTACTTTCACATACATGTACTATAACATTTTAAATCATTTAACCAAATAGATTTTATAAATTTTAATAATATCAAATCATTGCTAGTCCCCCATACATATTTATGTGGATACAGGGGCGTACGCAGGATTTTTTCAAGGGGGGGGGGGGGTTTTAAAATATTTTGCTCCCGAAAATTTGAAAATCGCGCCGGCCGAAAAGTCGCTCAGTGGGGGGGGGGGGGGGGGGGGGGGGAAGCGGACACTTTTTTTTTTTTTTTGGTCTCAAAATTTCAAAATTTGCCATTTTTTTACGTATGGGGGGGGGGGTAAGGTCACCTTATTTAGGTTAGCCGTGGGTATAATTTTTTTTTTTTTTTTTTTTTTTTTTTAATAAAAAAAAGAAAAGAAAAAAAAAGCCAAAGGGGGGGGGTTTTAGGTTTTTTTAGGGGGGTTTACAAACATTAAAATACCAAAGGGGGGGGGGGTTTGAACCCCCAAAACACCCCCCCTGCGTACGCCCCTGTGTGGATGTCAAGGACTGTTTGGTAAAATACACATATAAACTCTAAACATAATAGGATTTTATGTCCAGTGAATCCAGAATAAGCAATACGTGTACTGTACATGTTCATAAAACAACTTTGTTGACCCAGCGCGACATTCACATGACATCTGCATAAAAGAGAAAACTTGAGGGTAAATATTTCTCAGCAAAAACTCCCATTATAATAAAGATATATATATTATGCTGGCCTTACTGGGCATTGTTTCACGAAACCATCCCAAGTACAAGTTGGCGGACATCCTGTTGATGTTAATTTAAGTATGATAACAGTTTCATGAGATACTGCCCAAATTCATAGACTTAAATTTAAATGCTTTTTGTATTCATGTTCCCTAACTATTATGAATGCCCCTTTTTTAATGGAGGGGGGGGGGCACTTTTGTTCATGGTATGTCAAAACTTTAAAGGTACTATTCAGCATTATAATCAGGTTCTAAAAGTAATTGAATTCGGAAGAGAGTGTAAGAAATAAGAACCATGTGATATAAGAAAAATAACTGTTTCATATGTAACAAATTATACTCACTTACCATAAAGATAATAAGAATTCTATGAGTTATCCTAAAATTCTGTATATCATTACAAGTGGTGTATTTTTGAAGAAATACATATATAATACATACGGTAATAAACATATAATACTGTGTCCCCATCACCTAATTGATTTATTTTCAAGATATATTTTCAAAAATTAAATTGTACTTTTAAAATATTGAGAAAAACAAAAGCTACCAAAAGAGCAAATGGTAAGATTGAGACATAAATACTATACCAACTCAATTTCAAAATAAAAATTTTCCAACAAACATTAGTGATCTTAAAAAGACTTTCTTCAGAAGTAAACTTTAGCTGGGATCTACATTTTTTTCTAAAAATTATCAAACTTTTTAATTGCACATTGTCAAATAATATATATATATATATATATGTCTATATAATGTAAATATATAGAGTGTCTATCTATAGCTTTCTAGCAAAAGTTGTTAAAAAATTTATTTAAAAAAATATTATTATATACAAGTTTAACACATTTTTCATAAACTTATAATCTATGAATTATTTAAATGATATGAAGACTAGGAGAACCTGTAGTTCAAGAATTATCTATGAAGTACAAACTGTGATAAAACACTGATAAAATTCAGAAACTCCAAACATTGGATGCTTTTGGGAATCTGAAGAAACCATATATAGCACATACCATATAGGCTTTCTAATCTACATGTCACATCAAGTTCCATACCTCCCCATCATAATATGATTGTTGTTGATAAATATTCAAATATAGGAAGTTAGTATCTTTAATAGACTGACTGTTTCCCATCATAATAGCATTTATACTGCAATCCTAGAGTACCAGTGCAGAGCTTGAATTTAATCCAATAGGCATTCTTTGTTAGTGTATGGATGACTCAACCAACAAACTAATCTACAATAATCAAAAAGGGTTTTTGTCTGATAAGATATTGATTGATGTAAAAAAAAAAAAAAACATGCACGATGCGGTACAGACTATTGATACTTTATCTGCTGAGTTCATGCTCAAAAATTTGTCCCCATTGGTGTCGGTCCATGATGCACATGATTCGCCCAGGCAGGTCTTCATAGGATTTGAAGCTACTGAAATCCCCTCTGATCCATTTTCTCCTGATAGCATGATGCTTGAAGTTACGTTGCAAAGTTTCCTGCATGAGACAAGAAACAAGATTGACTCCGTAAATAGTTATGTGTAGAGAAAATCAACAATGGAGCATGCATGAAAACACATAGTTGAAGTTAAGAATTGGATTACTGTTCAAACTGACCACAGACGGATTCTTGCTAGCACATATGACACAATCATGTTTTAATTTTTTTTGCTTATGTCTACTTTAAAGTAGATATTCATTGATTTTGAAAACTAAATTTATTTTCATTATTGCAAAGTTGAAACTTTGATTCGACAAGGTTATCAAAATTCAATGCTTGGAAACATTCTTCCTTCCTTTTTGAGTACAGACCTCTTTACAGAGTATTATCGTACTATACTGGGCAGGGGCGTACGCAGGGGGGGAGGGTTTGGGGGTTCAAACCCCCCCCCCCTTTGGTATTTTAATGTATGTAAACCCCCCCTAAAAAAACCGAAAACCCCCCCTTTGGCTTTTTTTTTTTTTTTTTTTTTATTATAAAAAAAAAAAAAAAAAAAAAAAAAAAATTATACCCACGGCTAACCTAAATAAGGTGACCCTACCCCCCCCCCAACGAAAAAAAAATGTCAAATTTTGAAATTTTGAGACCAAAAAAAAAAAAAAAGTGTCCGCTTACCCCCCCCCCCCCCCCCCCACTGAGCGACTTTTCGGCCGGCTGAGTCGACACTTATTAGAAAAGAAAAGGAGCATGTGTCAAGGTACAAAGAGTAATTATCAAAGGTTTAAACTGGGCACTTCTTACACCTGAAAGAGGCACTCACCAGAAATGAGATAGGGCACTTATGAGTATGGGAAATGGGCATTTGTCGACGGAAAAGGGGCATCCATCAGAAATTGATTTATCAGAGGTGAAAAGGGGCATTTATGAAAAGGGGATAGGTCCCTTAATAGAAAGGAAAAGGGCACGATTCAAAATAAAAGGGCAGTTAGCAAAGGTGAAAATGGGCACCCAGGGCGTACGCAGGGGGGGGGGTTTGGGGGTTCAAACCCCCCCCCTTTGGTATTTTAATGTATGTAAACCCCCCCTAAAAAAACCGAAAACCCCCCCTTTGGCTTTTTTTTTTTTTTTTTTTTTATTATAAAAAAAAAAAAAAAAAAAAAAAAAAAAATTATACCCACGGCTAACCTAAATAAGGTGACCCTACCCCCCCCCCAACGAAAAAAAAATGTCAAATTTTGAAATTTTGAGACCAAAAAAAAAAAAAAGTGTCCGCTTACCCCCCCCCCCCCCCCCCCAACTGAGCGACTTTTCTGCCGGCGCGATTTTCAAATTTTCGGGAGCAAAATATTTTAAAACCCCCCCCCTTGAAAAAATCCTGCGTACGCCCCTGATACTGGGGGTATGTGCAGGTGGACCACTACACCGGGGTTTCCCTCTACTCTTATACGAATAGTGCAGTGGGTTCTTAACGTGCAAAGGTAGTGACTCTTCTCTACACGGGGCCTCCATTTTACGTCCTATCCGAGGGACGGAGTGTTTTCCACTTAACATAACCTGAACAAAGGAAGAGGCACGTAAACACACAATGCAGGCTTCAGTCATCCGCCTGGGTGGGAGTCGAACTCGGGATCTTTGGTTCGAAAGGCAGACGTTTTACCAACTGAGCAAACTCACCTCCAACGAAGTAATGATTATTATGAATTACAAAACGCTTAAATACAGCCCAGGCATAGCACCTGAAGAGCTCTCCGAATGCTACTGAGATGTGTGAGATCACAGTATGGACATGATTTGCACAAGCAGACGATGTCCCATGACATCTCACACATTTTCAGTGCCTGTGTTTTCATCTTCTCTTGAGTTCTTTCTCTTACTTCACTACCGTCAGGCTAAATGTATAATCTATTGCCTCACTCTAAACCCCCGCGCATGGTTTTATTTTGATGACAAATGCAGTGATACAAAAATAAAGGAATCTGTCGCTTGGAAACAAAATAAGACGCCATTGTATATTCAGCTGCACACACCGCGGTATGTTCGGCGTTTCAAGAGGGAACAAATGCCGTCCTTAATATCATTCTGGGGGATTTTCAATTTGAAAGTCTGGTTTCTTTGACCGTTAATTAACCCATATCCTGTGTATTTACAAGCAAATTTTTTTAGTTATCAGAATCGGGTCATATCCCCTTTTGCATGGTTTGACATGCCATTACATTTATATACAGTAATCTCATTTTAATTTTGACAAATAATAGCTTTGCAATTATGTTCATTCTTTATGGGATGTTGTCTGCTTGGGCAGTATTGGTCCATATAGTGACGTCATTATGCATTTACACATCTTCATATACAGTTCCTACAAGCATCTGTTGCAACCTATGAACTGAAAGCTTTATGAATTTACACAGAAAACTCTTTAGAAATAGTTTAAATTTATACATTTAGGTATTCTACCCTATTACAAAATAAGAAAATCTTCCAACTGCTTTAAGTCTGAAAGCCAGGCTCATCACACAATGACCTAGGTTTCTATTATCTAGGTACATCCTGTCGTGGAAAGACAATAGGACCCTGATTAATTAAATCTGAAGAATACAGTGTTTTAGCAGTACTACACTACATGCTTATAGTTCTCTTCTAAAGTCTAAGATACATGTAATAAGGTTGATAAGGAGTATCAAGTAATGGACCTTTCAAAACTAAGATACTGTTCTCCACCAAAGAATATGCCTATTGGTATTAATGCAATCTATGATAATTACTTTCCAGCACGTGACAGGATGAGATTCCTTAAGTATTTCCTCATTACAAGGACAATAAAATTTTCCCACTAGCAATTTGCCATGTGATCTACTTTTAGCATGATTTTAAGTTTACAAAGTCGTAACAAGTACATGTACTACAATGTATGACTATGAAATTTTTTCGCTTGCAAAGTTCATCTAGATATTCTCTTGCAAACAAATCATTCAGTAGAAAACTAAATGTGAAAATGAAAGACACTCAAAGACGTTGCTGAACTGTGAACCTTGTTCAGTAAAGATTAGAGATGAATCAGAAAAGAAAAGCAAACAGGCAATATGTTTGTTTGGTAACTCAAGTGGTTGTCAGTTGGTTGGATTACAACATACTACAGTGAAACTTCTCATGTTCAATTTATTCATAATTTCATATAAAATTTCCCAAAACACTTTGAGAATTCTAGGTTTTAATCTTTTTTTGTTTTTGTATGAAATTCAACAGGGAAGGGCAGGGGGGGGGGTGCACAATGAAATATTCATAACCAGATGTTAGTGTACTTACAATATACCCCAAATGGGATTACATACATGTAAACGTCCAAACTTTGTAATTTGAACTAAGACCGTACCCCCGCATAGCTAATTTTGTATGTGCATTTAGCAGTGATTGGCCCAGGGTAGATCATGGTTGAGGAAGGGGAAAGTTATTTAAATACTTCATTTCATCTTGATAACCCCAAATTTGTAGCATGGTATAGCCGACAAATACCTGAATCGGGTAAAAGAGCAAATGTATGTAAACAGCATCCTGGGGGCTGTTTCTTGAAACCGTCATAAGTCTACCTTTTTGGACATCATCTTTGGGATGTCCACAAACTTAGACTTACGATAGTTTTGAGAAACTGGCCCTGACTTCCAATGGATTTTGTGTTCATTTTAAAGTAACGCAGCAGTGAATTCATTAGAGTGCCACATAGGTTTGGGCCCAGGGAGTAGAATTATCACAAAGCATTCTCACCTTCCATGAGTATCCACTTGCTCTGTCCTCTACCACATCTGTCCAGTCTTCGCAGTTGAGCTCACAAAGGAGTTTCCAGAGGTAGTCCGTGTTCTCTATTACATTGTTCCAATTCTTACATGTTTGGGATGCAGCACAAAGACTCTCAATGTCTACAATGGAGAGGATATAGAGGCTCAGCTCAGGTGGGAGAGTTTTTAAGAAGTTGTTGGCGAACTGCTGTTTGCTAATTCTTTGGGAATCCATGATGAGAGATCTTTGAACGTCTTTAGAGAAGAAGTTAATTGTTGATTCAATTCTCAAGGGCTTGTTTGCAGATAACAAATCTTCAGTTGCACTTGATATCAAAGCAATCTTCTTGGTAGAGAATCACAACTCTGTTGGAAGAAGAAAATATCTTAATGAAATTAATGTAGTCTGAATTTATGCCAAATACCTTAAGAGTAAGAAGGTAAAAAAATATAGCATCAATTTTCAGGAAGCAATCAAAAGGGGCAATATAAACATCGTCCCTCCCTGGCCCTGCAAATGTAAAGTGATGGGACTCAACAAAGAAATGTTTCCCACAAACTCTCTCTCAAACGCTAACGTTCTTATTGGTCAACAATATCCCACTTCAAGGATCAGGAACAGAACAAACAGATTCAGGAACACTGAAACGTTGCATTGTGGACAGGAAAAATGTTAACATAAATTTCTCACAAACAAAATAGGTGGGATGCAAAATGTTAATGTACAGTAAGGTGAAGAAAAAAGTCTAATAAAGCAATTCCATTTTCAAATCTCATCAAATAACATATAAAAATAAATGAGCACAAAGACATTGAGCTTATTTCCATCTACCATCAAAACACTTCATAGTAACCGTCAAAACAGCAGTAAAAAAACCCTCAATAGTTATCCACTACATCCAAGCCCAAGCCTAGCCAGACTCAACGAGGCTAAGCAATGGCGATATTTATTTAAGTTAGAACTACACCCGTGTTTTAAAAAAATGGCACACTTGCTCTTTTAATATTTTATTTTTTTAGAATATAAAAATTGAGATAAGATCATAAGAGTAGTCTAAGCTGCTTAATCACCATACAAATGGAATAATTTCTTACTCAATATCATTGGCCCGTTTTTAAAGGGATCCGGTAACTTTGTCCTACCGTAGATCCTTTAAAAAAATCCTTGATTTAGCTCATGCTGCAATAATTATCAACCTTTAGGTCAGTCAGGAACCCCATGACTTTTACAAGCCGATCACCTGTCCGATTATCAAGAAATTGTAATTGAAAATCGAAATCATATTTTGCGTTTGCCAAACGGTTTTCATAACACTACAGTCTATTGTGGAAAACGAGTATGGTAAAAACTGGTCACTCAAAGGTTACTTTTTTGAGGCACTTCTTGATCATTTTGAAGTGCAATTTTGTTAGGTTAGGGCTTTAACAATGATATAGACTAGTAACACCATATCACAGACACTGATAACACGTAGGGCCATGCGTCTCAGATTTAACATTGTTAAATGATATCTTTAAGTAAAATCTCTGCTGCAAACACAGAGCTCCCATACTAAGAAGAGACTGCATTTCCGTGTGTGATAAACAAAATTTAAATGGTCATTACATATGCACACGAACGTACACGAGATGCGATGCACAGGTTCACAACAACACAACGAAAACAATCATCGACAACGCTAAAATGAGCCCAATGATCCAAAGCTTTCCGATGTGTTCATCATAATATAGGATTTCATAGAGAATATTAACTGAAATCCCTACTTACCCTAATTTCTCTTTCAGTTGGACTCTATTTGTGATGAGTTTGACGGGGAATTTACGATGAAATTAACTGGGCAATCCCCAACAACGCGTTGGGCGGGGTCAAAGTGCGCACTTATGAATATGCTAGCCTAACAACAGAAGAAAAAGTTTGTTGAGAATAGTTGAGAGAACTTTAATTGTTGCTGATTACAAATGTATATTTTAATACTAATGTATTTAATCTTATTTTTAAAATGAAATATTAAAAATATTTTTTAGAAATTATAAATTAAGACCAATATATGCCCTGATGATCCAGGTAATGAACGTGATGCAGAAATGAATAAACAATTATTCTTGTAAAAAGCCTATCATAACAACAACATCAGCCTAATACAAACTTTATTACAACTTTTTGTTTTGTTGATATAATGCGTATACATTTTTGTGAAAATATAATTACTGATTGATTCCCGATTTTTTTTTTTTAAACAGCAACAAAAACAACAACAACAACAACAACAAATGTTAATCTAGCTCGTTAATCATATTTTCAGTATCCAAATCCTATGAAATATTGAAAGAAAAACCTCACAAACTGTATACGATAGGTCAGAAGCATTTCAAACTAGTTTGAATTGGTTAAAGGGCAATTCAACCCTTGTAATAAGTTCAGTTGTACGGAATAAGAGACCCATCATGGCGAAAGTTTAAAATAAGTTGAACTTATTTAGAATATGTAATTTGATTATATAATGATAGAGTTATGAATGTTTGAAATATGATCACTAAGCGAATGCAAATCTCAAATTGGCAGTTCGGTCAGTGGACTGTGAAGTACTAGTCGCAGATAACTCTCCCATTCGTCGTGTATAAAATTATATTTAATTTACGTTTTCCTCTCTTTGGGTTGGGGCACTACTCAAAACATATTAGATATAGAATATTATTGTAAGTCCTATCATCGAGAAAAGATCTCATGAGCCACACACATTTTGATAAATTGCCATTTTAGTCATTTTGTGTGTTGGAAAATTTGTCCGTCACCATAGTATAACATTACTTAAACGTACATTACCGATTTAGCCACTGAATTGGAAGAGCCCATCCTATAAAGTGATTATAACTATTAGAAAAATCATAACATTCTCATTTTTCGTCCAATTTCATTTAAACTTTCACCAGTCTACTTCTCTGTATATTTTTTTTTGCTTTCCTCTCAGAGTACCGTAGTTTACTATCAATGTTGAATCTCCCCTTAATTAGGAATCAAAATAATTATTCACGATCTCAATTTGTCCCATAAATGTAGTGTACGCTATTGAATGATTGAATGAATGGCAACAAAGGTGCTATAGCTGCATGTATTCACTGCTGAGCTCGATCTGTGTATATAGATAAAGAAATATGAAGCATATATTACTTTGCGAAATTATTACAAAAACAAATTATATAAAAGAAAAAGGAAACATATCTGAACAAGACTTAACTGGCTACTAGCAACCGAAAACAATATATTTACCACATACATCACCGTAGCAAGTGGAAAAACACCATCATAAATTTTGGAGACAGAAGATGGAATATTCCAATAAGTCTCAGGGGCGGATCTAGGGGGGGGGTTAGGGGGTTTAACCAAAAAAAAACAAAAAAAAAAACAGTAAAACATTTTTGTTTTTGTTTTTGTTTTTTAATGTCGAGGGCAAAATGATTTTTTTTTTTGTAGTGCTCATTACCCCCCCCCCCCCCCCTCCATGAGCGAAATATTGGTAAGCGCGATTTTCAAATTTTGGCCCCCCCCCCCCCCCCCCCCCCCCCCCCCCTCTTGGAAAATCCTGGATCCGCCACTGAGTCTCCAACCACTCTCCTGTGCAATATAGCTAATGGATTTATGATTTTTTTTTTTTTTTTTTTTTGGTTCACAAGTGCCTATCTCCAAATGGGCTATGGAGCAATATTCCTTAGTTTGTACATTGTTGCTGAGAGCCAGTAATTTGTTAAAGAAAAATGAGATAAATGATATTAACAATAACTCGACACTTCAGCTCTTGTTAAACTTCTGGAGCGTTTTGTTCTTGTATAATTGAAGGCTTACTTATTTCCTACAATTATATATTTTAACAATTCTTTGTCCTTCTTGTTCTTGTTCTTCTTTATCGGTCTGCTTCATCTTCTTCTTCTCCTCCTCCTACTCCTTCTTCTTCTCTTTCTTTCTCTTCTTATTATCATTCTTCTTCGTCCTCTTCTTTTTCTTTTTTTTTCCTTCAAGTATTTTGGGGCATTGTTAATTAACAGAGTTATTTTTTTTCAAATTTATTACATTCAACATGTAATTATATATTTTTTCAAGAGAGCTTTTCTTTTAGCCTGTAAATAACATGAGAAATCTAATCGCTGTTTATGTAAAATAACAGTCATAGATCTATCATGACTATTAGCCCGTTTTTAAGCTTTGTCTGAAAAGGCAAGCGTACCGGTATAAATGTTATAGATCTACTTATAATTTCACTAACAGTGATTTTCTTAAATTATCTCTAATCTGGGTCGATGCTATATGAAAGTGCGTGTGCGAATTTTGTTGTTGACGAATTGTAATATTGTATCGGTGCTTTGTGCTCATATGTACGGATTATTTACGAATGATTCATCTCATTCTCATCATTTCTACACCCACATTTAATTTTCAAATATGGACTGGGTGAAAAGCTTAAAAGATTACAATGCTGCGAAACAAAAGGATACAGTCGGTAAGTGAATATATTCATAATCTTTTTGTTATTATTTAGAACGCCTGTTTTTCTGACACACAATCCCTAATGAATTTACAGTCGAAAACTGCACGTACCGACTCCCGCCCTACCGGTAGGTACACAGGAGTATCGCACCGCGCCTGTGCTGCGGCGCGGAGCTCCGCGGAGCTGCAGGTTACGATACGGGTTGGCTTTGAGCTTTGTTGGGCCTTGGGTTTGGTTTGTTTGGGCATGGCCATGGAAAATGGCATGTTTTGGAAAACGAACAAGACGTATTTAAGATTAAGTGCAGAGCTGAGGCCACATCCCCATAATACCTCTTTATAATAAATCTCCACCAGTAAAGTGACAGTGTATCATTTTATTGTTAGTGACTCGGCTCAACAGAAAAGTAAAGTTATTTGTATTTTACTATTGTATTTGTAACAAGTATGAGACTAAAATAAGAGTCGGTGCTTTATAATATATAGCGCTAGTTCAGAATTGTATCCAGACTTTGACCCGCGACTCCGACGTCGAGATACCCTAATATTAAATACCAAAAATCAACTAAATCGTTATCAATTGTTAAATTTATGGTCATGATTTAAAAGTCGTTATGTTTCTTACGCAATTCTTAGCCATTCCCGCACACGCCGCACCATGCAAACTAGAGTTCGCTGGATGACTCTTTGTTCTTCTTTCTACTCATGTAATAAAGTATAAACAGCCTACTTTGTTTACTCTTTAGCTTTTAAAATTTAAATAGTCTGCATTATAGACTACTTATACATTTTATTATTGTCATTATCTACATTGTATCCGGGGGGGGGGGGGGGGGGGGTACTCAGATTATAGTCGGACGGGGGTGTGCGGCTGAGACCTCCGAACCCATACCCACATCCAAGGGTCCTTTTGCTGAAATAGGTACCCATGTCTAAGGATTTTTTGTCAAAAATGGACCCATGTCTAAGGATTTCGAACTTCAAATATTACATTTTTTAAGCTGTAATAATACACTCCAGCAAAGCATATGGAGAGTCAATGCTAATGCATAATGCATAATGCATTTGACTAGGCGTTGTGGCGTGCGCCTGTAATCCAGCTTACAGTGGAAGTTACAAACTGATTCAGCCGAGGACGCAGGTTCGAAACTGAGTCACGTCTTTCGGATGGTGACGTTAAAGGTCGGTCCCCAGACGTAAATAATCATATCTGATTGATACACGTCTGTAAAAACCAAAATACACACACACACATATTGACCTCTAGCACTGCACTACGCATTAATAGGCAGCATTTTAAATACATGAATAGTCAATACACTCATAACACAGAGATGCACACAATTATGCCGATGCGGCTGATCGGCAAGTTCGACAGTGGACTCACAATTTGATTTTTTAAATTATTCTTTCTAACATTACTGCTATTTAGATCTTATTGATTGTCACTAAAAGTATCGATTTTTAGTGAAATTGGTTGAGTTTTACACAGTGGTGTTTGAAATGTTGAGAATCAATACTAATAGCACAGCTTTTAATACACAGCCAGGATAGTAATGCACCTATGTGTGTAATAATACAATGGCCAATAATTTTGCAGTTTCTCGATAAAGTTCTTTATTAGTAAACTGTACCATACTACATGTAGTTTACAAGTAGTTTACACACATAAAGATGAAAACACCATGCAACATAATAATACTGTGCTAGCACCTCTAGCATCTGTTTTAATTGAAGGACTTTTCCTGTTAACGTACACGTTAGGCTTGAGTCAGTACGGTCGATCACACCGGGACCCGACCGTTGCCGTCGGGTCCCGGTTTCGTTTTTTGAGAACCGGCGCTCCGAAAAAAATAATGAAATATGTAAGATATTGCAGTTTTGCACACCACTAAAATCAATCCACCCTAAAACTTAAGTATTTAATTGTTACCAATCGTATTCTAGCTCATCCAGAATCAATCCGAACTGCTGATATAAATATGGGTTGCAAAGCAGTTCGCCCCATGGGGTTGTTGTTGCCAGCTGCTAGCTAGCTACTGTACTGGCCGGGTCTCTCGGCAGAATTAATAAATCAGGTTGAAAGAAACATTAATGTTTGAATAATAAAACGACTTTCTAAAAAGTACTTCTTTACAACATACCGATCGAATAATTTTTAAAAGACAAAATATATATTTTTTCTTTGATTTTGAACACCGCATGCTTCTTTTAAAAGCTGAAAATGACTTGGTAATCACAAGAAGTTTCGATACGGATAGCTGTTGCAATGCAAGTTCAGACTAGTCTCTGAAAAATGCGCAGTGCTCCTTGTTAGCTATAATGCGTGCCAGAACGAACCCACACAAAGACGTGATCGTAACGAGAAAAAAAAATCATTAAAAACTACGAGAGCACAATTGGAAAGACAACTACTCAAAAGTATCGTAAGCAGATACATAACTTGGAGGAAGAATACAATAGTTGTCCAAGAAAAGCCACAGAAATAGTGATATTTAAGGAGTTACTATAGGTACAATCATTTTCGGAATGGGCCTGATGATATGTCCGAATTACACGTTATTTGGTTTCTAGCCTCGTGTTCTAACACGAGGCTAGAAACCAAATAACGCCCTCTACGGTAAAAAGCAGTATAACAAAGGATTCGAGTATTTGCAGCAAGCCCCTTGCGATAAAAATGTACCCAGTTACTCCTCGATTATCACAATTTCTTTGGCATTTCTTGGGCGATTATTGAATTCTTTGTCCAAGTTATTTATCTGATTATCGTAATTTTGAGCAGTAGTTGTCTTTCCAATTGTGCTCTCGTAGTTTTTAATGATTTTTTTCTCGTTACGATCACGTCTTTGTTTGGGTTCGTTCTGGCACGCATTACAGCTAACAAGGAGCACTGCGCATTTTTCCGAGACTAGTCTGAACTTGCCTTGCAACGGCTATCAGTATCGAAACTTCTTGTGATTACCAAGTAATTTTCAGCTTTTAAAAGAAGCATGCGGTGTTCAAAATCAAAGAAAAAATATCTATTTTGTTTTTAAAAATTATTCGATCGGTATGTTGTAAAGGAGTACTTTTTAGAAAGCCGTTTTATTATTCAAACATTAATGTTTTTTGACCCGATTTATTCAACCTGCATGAATCAAAATGGCGGCTCGATCGTTGTCTTTCTATTTTTGCTCCAGTTTTTTTACTTTTAGAGGCACGATAATGGCACTAAACGTCGCCAATCATGGATAAAAATAATGTCAAATGGAAGAATATACCGATCTGTGCCGAGGTATGCATGTGTTGATTTATTTGACTGATAAAAAAGGTCACTTTTAAGGGACATACTGATGATATGCGCTTTTTATAGAGGCAAGCGACAAATCCTGCGAGCTGATTTCGGGACATCGGGTCCCGATCGGTGCAAGGCCGTCGGGACCCGGTTTATGAAAATACCGACATGACTCAGGCCTAGTACACGTACACGAGCTCTCAAGCATTGGCTATATAGCTCCCTGCTTGAGCCCCGCTGCTGCCTGGCTGCTGGGCAGAGGGTACGCAGGGTATAGCTGCCGATCTTTCAGCGTGCGAAGCGCTACAAGTTTCCGGGGGTACGACCCCTATACGGGCGGATACCATACCTAGCGCGCATTATGCCATATGAGTACCCGGTATAGAGCCCATGGGGTCCTGATATATGTGGTACCCCAGGATCTAGTGGAGTTTACGAGTTACGTACGTACATCCACTGACTTAGAGGTCAGTGCGTACACCTCGTACACTGGAAATGCAATCACCGAAGGGTCCATTTATTTAGAGATGGGAGAGATTTAGGCATTTTCAATGTAGGAGCAAATCCCAAAATCCAGGAGAAAATGAGGGAGAAAAGAGGGGATAGGAATAAATGAAAAAAGGGACCCATGTCTAAGGATTTTTTTAATGAAAAGGGGACCCATGTCTAAGGATCTTTCCTGAAAAAGTCACCCTTCCGAGCGGCACATCCCCGTATACCCAATATACGTGAGTACCCCCCCCCCCCCCCCCCCCCCCCGGGCATTGTATGCATACATTGTGTTTACTAGTTGGTTACATTGTTCACGTTTGTACTTTCATACACTAATTATACACTATAGACCTATTATTGTTTGTATCTTTGTGTCATTATCTACAGGTATAATGTATAAGAATCATATTCACAAGTCATGCATTGCTATTTATACTTTTATGTTTGTTTGTACTCTCAGTCTCATACCCCGAGAGGCTAACTAGAGGGGTCAAAGAGTCAATAAAATTCTTCAAAATTCTACACTCAGAAGTCAGAAATCAGAAATCATCCAGAATTTGAACAAAATTGTGGAAATTCGTTACTGGAGTGATAGCAGCAGCGCTTTGCATACCTTCCACATGTTCCTGATGATAATGAACTAACATGCCATAGATCTGTCCATGACAAAAAAAGATTGGCCTGTGTCAAAGTTCACGATGTTGATCATGGCTGGAAACGCAAGTTATAGCAGTTTTGAAATTGCTATTACATGTATGTTTTCATTGCAACCTTAAGGAAATTCCAACCTTTATAGTAGCAAATTGCTCTCACAGAAAGCAGAAAAAATTAGAGAAAGTTAAATGTTTGTGGGCATTATATTTATAGTTTCAAAAATTCAAATCTTAAAATGATGTTATGGAATCACTCCTGTATCTTTTACAGGTAAAACAGAAGAGGAGAAAAAGGCAGAAGAAATGGAAGTGTTCACAAAACTTTATACTGAAATGAAAGGTCCAGATAAGAAGCAAGACAAGACTTTCAGTGCCATTCCAAGATTTTATTACAAAGTAAGTAAACATTTTAACATGATTATAAACTGTTAAGTAATGCAAGGATTTGAAGTAGTAATATGAGTATCATGTACATTGAGAATTTGTGTGCATTCAAACATTCATAATCATTAAATGTCTGTGCCTCAGGCTCTTTTTGGGGGAAATAATATTCATTCAGTGCACAACATATTATATTGTTATAAATGAGTAATAACTTACAACTATATAATTTTGTTACTGGCATGTTTCTGACTTTCTGTGATAATTAGTAACTAAACGTATACCAGGGTATATGTTTTGTTATGTATTTGTAAAAGTTTGAGATGTAAATATGGAAAGTTGCGATTTGTTATCATAATATATTTCATTTATGTATAAGTAATGTATGTAACTCCAATATCTTGTAATATTATGACAAATTATGTAATAATTTTGTATCATTTCTTGTGCATTGAATGAACAATAAAACAACTTTCAAAAGAAAAGTAAATACCAGATAGAAGACTTAGTGTATTGAAAATATTGGATTGCATATAATAATTCCTTTTGTTCATTATAAAAGGTATATTAAACAGAAGTTTTCAACAAGAAAAAAGTTAAAAAGGTACAAGTTGTAGTTTGTGAAATGGTTTAAGAAAATGGCTAAACAAGATAGATTTAATGCTATCAAATCATATTCTGAACGCAGGACTACAGGATTTTTGAATCCATAGAAACCATTTAATTGCAAGCTCTGTTCTTTCTATTTTTTTTCTATGATATAGTTACCAGGTGAAGATGATGTTCTGCTGCAAAAATTAAGAGAAGAATCGAGGTAAGATTTTACCATATAATCATGATATATGTACATCATTGGGTAATTTATGTTTGCTTAGATACTGAAGGTTTAAAAATATTGTGTAAAGGTTTCATATCAACTTGAACAATATGAGAAATGTCTGTCAAAATTGCATTTTGAACTTGTAAGATTGATAAATATGATGTTCAAGATTCCTTTTGTCCAGACTTCAAAGCAATTTCACATTATGCCAGTTTTGTATTGTATAAAGGTTCCATATCAGCTTGAACAATTTTCTGAGAGATATCTGTCAAAATTGTTATTATAAACTTGTAAGATTGATAAATATTACATTGTACAATGAAGAAGGTTTCTCTTGTTCAGACTTACATGAAAAGCCAGTTTTGTACTGTATGAAGGTTTCATATCAACTTTAGCAACTATATAAGAAACATCTGTCAAAATTGTCATTATGAACTTATAAGATTGATTAATATGATGTAGAAAGTTCCTTTTGTTCAGACTTCAGAGTAATTAATGCCAGTTTGGTAAGAACATTTTTCATGCATTAAAAAGAAAGGTGAATGTAATTATCTTTTTCAATTGTACATATAGATGTTTAATATTGATATGGTTTTTATTTTCCAGAGCTGTTTTCTTGCAGAGGAGGAGTAGAGAGCTGCTAGATAATGAAGAACTTCAGGTAGATTATGGTTTCATTTTTGTTTTGTTTGTTTTTCCAGAAGATTAGAATAAACCGGCTATATTGTTCTCCTCGTTGTTCCTTTCGTATCTCTCATCAATTAATAAACACCCAAATGGCTGGCAGTAGAAATGTAATGATATGAGTTAATGACAATATTTTTGAGTCACAAGTTTAAAAGTTGGTGAGAGTAACTTTACTGTTTAGAAAAATCAAAAATCAACAAAATCCCAAAGCCAGAAGCTAAAATTAATTTGTCTTACACTTTTACGTAAGATGCTTTTCTGTCTCTTATTAAACAGATGATATATTCCAGATTAATTTGTTTGAAAATATGTAATTACTGAATATGTATCATCAAGTTGCAAATTGCAAACAATTGTTTGTCACTAGTTAGAAATCCTACTCTGCATAGATGTTGAAAGAACATTGATGTGTAGTGTTTAATGCAGAAGTATATGATTGAATTACAGAATCTGTGGTTTTTGTTGGACAAACACCATACCCCTCCGGTAGTTGGAGAAGATCAGATGATAAACTATGATGACTTTCTCAAAGTTGCTACAGAGGCAGGGGCCAAATGCAAGTAAGTATTAATATTATAAAAGTCTTAAGATCACTAGATACTTAATCAATTGACTTTGACTAGATTTTTACAAAATTTGCCAAGTGATTACATTTGTACATTGACAGTGTGTGTGCATGTAAATTCTTCCTGATTGAGGCCCCGAATGATGTTATGAATTGTATCATGGAAATGTCAATATCATAGTCTTGAAACTATTCTGCATCTCGTATGTGAAGAATTTACATACCTTAATGTTTAAATAAATGGCAATATATTTTTCAGAATCCACTTGTATTCATGTCATAGGGTGTGTGATGTCATTCAGAGATAATTGTTAATGAATTGAAGACTTCAAGCCTTCATTAATCCATTTGTATTCCAATCTCTCTCTCTCTCTCTCTCTCTCTCTCTCTCTCTATCTCTCTTTCAGGCCATTCTTTACAGCAACCATCTTTGCCAAGCTGCTCCAGAATGACCCCTATGGTAGGATCTCTATCATGCACTTCTTCAACTATGTAATGCGTAAGGTGTGGCTCCATCAAACCAGGATTGGTCTGAGTCTCTATGACGTAGCTGGGCAAGGATTTCTCAAAGAAGCTGTGAGTTATATTTCATGTCTTTATCCTGCTGAACAGTAGCCCAAGATAACTCTATGGAAAAGATTATTTTTTACCAACAGCGTATAACACCCACCAGGTTAATCTGACTATTTTAGCATTATTATTATCATTTATTGTCTTATTCATTGTAAACAACAAGATAACATATCTGCGTTAAAGAAACTGAAGGAATTTTCATGGGCACTTGACAGGCATTTATTACAAAGCTAGCTATTTCCAGAAAGAATTATAGCAGAATTCTCTGTTTTTTCTCCCACAAACTGTCTTCAAGAGAGTAAGGAAGCCCTTTACTGTGGTCTATATGTAACATCAACCATTCCAGTTCCACAGACTTGAATATGTCAGGACTAAATTCTGATTTTCCACCATTCATTCAGGATCTAGAGAACTACATTCTAGAGCTGATACCAACGTTACCTCAACTTGATGGGTTAGAGAAATCCTTCTACTCCTTCTATGTCTGTACAGCCGTCAGAAAGTTCTTCTTCTTTCTGGATCCAATGAGGACAGGTAAGAACACGTCATAAGACTTGGAGAATACTTGATTCATATCTAAGACCTCAAGAATGTTAAGTAATAAAGGGAATTTATTCATGATATTGGCTATATCACAGGATGACAACCTCTATAGTACAGTAAGATAAAATTGTAAATTATTACCTTTGATACTTTGTTTATCTCTGTGTTAGTAGTCATTATTCTCATCAAATACTTATATGCCACTGACTTTTCTTTGTACACATAATTGAATGAAAAATATTTTATATTAATATCTACTTAATTTCATCACTGTTATCTTATTTGGGACTTTCAGGCAAGATTCGTATCCAGGACATCCTGGCATGTAGTTTCCTAGACGATCTTCTCGAACTGAGGGATGAAGAATTACCCAAAGATGCCCAGGAATCCAACTGGTTCTCAGCTCCTTCAGCACTAAGAGTGTATGGTGCGTAGTAACTGAGCTTACCATTCCATAGTGAATTACCATATTACAGGCCTGATAATTACCCAATTTAAACCGGTTTCCTGTTTTTTCATTCTTTTTTTTCCCCTGATTTTCTTTCTTCCTTTTGTTTTCTTTCCTGATTTTTCCTAATTTTGTCCTAATTTTCCCCAAATTTTCTTACTCAAAAGGGGGAAATATTGTTAGATGCCATTCCCCCCCCCCCCGAATCCATTTTTTTTTACTCAATGGGGGGGGGGGGGGGGGGGGGGGGGGGGGGGGGGGGGGGGGAAAGGGGAGTGGTTGAGTGGTTGAGGCAAAACAGAACCTATTTTTTTGTTTAGTGCTCACTATCACCCCTGGCATTAAGACATTAGCATATTTTCTGTTTTCCCTATCTTGAAATGTGTAGAAGTCGGCAATTGGGCTTCTACATGGAAATGGTCTGCTTTGTTTCATGTTACAACTATAATTTCTCTGAAGCATAAGGGTAAACTTGTAAAAGTGAACATGTTTTAACCGGGAGAAGGCTCACATCTCCCACTTCTAATGTGTGTAGTACAGTAGAAAATTTATACATGTATATAATATGTGCATACAAAGTATACAAATCTGATTTTTTTTTTTTTTTTTGATTTTTTTTTTTTAGACAATGTGTTCACACATGAACATCTATGACATTATAATGGGTTATGGTTTAGAGACTTTGGTGGTAAGCGCTTTATAAGTAACGTTTTTTATTATAATTATTATTTATTATTATCACAATAGGTCAATACTTGAATCTGGATAAGGACCACAACGGAATGCTGAGTAAAGCAGAGTTGGCCCGGTATGGAACAGGAACATTGACTGAGGTCTTCCTGGATAGAGTGTTCCAGGAATGCCTCACGTATGATGGAGAAATGGTAAGCTGTCATAGTTTTGGGTACATAATAGAAATACCCATCTTATACTCATACAACAGAAAACGGCCTTATCTTGTGGTAGAAATTGATGTATTCTCAAAATGTATTGTAGTGAATTTTTTCTCCTTTTCAGTTGTGGAAATGTGACTAAAGAGATATGTTTCTTTTAAATTTGTGTGATAGAGAATAGGCTTCCATCTCATCCTCAGCTTACTTATAATCATCAGTGGGAAAGCGGAATACTTCTGGCAATATAGCGATAATAAACAGTGACAGAACAAATATTCGTAGAAGTGTATTAATACCCTATTCACAAGAGTGAAAGCATCTTCCTTGCTGTGAAAAATAAATCTGAGTTTTTGAGTTCTTGAGGTTTTTTATCCTGCTTTTGTGGCGAGGGCATGTACCCTCATTCCCTACAAATTTTATTGGTATTTGTAATTTAGAATTAGACTGTCTGCTACACCTGCTAGGACATGTATAATTTCTAGTACATTGTTCCGTTGAGCAAAATGATGTTAATTGCATTCATGTACTCATAAACATTGGTTTGTTTTATTTCAGGACTACAAGACATACTTGGACTGTGTTCTAGCGATGGAGAATAGGAATGAGCCTGATGTTAATTGCATTCATTTACTCCTAAACATTGTTTGGTTTTATTTCAGGATTACAAGACATACTTGGACTTTGTTCTAGCGATGGAGAATAGGAAAGAGCCTCAAGCTCAGCAGTATTTCTTCAGATTACTGGATGTTCAGAGCAGGAGTTATCTCAATGTCTTCGCACTCAACTTCTTCTTCCGGGTATGTGCATTCAACCCTTGTAAAAGGAAGTCCCGTCTCATTCTATGTCTGTTCTGTAAAAAGTGTTCATGTATTCACTTGGATTGCTTGATGTTTGATATGATATTATTAAATGTTGCCACTTTTATGTTCGTGCTCTTGAAAGATATACCTTTACCAGATTCATGTAGGGAATGTTTCACAATGAATTGTCAAATCCACGAAAATAGTACTAGGCACGCTCTTGATTTTCATTTCCCTTTACGCTATACTTCAACCTCTAAAGATTCCATATTTTTCCATTGCCCATTAATTTGGAATAGTTTGCCAGATGACATAAAACAGTGCAATACATTGAAACGCTTCAAATATATTCTATAAGGGTTATTTAAGCGGAACAAAATGAAATTGTCATTTATTATGTAGAACGTAAAATTCAATTTGTAACTTCCTTTTCCTTATCTTCTCTCTCGTCTTATCTTCTTGTAACTGTCTTTACCTTATGTTATCTTTGTTTTCCCTCTGTTGTTGTGAATGTATGTACTATGTTTTTTATATAAAATTAGTTAGTATCTTGTTTATGCTAAGTATTTATTTGGGGATCATTCTCATCAAGCCATTTTTGGCTTTCATAATTCCCCACTTCCTTTTATCTTATGTTGATAATGAACAAACATGTATATACTTTGATGTTTTTTAAAAGAGAGTAAAATAAATAAATGAAATGAAATGAAATATTGGTAAATTTCTAGTTTTATACAGGACTCTAATAGTGATTATATTTTTTGATTACCCTAAATCATATCTTGAATAAGTAATTTGTATTTTACTGGGCTTGAAACTATCGTTAAAATGCCCCCCCCCCCTCCTTCATGTTGATATGGAATTGTCCTGTAAATGAAACTCAAACGTTCTATCATTGTTATTGCCAGAAATGTGATTATTTATATAAACCCTGCTATGTCTTAGACAATATATTTTTCAATTGTCTATATGTCCTTCTTTGTGTAGTTCTAACTTTATTAGCATGGAAGTACTGAAATTCATAAGAAGACAAAGATGATCTACACATATTGTTATTAATCTCTGCTTTGTTCCTTCCTAATAATAGGCAATCCAAGAACAGATGAGATCACACGGTCAGGAACCTGTATCGTTTGCTGATGTCAAGGATGAGATCTTTGACATGGTGAAACCAGCTGACCCGCTACATATTACCTTACAAGATCTCATCAACAGGTAAGCCACAAATGTGTTGAGATAACGAGGCAAACCTGGCGAAGCGTCATGTATATTGCCTCATTGGATTTACTTAAGATAATACATTTAAACTTATTAACCTCCATCAGAAAAGCATTCACCCCCCCCCCCCCTCCCTACTTCCTTTCAAGCATTTAATCATTTTCCATAAACTATGGCCCGAGTAATCTCTAGTTCAGTTGGTCATGGATAATACTACATTATAATGGGTTTAGAAAATGTGAAATGATAAAAAAGTCTTTTTTAACAATTAAACTTCAGACACTAAAGATGTTCCCAAACAAATATATAAGGATGTATTAGCAATTTAAATTATTGTGTACAGTGCAGTGGCAAAAGAAAGCCCAGAGCACAAAGGCCATTTAAGCCAATACTGGGTAACCTCTATCTCATCTAAACCAATGAGGTACTCGTTAGACATAGACAACATACCGGTATGTTGGAAATCCTACATTGATGTCATTGTTTGATTCTTTTTTTCTTTCTACAGTAATCATGGTGAGACAGTCATCAGTATCTTGATAGATCTGAATGGATTCTGGACTTACGAGAACAGGGAGGTTCTAATGGCTGAAAACAATTCCCAAGATGATGATCATGACATATGAACAGGACTTCCATAATTATATCGTGATGTATATTGATAGACCTGAATGGATTCTAGACCTGGCCCTGTTTCATAAAACTTGTTATCAATAACATACTGCAATAACTGTTATAAGCTACTGAAATCATTTTCATGTGATTGGCTGAGAGTAAATTTGTGATAGAAATGAGACGCATGTTATAGATAACAAGTTTTATGAAACGGAACCCTGAATGGATTCTAGACCTATTAGAACAGAAAAGTTTAATGGCTGAAAACCATTTACACGATGATGATCATGATATATGGTTTGGATTTACATGTACGATGAAGTTAAATCTATGCCATATGTGATCACAACTTTGTTGAAGTGGACTGGGAATGCTGTTTCCATTTGTAATGATGAACTATGTTAAAAACCAATGGTAAAAAGCAACTCATGGAATGAAGGCTGAGATATATATATATGGAATGACCTGCTAACTATATCAGTTTTATCACAAGCCATAATAAAAATGACTGGAGTTCTTGATAAGAGTCTGATTTAGATGCAAAATATCTGCTGAAAGCCAGAATGGTGTGAACCTTTATCACTTTACATAAGGTCAATGCCCTTTAGGCCTAGCTAGCAGTCCATATGAACTGTACGTGTTGGATGGTGACTACAAAGAATGACAAACAAAATGGCTTCCATGTTTGAATATCTCAATGTTACCCTGCTGTGAGCATCGCTACCGTATGCATGGAATGTAATGGGATCTTGTTGAATTTCTTTGTCTCATATGCAGCATGTGAAATTTGGTACAATTATATAAGTCAATGTGTGTAATGATCGGTAGTAGTTTGCAGGATGGGGAATTACAAGGAATATATATTCAAATATTTTGTTTTGAGGGATACATTCTTTTTGTTGAGGACAGTGAATATTTCAAGTTCGATATCTTTTTCATACATTTTTTTCTGTCTTAACAATAATGATTTCAATTTTCATATACAGAAATTTTTGTAATGCATGATTGTGTATCGAGAAATGATAAAAGGGTGCATTTCTCACTAATAAAGTACGGTATATATTGAATTGTATTGATTTTCCTCCAGAAGATTATATGTTATGTATGAAAAGCTTTTTTACATATATGTATCATGTTTATTTCCATGAAGATAGTAGGAAATATTATGAAGGTACATTGTACATGCTAGGGCTGGGAATTTTGGGTGTCTTTTTAATTCACCTCAAATTCCCGGCGGGTACCAGGTTTCAAGTCAAGTACCTTTCACAGTACACCCATTATCCTTTGAGTAAGAAAAGGTTAAGCAAATTCTTTTTTATGACATACCAGTATTTTGTTTTGTAATCAGTGAATACAAAATCAAGGTGGTTAATTTTTTTATATTTCTTTTGTATTTTTTCTCTCTCTTTAATGATGATTATTTAAATTAGTATACAGCTTGGATACAATCATTCCATTATAATTATAGTGTTTTAAAAGGGGAACATGAAGTAACTTTATATATACTTATAGCTGTGAACCAGAAACCAAGAACATGATTTATGTTTCATATTTGTTAATGAGGTGGTAATGTGGGCCTGTAATCTGGAAAGTAATGTCTAACTGTAGGCTTGATGAAGGTTCTCTATTCTGGTTGGCAAGTTGTTGCTATATTTAAAAATGTGCATTGTAATATTTTCTGGCCAGACAGATGTTGTTCTCCACTTATTCAATTGTTGTTTTCACATTCAAAGAAAGAAAACCATTAGTGACTTGGTCTTCACTAAACTAGACGCACCAAGTATAACATTAAAAAAATCCATATACCTTAATGCCTTGAAGCACTTTCACCAACATGTAGTTTTCCTCTATACCCTGGAGCTCTTGATTTTTGACCAAATAATGTTGTTTTTCATGTTCCTGTTACAGTTTTTATTTTGATAGAATCACGCCATTTGATTCAATTTTTATGTGTAAGTTATCAGAGCTGTATACATGTGTATATTTATTGTACATAAATATTTATTTGCCATGTAAATATTCAAATATGTTAATGCACTTCCAGCTTTTGTAAAGAAACTATTTAATAAATGAAGAGCCAAATTCTTTTAAGCATTTTATAATTTTGTGCATGTCATTTATTAATACAGATAGCATTAATACTTATGAATGGAAATAACAGTGACCTTTAAAAAAAAAGGCTAATGGATTCACCTGCTGAAGGTGATTGCCTTCAAAGTTCTTTGTTAAGGAAAATAGTACTGAATTACATTTAGTAATTAAGCGTGTTTAAAACGTTACAGTTTGAAGCATCATCCCTGGTAAAGATATGAAAGATGAAGAAAAAAAATAGTATGGATTAAGAGAAGAAAGGGAGGAGAGAGAGAAAGGGGGTGCAGGGGACAGGATATGGTAAACTGCAATCAATTCCAATTACTGTTTAAAAAAATATGACTAAAAACTATTATTAAAAGTGATATAATTCACCACAACATAATGTCTCGTGCAAGAATATAACACTGGGAACAAGTTTGACACGATCAAATTCTTGGTGCTTGGAAATTAATTTGTTCAGTCCCTTTCTTGCATAAGAGTGTTTGTACGCAGGATTTACTTTTAGATCTTTAATCATGAATAAACCAACTCCGTTTTGTTAATGAATGAAGCAAGGTAATAAAATGATCATGTACATGAAGAAGCCATACAATTCCCCGATCGTTTCCGTCTGGCTCTCTCTCTCCCTCTCTCTCTCTCTCTCTCTCTCTCTCTCTCTCTCTCTCTCTCTTTCTCTCTTTCTCTCTCTCTCTCTCTTTCTCTCTCTCTCTCTCCGTGTCTTTCTGTCTGTCTGTATATATATTTCTCTCTCTCTCTCTCTCTCTTTCTATCTCCCCTCTCTCCCTCTCTCTCAATTACTTGTTGGTTTCACTGTTAAACAAATATTCAACCAACCAGTTGCTTTGCGAGCGGCAAGATTTTACCAGCTATTCGAGGGCGACAAACCACATTATATAGAGATAACTCTTTGGAAAGGAAGATCAGTTATTTCCGTCCTTCTTTACTAGGTTTTGATAGTACACTTCTCACCTCTGTGTAACGAAGAGATCGATCGACTTTTAGTAGATCTACAAATCTGAAAAATCAGAAGGAAACCATATTACACAAGGTGTAGTCTAGGCCTACACACTCACACGAAACAGGCAAGTATGCTATTCCTTGATTTTGTATATACCATTTTACAGTGCTTAATCAATGAAGTCAAGTTACAAGCAGAAAATGCCAAGCTACTATAGTTTTTTAAATCTTAAGATTTGCATGGTCAAGCATGACCACAAACTTTTGCATGTGTCAATTGGTCAGCATCTTCCATAAGTTTTTGTTTTTACATTATACAAGTATACTGAAATTACCCCCAAAGGCGGCTATTTTTTGCGACAGTATACGTGCTTCTCACTAACATTAACGCTAATTTAGGCTATAGTAAGCAAGTATTTATTGGCCAGTACTTACTTTGCTAGTAAAAGAATGATAAATAGATGAGATAGAGAGAAAGAGAGAGAGAGAGAGAGAGAGAGAGAGAGAGAGAGAAGGGGGAGTATTAACAATGATGTAGGCAATTTCATATAAATTGTGTCCCGCTTATGTGCTCATTCTATCTCACATAATTATGTTTAAAATCGTATCAGGACAATTATTACTCCCAAGACTTATATGAAGGTTAAACAGTTCTACTTATTCTTTGTGCAGAAAAAAAAGAATAGACTTTTGTATATTTGGCAGTAACGATTAGCACTGCCCTCCGATTTTAATTGGAATCCGGTAGTTATATGTTTAAGTTCAATGCTTTACGAGATAACAGAATCAAACAACATTTTTTAAAATTGCATATGCCTATGTTTTTACCGTCAAAATGTAACCTACATATTTGGAAAACTAAAAATGAGTATGTATGTGAAGATTGTAATACCATTGACACCAGGCGCGTACGTAGGGGGGGGGGGGTGTTTGGGGTTTAAACATCCCCCCTTTGGTATTTTTATGTGTATAAACCCCCCATTCTCATGGCTGACCTAAAAAAGGTGACCTTACCCCCCCCCCCCCCCCCCCAACGGAGCAAAATGTCAAATTTTCAAATTTCGAGAACAAAAAAAAAAGGAAAAAAAAGTGTCCTCACAACCCCCCCCCCCCCCCCTATATATATAATATAGAACCGTCTCAAACGACAGAGGAAAGTGGGCGGTGACGAAATAAAGTAGTTGATTACGCAATCCCCACACGTGTGATGCGCCCTCGATTGTTTACACACCGGCCACCATTTATGTTTCCCCCGTAGCTGCGGAGACCATTAGTAACGCACTAAATCTGCTGAACGCGAATTTTTTATCTATAAAACTGCAATCATGAGATCTTTAATAACTCCTTTGATTCGTAGGATGTCTACAGGGAACAAATCAACTATCTATGGTTTCACAGTAGCATCTCTTGATGGAAAAGAGAGACAATTATCTGATTATCAAGGAAAAGTCTGCATGATCATCAACGTTGCGTCACTCTGAGGCACAACCACGCGCGACTACCATCAGCTCAACGAGCTGACGGCCAAGTACGGGTCGCGCGGCTTCGAGGTTCTAGCATTCCCCTGTAACCAGTTCGGTCATCAGGTAAGACTAGATGTTGCCTACACTACAACTAGACTCAATGCAAAATCCCCACTATCCGTATCGCTTTGGAATTATAGTTTGCCTATACAATATAAGTTATTTGTCTCATTTGCCTCATCCTGATTCAGAGGTTTTATTTTGGCTTACTATTATTATTAACTAGAAATGGAAATTATTGAACCGTGAACATAGAAGGCTTTATATGAATATGAAGTCTAAATCTAATGACAAAGTTTCAAGTAATAAGCTAACAATTTGCTATATTAAAAGAGAAATCTAAGCCTTGTTTATTGTAATATGTATGATATCTCTGCCTATAGAGTAAATGCTATACTTTATGTATTTGTATATGCTCATGTACTGTTTGATATATGTAATCCTTGTTTTGAGCATAACCCCCCCCCCCCTTGTTCTGCTTCCCTTCTTGCCCCCCCCCCCCCTTCTCTCCTATGAAGTCTATCTCTCTCTTTTGCTCCTACTTCTTCTCTTGTCTCTTTTTTGTTGTTGCTCTCTTTCTCTATCTCCCTTCACCTTTCTATATCTGTATCTTATTCTATTTTTCTTTCTCTCCCCATGAGCCTCCTCTTCTCCATATCTACCCACTCACTTTTCTCCTTTTATTCTTACTTCTGATCACATAAAATCAAGAACCAAGATTTCCAATATAATATTTCAAGAATATTATTCAGTGTTATTTTGTATGATTGATGTACTATATTAGTTTTTATCTCAAAATAAGGATTGATAATTGGTACTTCTTGATTTCCATCTTGATTTGTCTGTATTCTGTATATTTTATTTTGTAAATTAAATATCTAAGCCCTTTGGGCTGCATGTTAAATATTTGTATCGTGATAAACTGGTGCAATCAATCAGTATCGGGAATCTAGATTATAAGGGGATACAAAAGTGTCAGTACTTTTTAATATAAATGTATATGCCCTACGTAGAAACATCAATACTCAAACTAAGTTTTGCTTATTAGATAACAACATATTTATGACATCTTTTTAATTTACATTTTGCTCATTTCCAGGAGAATTGCAAGAATGAAGAGATTCTGGACTTGCTGAAATATGTAAGACCAGGACAAGGTTATAGCCCCCAGTAAGTAGAATATTAGTTTTGCCAAGCTTTTATCATATTATTTGTTTGGAACCAGAGGACATGCCAATTTATATTCAATACAACCACTTGCAAATCTTTGAAAATATCATGAACCGAAATGTGAGTGATATATTAAGATCATTTGGTGGCATAGTTAAAAACAAATAACATTTAAACTTCAATGTTATATTTACATATATATACATATATTAATACTCTATAAGTATAACTTCACTGTCGGCCATTGACTGCACGTGCATCCCATGCCAGTCATAGTATACATTTGTAGGTTCCAGAGTGAGCTGCAAAAGGGATTAATGCTTCAAGTTCAAGTACATGCTTATATGTTCATTATATTGTTTATTTCTTGTTACATATTTTCATGATGTCCTTTATTACTTGTTGTATATTCACCATATTGTTTATTCATTGGCTTATACCTTTAGTATATTAGATATTTCCTGTTTCGTATCTTTAATATATTGTTTAATTCTTGATTTTTACTTTTGTATATCCAGGTTTCCTATCTTCTCTAAAGTGACAGTCAATGGCAAAGACACCCACCCCCTCTATACCTTCCTTAAGACCACCCTCCCCTTTCCCAGTGACCTGGCAGCTGGGGCGGGGTCAGTCCTCATGAACGACCCTAAAGGAATCATCTGGAACCCCGTCAGGCGTTATGACATCAGCTGGAACTTTGAGAAGTTCTTGATAGGGCAAGATGGGGTACCGTTTGGGAGGTACAGTCCCAAACTACCCCCTGCTGACTTAGCTGGTGATATTGAGAAACTTTTGTAGACTTCAAGATGAGTTTTTAAAATATTTATCTCCAGTTTTGATTTTCACAAGATTTTGTCTTTGCTTTAAAATGATTTGAGAATGCTTCCTGTCTGATTATAAAGGAAATCATTTTTGTAATCACATTGAATTATCTTTAAACAACATTTCTAGAAATTAAGTTCTGTTTTGAGATAAACTCTCATGAAGTTCTAATGAAATATTATCATCATGTAGTAAATTGAAATCCTTATGCATTTGGAGATTGTGTAGGTCTACAAAATTAAAAGGAAGTGATGAATATTGTCATCATACAATCAAATAAAGCTTTCCCATAAGGGTGAGGAAACAAAGATTGAAAATGGTGAAAATTGCAACACACCTGTGAAAGCACAAACCTTGTTTACCTATCTATCATTTTTGAAGCATTGTGTGAAGTAAACAAAGCCAAAGGTAGAAATAATTTATTGTGCCACATAAAACTGCCTCAGGGTTCATATCTTATACTCAAATACGGCATTATTACAATGTATGGTCTTTATACAGTATTCAGTTTTTACATACCGGTATATTACTTAGTTTGAATGAATCTTTTTACTTTATCAAGAATCAGCATGTCTGTTGATGGGCCTTGAAGAATGTTCTATGTATCAAATATGTATGTTGCTATGATTATATAAACATGACTACAAGTTTAGTGTACTATATCCTTAGTCATCCTTTTCTTTATGCTTATTTATTTTCTAACCCGTGCCAAAGAGAGCTTTGTTTACAATTTTACAAAGACCCTGTACATTACGCTTCCCTGATGGACATTAATGGGCATTTATCCGTTTAAAAAATGTTTTGAATCACTTTCAGACTATCCTGTAAGCCTGGGCCCATCATATTCAGTATTTAGTATACCAAGTATTGTCACTTGTCAAACTTGCCACTAATGATATAATTTTAATGCTTAGCCAATTATATATTTCTATCTCCATGTTTCTCATCCTGAATGATTGGTAGATTTCCTGTAATATTAATTAATTTATCTCTTACCTGATTATTTATGTGTAAAATCAAATTAAACAGTTTATATTTTCTGTGTTCTTTTTATCAAAGATCAGTTTTCCATTATGAAAGCGTTATGAACAATGAATGATTTGTAGATTTCCTGTAATATCAATTGATTGATCTCTTACTTGATTATTTATGTGTACAATCAAATTCAAACAGTTTATATTTTCTCTGTGTTCTTTTTTCAAAGATCGGTTTTCCTTTATGAAAGGCTTGTTTTGAACTCTACTTTAGAAGAAACAAATCTTGATGCGCCGGAAAATTGGTCTACTTTTACAGTCCATCTCAAAGACACCTAGAAAATATAAGCTGTTTCATATTTGCTTTGACATCCATTAGTTTTCAGGTTGTAAGCCTTATGCATGTATTCGTGCCGTGACACTGCAAGTATTATTAGAGCACATGTGCCTTCATTTTATGCTTTCTTTATCTCTTGCAGATGTCTCCTAGAGTCAATTCTCGTCTATGATGGTATTGTATCAAACTCATATTAAGAGAGAGCAATGCTGGATGCTTTAGAGAATGGATTCAACCGCAAGGTGTGGTACATGTGCAAGAGATAAAGCAATCATTTGTAATAATGTTTGTCTATGCATCCTAGAATAGAGAAAGAAAAAATATATATTATTAAACAGCCCACCAAGTAAAGTTTGAATTTGCTCAGATTATCTTTATTCATTGTCTCTACTATTTTTTTGAAGGCTTGTACACATACCTCAGGGTAAACCACCATTGTTTACCGCTTTTTAAAATAATTTTTTGGAAGGGTACTGCACTTCATATTTTTGCATCTTACAGCTACATTTATATTGTGCTCATATCCATCCCATATTATGTGTGGGACCTTGTGTACTGCTATTTTTCCATACCCACTTGCATTTGTAACAAACAAAAAAAAAACCTAGGTAAATGTGAATGGGCATGAGTTCATGGTCTTTTTCTTTCTTCCCCCTATCTCTCTCTTTCTGTAACTCTCACCTTTATTTTTTCATCTCTCCTTATTTCTGTCCACCTTTGCCTCTTTCACACCCCCCCCCCCCCCCTCTCTCTCTCTCATAATATCTGTCACTGTCAATCTGTTTGTCTAAATCTCTTCCTTCCTCTAACCTTTCGTTCTTCATCTCTGTCTTTTTCGATAAGTTCACAAACGCATCAAAATTTGAGCGATATTCTTTTAATTGCATACCATGCCATATCTTTTATAAAGCCATTACTAATGGGTGACCATATTCCAGTGCAAATAGAAAAAGACAACAGAGTATATTAGGTTGCAAGGGCAGCTGCAAAATCCTTATATGTTATGTGTTAAGTGTAAACAGTGTCGAATGTCATTTTCCCCGGCAAGAAAAAAAATGGGTTAAGATAGGTCCTCAAAACTTGCACTATCGTTTATTCAAAACTTTAGTAAAATAAAGGGGATTGTTTCACAAAATTGAATACACAGGCACTGAACTTAAAAACTCTATTCAAATAGCATATTCCATGGTTTGTACGCAGCCATGTTACTGTGACACTTTAGCTTACAAAAAATAAAAATGAGTTTGGGAACTTTAGATTTGTGTTCAATAAAATAGTACACCAAGACATTTATGTTTTGATAATAAGATAACACACATCATGGTTGATTTATAAAGACATGGAAGATCAGGAACAAGATCATTAAAAAATATCCTGTTCCTAAATGGATTTTTTTTTTTTTTTTTTGGTTGTTGGTACTAGTCATATTGATATAATATATATCATTATGTTCTAAATAGGGTGGGGGACGACAATATATATCATTGACACTGAAATTCCACTTCATGGGGGTGTTTTACACTATATATATTCTTAAATGAAAACCTTTCTATAGATTGGTAGGGGTCCCTGATGTCTCTACTCCTGTCCCCATTCACCAAATGTGGCATACAATATCTTCAATATTTACTCAAATTGCTGCTAGCCTGGACAATGATGCTCCACTAATGCTTTCACCATCTGAAAATCATTTGTTGCTTTCTTATCAAAGCAATAATATCTTGTTTCACCTTTTACAAGAAAAATATCACCCACACAACGTTCTATTATGTTCAGCTGCTAGTTGTGAAATTAAAACACCTCTGACTGCAATTCTTACTGCAATTTTGTGTACTTAAAGTGACTCAGTAACATTGTCTCAGATTCTGAAACAAAATCCTGGATTAAGCTCATGCTGCAATTATAAACCTTTAGGTCAGTCAGGAACCCCATGACTTTTACAAGCCTGTCTGATTATCAAGATATTTATGGTTGGAAATTGAAATCAAATTTTCTGTTTTCCTGACGCTTTTTATAACACTGCAGTCTATGGGGGGGAAAAAAAAGTATGGTAAAACGGGTCACTCAAAGATTTTACTTTTTTGAGGCACTTCATGACCATTTTGAAGAGCAATTTTTTTAGGGCTTCAATATTACACCATATCACAGACACTGATAACATGTAGGGCCATGCATCTCAGATTTAACATTGTTAAAAGTTGCCTTTAAGGGTTATTTAGGTTGGTTCAAAGCAGCTTTTGGCATTAAACTTCTTATGACTTGCACTGTGTCTACACTAACACATGTTGTTGTATTGAGACTTGTGCTACTATTATTCGAACCTCTGCCAGTATTCATAATACTGACCGATTACTTTGGTTGGTAAAGGTACTAGTGATGCAGTATTGTGCTACCTGAAGATCAAGATCAGCATTCATGCTAACAAGGACTTAAAATACACAAACTCATGTACTATTAACCCATTTCACTTTGAAAAAATAATATATATGTATATACATCTTTTGTATATATATACAAAATGCGTCATTCCACAATAATAAAAGAACAAAGGCTTTTGTCTCTAGAAGATAAAATGCCATCAACTGCATTATTAAATGATATACATGATTCGGGTTATGGCGTTCAATACATAAACTTCTGTCACATTACATAACAATCTTTGAATGCAAGACAACTGTCAACTATACATTAAATAGGTACATTATTGCCCTTTTCACTCCCTGATAAAAGCACGCCTCTTAAATATCTATAATACGTCTCATAAACATATATAAATATAAAGTTCATATAATTCTATCTAAGAAACTAAAGCACAAGGCCTTCATCAACTGATCAGAGAAGGGGTTAAACCTCCCAAAGTCCTTCTAAACCACCTTACAACAGATGTACATGTTAACCACAGGTACAACTCATACGCTGATATCTGGAAAAGCTTGATGTCCCGACGTACATGCACACGTAGACGCCCCCATCTACTGCTTCTTAGTGATGCCTCATGTTGAGCCACGGATCTCACACAGCATCTAGACATGTTGATGAATGAACTAGCATTTTCGCTGCTCCCCAGGGCATATTCTATGCTACGTAGTAAGTCGTTGGTCTTGAGGAGGAGCAGCATCTGTCTTGGTACCATGTTAAGGAGTTGAGTGATCTCTGACATGTACAAGGCTGCATGCTCACGAACCTCACGATCCTAGCATAAAAAATATTGAAATTTTTTGTGAATCTATGAGCATTATGATTATCTTTACAAAATAAATGTCTGATTCAACTAATACTTTGTTGTCTGTAACTGATAGCAAAATTGTACAATACAGTCAAACCTGTCTTAGCTACAACCTCTTTACGAAGGCCCACGGTCTATCCTTGTAACCGATTTTGTATCCCTCTAGAAAGAAATATCTGTTGTAGAATCTGTCTAGAAAGGCCACCTGCCTACACTGGCCACTTTTCTTGTTTCCCTTGCATGGCCCTGCTAGGCAGGATTGACTGTACTTAGCTACAACACTGCAAGTTAGGTAGTCAAGTCAACTATTGGTTGCCAAATGCACATTGTCATATTTGAACTTGTAGGTACTACTTCTATTTATCAAATATACTCCAAATCCAGATCGAATATCAGATCAGTTTATGACATTTTTTAACACATATCATTAGCTTGTAAGACAATCCACGGCCCAAGATCAAGGGTATGAAGCTTGCCATCGAGCGGCCACATCGCCAATATGGAAGTGCTATCTTCATGAACGAGAAGATCAGACCGGATTCTACATCCTATACCCACAATAACGACATCGAAGTGCTGAATGTGACAATCAAAGGACTAACGATCTCCTCCATCTACAAGCCACCAAACATAAGTTTTTCGTATCCTTCCACCACTACCAATAGGCATATTGTAATTGGCGATTACAACAGCCACAGCACGCAATGGGGATATGATACCACTGGAGATGATGGAGCACTAGTTGAAACATGGGCCCAAAACAACGACCTAAAACTAATCCACAATCCAAAGCTTCCAAAGTCTTTCGCCAGTGCCCGCTGGAAGAGACGTTACAACCCGGATCTAGTTTTCTGCAGCAGGCTGCTTGCTCCCACCAGTCGTAAGTTTGTAGCTGAGCCGATTCCAAGATCCCAACACCGACCCATCGGCATTCAACTGACTGCAGTTATCACACCAAACAAGACCCCGTTCAAGCGCAGGTTCAACTTTGCTAAGGCAGACTGGCCTGCTTTCACCGAACACCTTGATCATGCCCTAACACATCTCCCTGCAGATCCAAAGAACTATGAATCCTTCATAGATATAGTCAAGAAGGTGTCACGTACACATATCCCAAGAGGCTGCCGCACGACATACATTCCAGGCATCGATGAGGAATCAAGTCAGCTTCTGGCAAACTACACCACAGCCTACGAGTCTACGACACAGATGCCTTCTCAGAGGATACCATCAACCTTGGAGAAGAGCTTATATCAAGGATATCTCAACGACATAGGCAGATGTGGCAGCACATGATTGAAACAACAGACTTAAGACACAGCAGCAGGAAAGCGTGGGCCACCATACGCAAGCTCGGAATTGACAGCACCAGAGCTCAACAGCATTATAATGTTACGGCTGACGAAGTAGCAAATCAGCTGTTGAAAAATGGAAAGGCCCCCAAGACGACTAATTCACACAGGCACAAACTACCTGGAGTTGACCAGAACATGTCTCTTTTCACAAGACCTATTTCTGAAGAAGAACTACAGAAAGTTATCTCCACGCTACACGTCAACAAGGCGGCAGGCATCGATGACATCAGATCGGAGCAGATCAAACACATGGGCTCTGTAGCACAGAAATGGCTGCTAGACATGTTTAACAACTGCATCGAGAACACATGTGTCCCAAAACAGTGGCTCCGAACCAAAGTCGTCGCTATCCTCAAGCCAGGAAAGGACTCGAACGAAGCCAAGAACTTTCGACCGATCTCGCTCCTGTGCCAAACATACAAGCTGCTTGAACGCCTTATTCTCAACAGAATTGGGCCTCACGTTGACAGCCAACTGAACTGTGAGCAGGCAGGTTTCCGACCAGGAAAATCCACCACGGGACAACTTCTCAACCTGACCCAACACATCGAAGACGGTTTTCAGAACAACCTCATCACAGGTGCAGTATTTGTGGATTTATCTGCGGCTTATGACACTGTCAATCACCGAAGGCTACAGACAAAACTTCATGACATCACAAATGACCTCAAACTCACCAGATTCATTCAGAAGATGATGCAGAACAGACGCTTCTTTGTCGAACTGGATGGGCAGAAGAGCAGATGGCGGAAACAGAAAAACGGTCTCCCCCAGGGTGGCGTCCTGGCGCCAACACTCTACAACATATACACTGCTGACATCCCTTCAACAGAGAACACTCGAAACTTCATCTATGCAGATGACACCTGCATCACAGCCCAGCATAGTACCTTCGAAGCTGTTGAACTCCATCTCAACACAGCGCTCGCAAGCCTTTCGGAGTACTACAGAGCAAACTACCTACGGGCAAACCCATCCAAGACTCAGGTGTGTGTTTTCCACTTGAAGAACAGGGAGGCAAAGAGAGAACTGAAGCTAAAGTGGAACAATGTGCAACTTAACCACTGCGAGCATCCAGTGTATTTAGGTGTAAAACTTGACCGCACTTTATCCTTCAAGAAACATATCGAGAAGACAATAGGCAAAGTAGAATCTCGAAATGCCATCATCGGGAAGCTAGTATCTTCACACTATGGCGCTGACCCCAAAACTGTACAAAGTGCAGCTGTTGCTCTATGCATGTCATCCGCAGAATATGCTTGCCCAGTTTGGAGCAGATCAGCCCATGTGAAGAAGCTTGACACCACACTCAATAACACATATCGAAAGATAACAGGATGTCTGAAACCAACAAAAGTTGAGGAGATATATCACCTCGCTGGCATTGGATCTCCTAACCAAAGGCGCACTAACACCTGCCTAAAGGAACGGATGAAGCAGGCGACAGATGACAGACACATGCTACACGGATACTTACAACCCCACAAACGACTTATATCCCGACACAGCTTCCTCGATTCTGTCCCACCACCTGAACAGAATCCTCCACCATCAGTCAAGCCCGTACTCATCAAAGGTCTTAACCTGAAGTGGCCGGAGTGGCAATGCCTAAATCGAATGCGGACGAGAATGGGACGGTGTAAGGTCAATATGGCAAGATGGGGCTATGCCCATGAAGGAGATACTCTCTGCGACTGCGGAGAGACTCAGACGATGGACCACCTCTTGCAGTGCGGCGGAACGGGTTGCACAGATGAAGACCTGTCCCTTGTTAATGAAACGGCCATTGCAGCAATCGAGCGATGGAAGAACTTAATTTAATTTAATTTACTTCCAAGTTAAGGAACTTTACATTACTATCTTGATCTAAGGAGACACGAACGAACGAAGCTTGTAAGAAACAAATTCCACATGTCCATACTACGTCTTGATAATACAATTTGATTTCTGAACTTAACTCCACATTGATTGATTGATTTAAAGGTTTCAAAGAGAAAAGTTCATGATCCCATCATCGCAGTCAGACAACTGAATTGACATAAATAACAATCACGCATATGTTTGGGGGTACAAGAAATAATTTATTCAACGCATAAGAGAATTGCTGCTCACCTCTTGAGCAGACCTCTCTTTCTTGTCGATGCCTTCAGCCAGTGAGTCCCATGACCTAGCAGTCAACATACAAGCAAAGATACCATACATCTGCCCAGCTCCTAGGGCCATACTATAGTGCTTGATTCCCTCAAGATCAGCTGCTAAGATGGACTGCCACAGACGAGAGTAGTCCAGACGAAATTCATCTGTCAGGGTCTGAAGGATAAGAATAGCACATTATACTATTATCAGGGATGCCAGTTAGAATTGATCAGAGGGCCTGAAAATCACCTAGAATGAGCTATTTTGTTCACAAAAAAGCCTAAACTATGGTCTGAAAATAACTCGCCAGGGCCTGAATTCAGGCTATTGCCTGAAAACTGGTATACCTGTATTATTTAAGACTTTCTAAAAACATGAAAGGTACACTTTTACATTTGTATAACAACATGCATCTGAAGTGCAGAATCTGTGAAATTTTAGCTGTGATTGATTGCTATGGGAGTGTGGGTTTTCAAAATTTGAATGATATCAAAATTGCAGGATTCCATTTACTTAAATTGATAATCCTTTTGGCAAGCAATTTTCAGTTTGGAGGACTATGGATTCCAATCCCAATATCATGTTTTTGCCCTGAAACAAAAGCATTATCTCAAAGTTTATTTCTTGACCAATGCATAGTGAACATAATCCTGTTAGCAATTATTCTTGAGTGCTATTTAGTAAATACTATCTTAAATCAACAAAAAGAAATACAAGGTACACATTGGCTTTGTTTAAAGGCATCGTTTAATAATGTTAAATCTGAGATGCAGGGCCCTACGTATTATCAGTGTCTGTGATGTGGTGAAATAATGAAGCCCTAAAAAATGAGCTTCAAAATGATCAAGAAGTGCCTCAAAAAAGTAAAAATCTTTGAGTGACCGGTTTTACCATACTCCTTTTCCCCAATAGACTGTAGTGTTATGAAAACCGTTTGGCAAACGGTTTTCAAAATTTGTAATTCCAATCATAAATATCTTGATAATCAGACAGGCGATCGGCTTGTGAAAGTCATGGAGTTCCTGACTGACCTAAAGGTTTATAATTATCATTGCAGCATGAGCTAAATCCAGGATTTTGATTCAGAATCTAAGACAAAGTTACCGGATCCCTTTAAAATGCATTTTTATCATAATTTTTTTCAACTCCATTGCGCAAGCACATACCTGATACAGACCATGGTCTAGTAGAACAATCTCTACTTCTTTCTTGTCATTGTGTCGTATAAGTACATTGCCAGGATGTGGATCACAGTGAACAAAGCCATTCACAAATATCATCTCACTGTACATCTTGCCCAAGTTCTTGGTGATCTGCAAAAAAGGAAAAATGAAGAGAAATCAATGAGAGGTTAATCTAACAAGCAATACATCTGAGTAATCTATCGGCACTCTTATTTCATCCCTTCTTATCACAAACAGGCTTACTTGACAAGACTTGAATATAAATCCTGTTTAGTACATGCTTCAATTGATCAAAGCTAAGCTTTTTAAGATAAACATGTTATAGTAAACTGAAACTTCAGCAACTGCCTTCATAGAATGACCATCTGTCTATAAAGATCTCACTTCTTTTTTTTTTTTTAGGGGGGAAGGGGGGGGGGTTAAATATTGTTTCATATTGAAACATTTACTGAAGTAACCTGCCTATAATGGTCACCCACTTTTAATATAAAAATGTCTCCTTTGAGTGGTCTTTAGATGCAGGATTTACTTCAACCCATATCCATAGTTAAAGGTCTTGAGCTTCCTACCTGGTTTACATCAATGCCCATCTGATCCATGTATTCCTTGTTATCTACTTTTCCTCCATTACAGTACTCCATGGTTAATACTCTTGATGTAGAGTGTTTCCAATAAATGCCTGGAACCTACAAAGAGATAAAGGTAAGATATCAATGATACAGCTCAGGAAATACAGAGGCAAAAATGAAAACATTAATAACTAGATGGACCTTCAACTGCGCACAGTTGAAAATGATGCCTCCGCCATGGAGCAATTTTAAAACCAAAACAAAGGCAATTTTAAAATTAAGTTTGATTGCAATCCATTAAAAGGTTCTCAGAATATTGTGATTACAAGCTATGTTTGACCCTTTGATCTTTGACCTCATGACCCTAAAATCTCTGCAAGATATATACATGACCTAAGTTTGGCATGAATCCATCAATGGGTTCTTGAGATAACACAATCACAAGCTATTTTTGCATACATAATGAGCCCTGTGACCTTTGATCTTGGATCTTGTAACCCAAAAATCTAATCAGTTCATTGGCTCTGCAAGATACATACATGACCTAAGTTTGGCGGGAATCCATCGATTGGTTCTTGAGATAACGCGATCACAAGAATGGGATTTACGGACGGACAACCCAAAAACATAATGCATAACAGGCATAAAAACAATTTTCCACTAATTTTGGTGGACTAACTGTTAATTTATCTGAGTAAGATAAGAGTAAGAATAGGCTAAATGAGTAAGCACCAAGATCACCTTTAGTTTAACTCATATCATAGAAAACTGAATGCTTTGCCCAAGGTTATGAGCACCTGGCCTTATATTCCAATTTGTGACATGCTGGTTTGATAATCACTTTTTACCTACAGAGCCACCAATTTCTCTATAATAGGCCATAGTGTAGCAGAGTGTTTCTGAATACTGTTCTATAAAAACGAAAATGGGTACTGTCAGAAGCAGTGCATTTTATTTCGCAGGATACATGGGCAATTTTTTGTCTGACAGGTTTTATTCACAGGCTAACATCATTAGTTTGACTTGGATTGACTTGCTAAACTAATAATCTCACCTCATTAATGTTTAATCATTAGAGGTGACAGGAAGTGATTCAACAAGCTATCATGAAAATCTAATCAAATACTGCTACCTGTTAGAGTCAATGGTTGAATTCTATAATTTACCTTTAGGAATTTGAAATGTTTCAGCATTTTAGCCACTTTTTCTGCATTCTTGCCTTCTTGGACGAAGTCCAACTCTATCGGAAGCTTTTCTCTCATTTCTTGTGCCAGCCAGAGCAACTCAAATTCTGGGAAGATTCGAGCAACAGCATTCAGCAGAAACTGTTACGTGATTTAAAAAACGACAACAATATGATGAAGAAGACAAATTAAGGAGCATACGGTACTGTGTTCTTCACTGACAGGCTTGAATCAAATACATTATGTAATTTTGGCACCAATCTTAAAAATATGATAATAAACACTGTTATCTAAAAATTAACGAGATATATGTTTTATAGGGTATTTGATCTGAAGAAAAAACGCTACATTGAAAATATATATATTATATTTTTGATCAACTACTCTGTTATCATTATTTTTCAATTTACAATGACAGTAGTTGACAAAAAGCTTATTAATTGACAGACAGATTTACTCTTCTTTCTTTAAAGAGACAAAAAGTAAAATCAATGTGAAGTTAGGACGATATCCAAGTCATCATTTTTGCATTCAAGGAAAAGCATATTCTATGAAGACAAAATACATAAGAAGGAACGAAAGAAAATCTCAATCACTAGATGACTGCCTAACTCTTCCAAATTTATCCAAAATAGACACTTTGCAACAATATGTCAATCATTTTACAAACCTCAACTGTACTCATGTCCACCTCCGAGTATGATTTGACGTTAGGATGCTGTACTTTGACAGCCACCATGGTACCATCCTTGAGAAGTGCAGTGTGGACCTGGGCTAAAGAAGCTGTACCAACAGGTTCTTCAGAGAACTCACTGAACAGATCATCAGCCTAATGTAAAGAAGATGATGGAACAAGAAACCGACTTCATTATTTCATCCAACAACACTCTACTTCATCTTATATTCAGTACACAACAATCAACACACTTTCTTTTTCAGAGTGAATGGGCTCTGAAATTTCAAAATAATAGATAAAGCATACCTTGGTACAAAAATTTAATCTCTCCTTAGTGAAGGCAAACAAAAGAGGTAATCAATTTGTTTAATATACTGAGATAACTTTGGCCTACATCCTAATTCATCCCATCAACTATTTTCTGAAATGTTCAACTCAGTAGCATGGGTAGATTAATCATTTATCTAGTGTATGCTGGATTGCAGACGGTATAAGAGCAACAGTTTATTACATAGAACCATAAGTTCTAAAGTTACAGCTCATACATCCATTTATACACAAATCCCAGAATTCAGTGTTCCAACCTTTATCATACATTTCCCAAATTGCACTATTGCACCAATCTTTATATCAATTCCTATACAATTTCCACTGAATGATATTCGCCTTCACGGTTCACCCCTATTCCCTTTGATTACATTGAAATAGAATAGTGATTACTAGAACAAGAGCCTTACCAGAACCCCCAAGTCCTCTGCAACAACCTTCTTAATGTCCTTGAGAGACGACTGTGGGGCGTCGTTATGTAAGACCTTCATCGTACTGACATATTCCTCAGGCAATAGATAATCAAGAGCTCCAACATGTTGACCTAACTTGATGAAGATTCCTCCATTCTTACAACACAGTCTGTGTAGTCTCTCAGCAGATCTCTTGTGGATCTGTCAAAATGTAAACAAATTTATCAATTACCATGCTACACGTATGGTGTCTATCGATGAGAATGGGTGAACATGTCATCGTAAATCCTTGGTATTGAATGATTCTACAGCAATCCTGTTTGTATTAGATATTTTATCAGTTATGTTTATGAATGAACATGAAGGAGAGGACAAAGCAAGTAAAATTGATTACTTCTATCAAGAAAAATAATCAAGTAATCTTTCTATTTAACCAATTGCCTACTGGAAAGTTGTATACAATAGGATAATTCAGGAGACAGTAGTCAACTGGTTAAATGCAGTTTTTGTTTTTAGTTATATTATCTTATGAGATGCATCATCAGGAGTTCAACAGTATCTGTGAATCACAAGCTCTAAAACATTTCTGACACAAAATATTAATGATTTAAATATATGAGCTATGTGGCATGATTTACAAAAACACCATTTGATAAAAAACAAACTAAGAATATGTTTTCTAGTTTCTACCGTCAAAGGTGTATTCATTCATTTATTTTCATGACCCTCCTTTGATTTTTTTACCTACACAAATCAGCAGCTGATTTCTACTTACCGTTGACATCATCTCCCTGTAATCTGGAGAGCCTGATTCCTTTCCCCTCATGTTCCATTTATAGTCCACTACAATTGCACCAGCCTGTAAGATTCAGATTCATATCCAGTTCACATTTCATACCGTACTTTAATTTCTGTAAACATTAACAAATTAACATTATTTCCACAGATTTATGAAGGGGAAAGAGAACTGAAAAATATGAAAAGCTTCATGGTCCTTGTCAGGTAATCTCATTCCTTTGAAAGAAAATACAGTATAAGGTTTATGCCATAAATAATGATAGCATTTAAATATCCACTAAAATCAAGAAAGTTTGAAATGGGTTATTATTGTTGGGGTACAACACTCATCTCTATTAAATATTCCACTGCCATTAAGATTCATACTATTATTATAAAAAAATAATGAATCTATTCTATTATGACATTTGCTTCTATAAGAAGAACAAAATATACTTTTACCTTTTAGATATATGAAAAAAGGTATCATCCTTAAACTTGTTTATGCACAAGTCCTAACTCCTCTATTTAGTATAATTAAATGAGACACAAAGAGGAAAACTCACTGAAAAAAATGCTCGACCAAATCTGACTACGCCCACTGATGACCAGTCAATGTAGCCTCTGTCTGTAGCTATGGCAACACCTGCCCCTCCAGCTCCACCCAGAAGAGATAATGTCATCCATGGTCTGCGCAACCCGCTTCTGAGAAATCCTAGAGCCATGATGCCCCCAAATCACTCACTCAAGTCTCTGAAAAGTATCAATCGTGTCAAACAAAGTAACTACAACCAGAAAGGCAGAAGTAGAGTTGATGCTCTCTTTCAATCATTCATAATAATGATGCAATAAAGTTCTGTTCCCAACTCACTCTAGATCCTAATCAAATGATTGGTAATGCGCGGTCACGTGTGATTGATTTACTGAGACTATCCGTCTATCCCACGTCTTTCATGAAAAAGCATGCAATAGTTTTCAGTACTATCCAATGATTTAAAGAGTGCAGCCCACATATGAGCTTATTTGTCAGCCATACTGTCACAAAACAATCTTGAATGAATTCTTTTTACATCAAATAAGAAGGATCTACTTGAGGAGTTTCGTGGTACAAAACAAATGATGCATGTTTTCATTTGTTCATTATATGATCTATCCGCCCTCGTTGAGGCTGTATATGTATCTATCGCACTCAGCCTAATGGAACGGCTTGGTGCGATAGATACACACAGCCTCAACTCGAGTGTGGATAGATCTAATAATGAACTCATGTGCATGCATCATTAGTATAATAATCAATAGAGTAATAATAATAATTATCGAACCAGTTCAGACGAGAGGTCGAAATGCACATTCTTTGGCATTGTATTTGTACTATTGTAAAAGAAGAGAGAGGAGGAGTAGGAGTAGGAGGAGGAGGAGGAGGAGGAGGAGGAGGAGGAGGAGGAGGAGGAGGAGGAGGAGGAGGAGGAGGAGGAGGAGGAGGAGGAGGAGGAGGAGGAGGAGGAGGAGGAGGAGGAGGAGGAGGAGGAGGAGGAGGAGGAGGAGGAGGAGGAGGAGGAGGAGGAGGAGGAGGAGGAGGAGGAGGAGGAGGAGGAGGAGGAGGAGGATCGAGGAGGAGGAGGAGGAGGAGGAGGAGGAGGAGGAGGATCGAGGAGGAGGAGGAGGAGGAGAAGGAGAAGGAGAAGGAGAAGGAGAAGGAGAAGAAGAAGATCGTTCACAGGAATAGAGATTTTCAAGAAACAATCACAATATAATGAAAGGTAGGGAATAAAATTTAGAAAACCCCACGCGGATTCCAACAGGTGGGACAATATCCGAGCAAATTGGGTGGACTCTTTCTCTTCGCTTCGTGTAGACTTTCTATCTACACGATTCCTTATCAAAACGGTTTTAAATTGTCAAAATTATCTAATTATGTTTTTATTAAGGTTGATAACATAGTGCATGAAGTCGTTGTTCTTCAAATACTTACCCGTGATTCGTGAAGAAAGGACCAGCCGCTAGCCGCATATCCTAGAAATTACGTAATTTTCATGTGGTTCAAGTCGTTTAGTTGTTATTTCTAAGCTGTAGTCATATTTTGTTAAATTCAATCAATTCAAATTTTATTGGTCCAAAATATAACATTATTCTAATATTATGCTTGGTGTTTTATATCATAATGTTGCTATTTTATTATATTTACAAAACCCATTATATGTATAAAATTTCCACATGCGAATCACTATGAAGGTAAGATACAGCATTGAATGAGGCTAAGTAATTCTTCCACTTTATACCACATGCACATGATAATTTGAGATGGAACAAACAATAGCGACATATAAGTGCTATGTCAGACATGTCAGACTAAACTAATATTCTAGAATAGACTATGGTATGTAATTTCCCCCAGCTTAGCACACGTTCATAATAGAATTGCATGCTTCCATACATATACAATACAAGATTGCCTTAGTCTTCATGGGCCCTTTAAGACCATCGGTATTATCAACACTTGTTGGCTGGCTGCACCACACACCCGTTTTTGTTCTTTTGTTTTGTTTTTTGTTTTATATACTGTAACAAATGTATTATGTAAAGGGAACCTTAATTACAAGCATAATGCTTCCAAGGTTTCCTCCACATTACTGCAGATAATCGTTAGCATCATGACTTGCCATTACATCGTTTTTATTACTGTTGTATCAATCGAATATTATGTACATGTTTTGTTACCTTGTGCCTTACTTTGTAAATTCTCTTCATTATGCAGTTAATGTGGAAATAAAACCTTAATTTTTTTTTTTTTTTTTAAAGTCGATTCGATAACTATATGGTCGTTATTTTCCCACTAAAAGCGATTTTCAAACCCTTTCGTTTGATATAGTCTTTCAAATTCCATCGGAATTTAACCTTTTCATTTTTTTGGTCTGCAAATTGGACATAATTATAGCACCTTTAAATTATCTCTTTCTCTTATTCCTCGATCTTCGTTTTGATATCCTCTCCCCATTTTTTCTTAAGCTCAAAAATGCGATCTTGACTGTTGCGTTAATTTTTGATTCCATCCTTCTGATGAAAAACTCATGAGCTCTACTCTTGTTAGATAAAAGTTCTTATTTTATCCCCCTTTTTCGGCGTTTTTTTTTTCTCCAAATGATCACTTTTACACTAATCGAGCAGGCTTTTCTTCGGACAAGATGGAACTATCTCGGGCACAACCAAAATAGCTGTTAAGGATATTTCACGTACGGTTGTACCAAACTATTAATAAAACAGTGGCACATCCGACTGAGAGGACCGGGGGGGGGGGGGCATACTGAGGAAAATGTTCCCCCAGGAAAACTCAATCTAGCATGCCATAATAAGTACAGAAAAGGTGCATTGCAGAAGGGTGATAATACAACATCGATACTTAACGATTTTGTTTCTTTCTCTTTTGTTTGTTTTTGTTTGTTTGCCAGAGAATTATCTTCTTGTAATGATAAAAACGGGGAGAAAAAAAAAAGTGAGACCCCACCCCCTTTTTTTCGGGGGGGGGGGTGCTTTGCAAATTTTCGTGATAGAGCCTATATTTAGCTTCCCCAGACTTTCGCGAAAATCTTGGGTTATCCGATTAACAGTTCAATAACATGATTTATGAAAGTTATTTTACTTAGGCTTGGAGATGTTTCAATTAATGTAATTGGGGTAATCAATCCATAACAGTCAGAGGAATTTTATACCGTGAAATCGAATGAGGTATATATATTTTGCTTATTATGGATGAACGCATGTTGGAGACTTGAAAGAGGCGCTCATGAAGGAGGGATGTCAATTTCTGTTGACAAATTAGCTTTAATAATTATGCTGTCGGCAAATCACAAAACAAGAATTTTATCTCTCTCTCTTTCTCTCTCTACCTGTTGTCTGCTACATCTCTCCCTGGTTCTCATTTCCCTCAAACTTTAAATAATTCTCCCGCACATATCTATATTTATAAAAAGAATCATTATAAATTATTTTCAGTACATCCCATTATTATACTCCTCTCAATAATAATATTATTCCAACGCGCATCCATCTCTTTACATCTATTCCCTCTCTGTCTGTATGACACACACACACACACACACGCACTCTCTCTCTCCCTCTCTCTCTCCTCATCTATAGTTCTCTGTGCCTATATACGTACTCACTGTTATCAAATTTCATACTACTGACATTCTGACACTATAATATTCACCCCAGCAAATTCATTCATTCTCCCCTGTCTTTTCTTCACACGCACGTTTTCCCTGTATTGTGCTCTCTTCCCTCCCCCTCTCTCCTTTTCATTTCTTCGACCATACCCCTTTTTGTTTATCTTTTCTATTCAACCCAAAGAGACGAGGCGCTTAAATTGCATACTGAAGGTCTCTCGCCCCGTTCTTAAATAAGCTCGACATACTAACGCACGCAAAAGGTATAGGGAATAAAATCAATACAAAATGACCAAGAGGATTCTTGTGGCATGACTCATCACCTCCATGTTAAAAGACTACATGAATTATAAATTAATTATACTCTGGAAAAAGTTATCTTGCATTAAACATTATAATTATATAATGCGATGTAAGTCGAGTGTTTTCTTTAACCAAACTATACACATGGGACACTTCGTTTTCATGGACTTTTGAAAACAAAAGTATTAATGAGCTGTTGCATGTATTATATTATTTACCGGGATTATTTACTGTGCAAGCTCACATCATAAAGTTTGGTAACCTATAATAGACCAACTGCTAAAGAAATAGTTAACATTTTTCGGATTTCAGCTTAATCTTTCTTGAACAAGTTGAAAGAAAAATTTAGCTGAATCTGAGTATGGTCTACTTCTGTCTACGGGCCTAAAACCAAGTGTCAATTATGTTTTCCATTTTCATAATTTCCTAATTAACAACAAATCACTCGAATAAAACCGCATTGTTCCGTTTCAAATCAGGAACTGCTTATTTGGTTATGTTGGCAAACTCTTTTGAAAGCCAGACATATTTTCTGCCGAGTACCCACAACACCGACAGGCATTGCGGACGATTAATTCTCAATACACAACCCAACTAATTTCAAAGATTGTCCAATTACATGTTCGTTTCACTGAATTTTCACAATACAAGGTAAAACATTGATCTAAAAAGATCCAAACAGGGTAAAACTGGGTAAACACGTCTGCTTTCATACCGCAGGCCCGCTGTATGATCACGCCTTTATTAGGCCTTCTAGTATTGTCATTCAACACAATAACAACCAAGATCAAGGAAACCATGCAGACTATTGAATGGATATAAAGCTTTTAAAACCCACTCTCGGAATACAGAATTTGGGAACATTGGTAAAAGCATTCACTATGTTATGACGTGGGAACTCTCTCGTGGGTTTGAACTGCACATTCTACTTAGTATTTTAAGTCAATACTGGACTATACTAACAAGGTTGTTTGTTTCTGTCTGTGGAATGTCTATCCGATTAAATGGAAAAGGTTACTTGCATTTGTAATAGACCAGAAGAAAAAATGAAACTATTAAAAGTAAAATGACATGGACTAGAATTATCACAGCGAATGTATGGATTATAATGCTAAAACTCCCAGTAGAACAACAAATATGTTCACTGGTCTTCTTCTCCCCATGCAGATCCACCTGTAGAATATTTTCTTCTTTTTGAACTTATTAACAGTATAGTCATCGACTTGAAGCTTTAACTGCCGAGACCTGCATGTGCATGAATTATATTCTTCTAGAAACTGAAATAAAATTAAAGGTAGAGTCACTTTTTACACGTGTTTTATTTCTAACCACATTTGATTTACAGTTGATTTGCAGCTGATGAATTAAACATTAATACCGGTACATTATCAAAAACGCTGTGAACGATCGACAAACTTTGAGGCATGTTAATGTTAATGATTTTTTTGTTAAAGTTACATAAATTGATAAAAGGTGATCGTGATGGGGCAAGACATTACCCCAAATTGTACAGAGTTGGTACGACACATACATCATGTCCTTATCTTCTAGGGCAATCTTTACCCAGTAATATCATTTAAAAATCTTCATGGCCTTCCCTGCATAAGAGCATAATAGCCGTACTCAGACTAATGTACACACTTAGAAACAAAGGTACAATTCTGCTATCTAAAAATTAAAATGTTAAATCTCAATTAAAAAGAGCTGAGGAGTGACCACTCTTTCAAAATGTCAGAATGATACTTTTAACTTGCTGGAATCAACTAACTATTGGATCCAGCTTGTTCAAAGTGTTAATACACCATTTTAAAAGAGTGGTCACTCCTCGGCCCTTTTAAATGGTGATTTAACATTTCAGTTTTTAGAGTCACAATAGCACCATCCTCTGCCAAAATAATACGCGTAGGTGGATGCAAATCTGCACCCCATTTGCACCCTTATTTCTTAGTGTGTATAATACAAAGAAGAAAGGGCCATGGAACGGTTGGGTATTATTTTTCAGGCTTATACAAAAGAGAGAAATTTACTTTGATTTTAATCCATATTTCAGATTGAATAACAGAAGGAACGTGACAAATAAAGTTCGAAAATATAATTTGGGATCATTCTAGCATGGGCCCACGATATTGTCCATATAACCTTTATAATGGAGTTTTCTGCATTTACAAAATTTAATGTATATGTCTTTTAAAAAATAAGTCAAAAGCAGCATTCTTTCAATTCATTAGAAGTTTGGCGTCACTTCTTTAGATTCTACCGAATGAAAAGACATGGTTCAAAAAGTAGCACTCGGACACCATTGTTATCTTCTTTTAGCCTTCCATAGCAATAGCAAGTGTAAACAATATTATTTTGCTATTTTCATTGTTCGTTGTCATGCATCAGCTATATCTCAAAGACATGTCTCCTAAAGTTTGAGGAGCCAAGAGTTTAATTGCTGTCATGAACTTTGATGAGTTATGATGCCCCTGATTTGAACTATTCACATGAACTTACTATCCATAAAAAGTTTAACACTTTGAACATGATAAGTCATAACTTCAGTCTTGCATCAGAGCCGAATATGATTGCAGAAAGAAGAAGAAAAAAAACTCGAAAATATGTATTTGCACTTTGGTCAGAACATATTCTATAAAGTCGCATAAACTTACCCTAATATACTGGTAGTATAATATAGCTGAAATGTTAGTCACCCAAAATACTTAATAACGGCTTGCAAAATAATTATAACGCATATCCCCGATTTCTACATAATTTACAAAGCCTGATTCCATTATCCCGGACATTATCCATTCCTGTCATGTATGAAGGCCGTATGCACATGATCGTAAGCCCGTAATGGTTCTATTTTATTTCTAGTTTGAAGAATTAGACCTTTCCCTGTCTTTATTCATTGTAATCATGATGGTACATTACTGATATAAAAAAAAAACATGCAGTCAGAGTCATTTATAACAAATAAATCCTTGCTTCTATACAATTATATAATACCATGATCTTTTAGCCTTTCTTGTATTACAGTATACGGTGACCCATTAATTATTCCAAGAGTCGTCAAGTAACCTGGTTCAATATTTAAGCTCAATATGGTTGACTGCCGAGCGTATCATACTTGATATTTCAACTGGCAAAGATGGCATCTGGAATTCAATATTTACAGACATTGTTCCATATAAACTTTACATTTGTAATTGCACACCGCGAATGGAAGAAAATCGCGTGATGTCTATAACAAAAATGAGGTCTGTTATTAAAGCCATATAAAACGTTCTGGAAGACGTTAAATAAACTAGACACTGCACACTGTTGGCAAGCTGAATTTCACAAACACAGTTATGTCATTCACGAATAGATAGATGGAATGAACGTCATCCACTCCAACGAGCTGACTGCATCATTTGACGATGGCACCGAAGAGGACCCGTGAAGATAAGATGAAGACAGAACACTATTCGATGTCTTGTGTTTCTTGTTGGATTCCCATCTAATAGGCTTGGTTTGCATGACCACCACACACTCTTCCAGGCACTCCAACACCTCTGCGATACTCGTCAAAAGGATGCTCTCTCGACGTCGAAGCAACGTGGCGGCATCGGGAGAGACCAGGAGACAAGCAACACAATGCCTGATGTCGGGTACGGAAAAGTGAACGCGAGCGTCGCCGACTGCAACGTGACGCTGGATCTCTCTCGGAACATCGCTCACCCACGAAACGTCGACGTCGTCGTCGCCTATCGTGAAAAATGCCTTCAACGCCGTCGAGATCAAATCTGTCTGGACTTCACGAAGCAGAGATGATGCTCCATCTACAATCTGCAAAGTTAGACGAAGGCTAATAGAAGCTTCGTGGAAGTGCGATGCGATCCTGATGTACCTCATCGCTGACTCTACCGTCTCTCCACAATCTTCCAACCTATTTCGGTACGAGTCGTCTCTCTTTCGAGTTAGAAATTGCCAGAGTGATTTCAGTGGCCAGGCTTTCGATGCGATTTTCCTATTGACATTTGCAACAAATCTACTCTTCCTGCTACTGTTACTACTAAGACTAGTTGAGGATGAAGACGATTTGTTCGTTTTTCTCTTGATGGTACTTCGTCTAATGGTGTTGAGGTGCTCGGTATCGCAGTAAGCAAAGGAGGAGGTAAAATCTCTATTCGACATCGCTTCGAATGAATGATTTGCTGGAAGATGACCACTTGTACTCAAATGGATCGGGGCCTCCTTTAACGAATAATCGGCAAGGACCTCGTCCACTTGTTCCTCATCACACTCACTGAACTCTCCTCCGCTGTCATACTCCTCGTCGTGACTATCAATGTCATCCTTTGAGTCAAGGTTCCACCTGATCTTGTGCTTTTTACAACCAGCGCTACATATTGGGACCGCCTCTTTGGTATAAGACAACCCATCATCGCTGTAAGAGAAGAAAGTTACTTCACCTTTGTCGATGTCATCATTGTCAATAATACAAGAGTTCCCTGAGTAGTCGTTGATCGGTGTCTCGTGAAACCCAAGGTTATCAATGTTCCTCTGTTTCGTATGCGAGCTCATCTTTGAATGACTTGGTTTTAAAGTCTTGAATAGTCTCAGAGATTTTCTTTTGACACTGCATCTGAAGCTGTGTCGGATGGTAGACTCTACTTTATTCTTCGTCGGTTGTAAAGTTCCATAGTGTGTTGCGCTGTTGTTGTTCTTTGGCACGCTATCCGACCCGGTTGTGGAGGAATCCCCAGATGAATGGCGTTGTGTACGAGATGCTGGTAGTGTGTAAAACTTGCAGTCCGTTTGGATGGTTGAGACGTCTTCGACAATCACTCCTATGTCATTCGACATCATCGATTCGGTTCTCCCGTCTCCCGTCGGCCATTGTATGGCTGCCATTGAGCTGTGAGGATGAGAAAGAAAAGAAGGCATTATTCACCTCAAAGGGGCTGTACAAATCAATAAAGCTTACAGTATAGCAGGACTGAAATCGTAGATCTCCGGGTGGTAATCTTATCAAGCCAACCATTTTCTTTTATTTACCTTGTTATCAAGCAGCCGCGGCACCTGGTCATCTTGATGATATAGCATTAATATACATTAATTCAACTCTATCCTGCACGGTACAGATCCGTTCTCAAATCTGACTATAGCAACATGTTGCCCTATTGGCATGACCCCGTCGTTCTGCGCTGACACAAAAACGAGTTGAGGAATAAATATAGCCAGATCACAACAATACCACGAACGAACAAAAGGGATCGCTTTTGGGGGTAGCCCATTCCAAATAGTATAATAGTCGAAAGAAATCTCCTTGATTTGTACATGCCTAAGTGGTTTTGCTGAATTTGGTTTTCGTTTACCGGTCCGTGTTCTGTATAGTTTGGTATTGACAGGAGTTATCTGAATATAATTAGTAGGGTGTAACGCATACATGTCTACCCAAATCAAGGTAGTTCTGATCACTCGAGCAAAGCGATTTAATCCGATTGGTCAGACATGTTGCTATATGTTACAATATCAGTAATCCTTGAGGTTTATCTGGAAAAGCCTATTCCAAATGAATCGTCTGCATTTTTGTTGTTGTGTATGTGTCGTCTTACTCTGTAGGCTGCAGGTAACTAAAAAAATAGTTGGATTTAAAATCTGCAACATACACTATTAGCATTATGTTATGTGCACAAGCATGTAGGCCAAGTATTAGGTCAATACCATGACCTGGGAGTATACTAACTTTTTAAAACCTTATGTTCTTGTTTTTTCACAAGCAGGTAATATCAGCTTTTCTTATCCACCATTTTCACTCTCCCCTTCAAAAAAGATAATCACATCAAGAATGCACAGATTCGCTATCCTCCGGGCTTTGGTTTTGCATGACAGAATAAAGAAAAATGTTAGTTGTCACAGGAGATTCCTACAAAATAATACAGCTCGTAAAAGGGGGGAAGGTGGCTTGTGCCCCTAATTTGATTTCCAAAGGAAAATATGAATAGAGAGAAATGAAAACTAGAAAGAAGAGAGAGCATAGGAGAGAGAGAAGGGGGCAAAGGAGAGAGAGAGAGAGAGAGAGAGAGAGAGGGGGGAGAAGAGAGAGAGAGAGAGAGAGAGAGAGAGAGAGGGGGGGGAGGAGAGAGAGAGGGGGGGGGAGGAGAGAGAGAGAGAGAGAGGGGGGTGGGGTGCGTGATGACGACAGGAGCCGGACCCCTCGTTTCTATACCCTCCCATATTCGGTGACTCTATTCACATTTCATACACATTTAGTATAAGAACGGAACCCCTCCCATTTTGATGCCCGTCTCCTCAAATGGCTGGGCCTCGCAACTCAACTGACCACATCAAATAGTAAAGTGGTCATAAGTATACATTATGAATTGATTTTAATAAGATACTATAATAGGTATAGACCGATACACAGGCGCGTACCCAGGTTGGGGGTTGAACCCCCCTTTTGACTTTTTTTTATGTGTGTGTTTTTGAGGAACACCCCCCCCCCCTTAGCGTTTTTTTTTTAATTAAAAAAAAAAAATGATGGTAATGGGTGACCCCAAAAAAACTGACCTTACCCCCCCCCCTCGAAAAAAAATCCTGCGTACGCCCCTGCCGACACGAACATTTTAGTAGACTGCAGACTACAAAATTAGTTCCATATCAACGCTTTACTTTGGCTTAACTCTAAGAAAGAAAAAGAAGTCCAAGAAGTCTATATAACATATCTGAAATCCATTTTGTTTTTGTTATCTTTCTAACTAATGAATTGTTTGAAAACTGGATAAAATTTAATCACTAATATCTCCGTAGAAAAAGGGAAATCCAAAAATGCTATCCCTGCTTGATTTCCACCTTGATTTTATAAAGCCTCCTCTGGTAATTTATCCAAAATAATTATGCCCTTTCATTAACAATAATTATTATCACCTGCTAATTAGTCATGGCTAATTTTGTTTTCAAGGGCATTTCTGAGAGCACAGGCTAATAAATACGAAACGAACAAAATGTGTAACAAAATTATGTTCAAATTATGTCGAAAGCGTTAATCGCTATCACAGTGAATTGCATTAAAGTCAGTTTTCTTTCTTTCTTCTGGAATGAAGGCAATTCATTTTTTATCATCTCAAAATCCCATTATTATTTCCCCCAACCCTGTCATGCTTCGGGAACCCAATTTATGTCATAGTTTACGACAGTACAGACAAATTTGCGGCAAGCTATACCAAAACATATAGGCCATTCTGTATATACTGTACATGACATGTCCCATTTGCAGCCAACATCAAACTAATAATGTCACGTACATTATATACATCTGTTTAATTCTAAACGTTAGCAGTGCCCCGGTATTCAAATTATGCAGGGAAACCCGTTTCTTTCTAGACTTCACTGTTTAGACACTGTTGAATGAATGGCTGACTTTGTTTTTCTTTGGTAAAACATACATGAGCTGTGAAGAGTACATGAGCATTATTTTGCCTACATCCATAACACACTTCTTGTAATGGCCGAAATTAAATTGATTGAATCTTTGCACAGCTCAGAACGTACGACCATTTGGTACAAGGGTCTAAATATTTACTAAAAGGGTTCCAATCTCGGTCGTTATTCCCCCCCCCCAAAAAAAAAAGCCATTTCCAAGCCCTTTTGTTTCGAGGAAAGTCATGAATTAGTATTATCTTTCAAGATAATGCTGGTGGAATTTAACCTTTTCATTTTTGGGGCCTGCAAATGGTTAGTAGTAGTACCTTTAAAATCTCGACGACAATTTATCACCCTGTACAAATGCATTGTGAGGATTTATTTATCGCATTTCACGCTATTATACGCACTGTATAAAAAAAAATCACCACAATGGTACACATTCCCCAAAAGATGCATAATGCCTAACAGAAGAAAACAGTGACAATTTTTTGAATCATACTGTATTATTATGTAGTTTGAATTCATATTCGTTTTTATGCATCTATACCAACAAGCTTCAATTTGCATAGTATACTGTATATGAACTCGACCTAAATATCCATCTTTCATCGGTGGATGCCGGATTCTTTGCGGGGGGGGGGGGTATTATTAGGTCAAGAGATATATGAAGAAAAAAAAAGGTTTATGGTATTATTTTGTTCGGCATACTGTATCTATACTATAGGCAATTGAAGAAAAAAATAGATTGATGATGATGATGATGATGACAAGCATTCTATTTCGTCACACGTCCGAACTTGGAATGACCTCTCTTTCTTTCGGGACAAACAGACCATAAACAAGGCCAGACAATCATTCCTTGAACTGGACGGCGTACTACAGACCAATTAAGGCCAAGGTCACGAAGCTTCATTAGTAGTGTGATGTCTATAGACCAGTGGTGGACATGGACATGGCACTGGACAAAGTACACAGCAGAATACTAATATTCATATTATTAATCTGGATTTATATAGCTCTTAATACCAAATTTCATATAAGCGCTTCACAGATATATTATATATTACCCCGATCATCGCATTCATTTCCCCCGAGAAATTTAACATAACTATCGCTTCTTCTTTTTATATAAAGAATTATATATAATAATTATTTGCATGTCTATTTCCTTTACAAGAAATGGATCTGTCCACAGATTGGTTCATACCGTCCGTGATGTGGACTGCTCTGCAAAATGTGCGAGATAATTAATAAGAAAATGGAATAAAATCTTAATTGACATGCAAATCATTAATTACGAACCAGTTGTAAAAAAAAACGACAATCACTGTGTTTGCAAACTATGTTTTGGGATTGACATGTTCACTTCGCTTCACGTCACACACTGAGATGAACATTACAAAATAAATAAAGACCTAGTCAAACGTGACTACTATATTAGTATAGACACTAATCAACCGAGAATGTGGATCAAATTGTCTTTGATACAAGTCATGTAGTGGGATGATATACAGGCCTGGGGCGGATCTAGGGGGGTCGGCAGTTTGACCCCCCCCCCCCTCCCCTTGGGCGGCCAAGTGAGAAAAAAGAAGGAAAAAGACGAGGAGAAGCAAAAAAAGGGGAAAACAACAAGTAAAACAGTAAACCGGCGCGATTTTTGAAAAATCCTGGATCCACCACTAGGTCAACCCACCCACCCCCCCCCCCCTCCCCTTGGCCAAAAGCTCGATCCGCCCCTGACAAACTATATGAATTCCGGCGAGTAAAAAAAAAATAATTAGATGTCTCTTTGCATTGTATTGTATTATCTATTTATTCACGGTATAAACTCACAATCAGTCATAACAGACTGCTTTTCAGCCAGTCTTTGCTTATCTAATAATAAGTAAAATGAATAACATCAACATTTAGACCATGACGATCGTGTTAAAAAAAAACACACACCTTTGAATTTTGATGATGCGTCAGACTCACTTTCAAGACTGAATGATTACAAAACGGCATTTAAAAAAATAAAATTAACTTTGATTTAAATAAGGCATCAGCTGCATTATTGGGAGCACCGGATTGCAGATTATTATTTAAGTGGTGAAAATCATTATGGTGTGTGACTTTATCCTCGCAGTAGGCGCATCAGACTCAAATTGACTCATATCATGGAAAGTGAATGTCTTATATGGTTCTGCCTTGTCATAAAAACTGAAGAATTGAAAAACATAGGTTTATACATGCTATATAAACAAGAAGCAGTCCCCTCAGAATAAGAAGACTGTTTATTAGTCTAAGTTGAAGTGATGTAAAGAAGGAGAAGAAGATGATGATGATGATGGAGAAGATGGTGATGAGGAAAATGGTGAAATAAAGAAAAAGAGAAAAGAAGAAGGTGAAGAAGAATAATTGTGATACTGTAGCCTAGGTCTATATAGACTGGCATGTGAAAGATGTCAAGACATTAAGCCATGCACTGGGGTACTTCGTTGCTGGTAGAAACAGGATGCACGTAGTGGAGTGAACTAGGCAACCAAAGACCCCCACAAAGCCAAGGGTCATATTTTGTGCAATTCAATCTCAGTCTATACTGCATGTGGAACATGGTTGATTCAAGTTCACGGGTGGTAAACCACTGCGTTGAATGATCTTCTGGAATCAATTGTTATGCATGTTTAGAAATCAACGTGCTATGAGTGGTTAAATCCAGACCATTATTAACAGGTAGGATATGGGGGTTGTGCAACCGGACACTTGACAAAAATAAAGAAGACACGTTTGTTGTTAGATTTATTTAAACAAAAAAAATCATCATAAAATTAATAACACTAAACATCATTAGGCCTATATATTCGTCCTTTACAATATTGTAAAACATATAAGCCTTAACAGATGTATGGAATATTGTATGTAAAGTTCTTCAAATTACTGTTATAAATCAACTGTCCGGACAGCGTCTTGGAAGAGGTCTGTATCACTTTTTCTCAGACGCCGGCTTTCTCTCTGTAAATAGAGTCTACATGTACCTCCTTTTCAGATTACTATTAGCATTCACCTACTGCAATATTCGGAATAATCCAAGGCTTGAACAATCAACATTATGTATTAATTAATCATGCAGTTTATAGCTTTTAAAAAATCTAAGAATGTTGTTAACCATAATCACCACACTCCAAATAATATTCCCATTGTTTGATAGATCAACTCGACAGAGTCTACCTTAAAAAGGGGGGTAGGGTCTATATTATAATTATGTAGGCCTACCTTTTATTTCTTACCTCTTCTTTTGATACTTCCTGAAAATCCAACAAAATATTCATTCTATATTTCTCCCAGTGCAATGCTGCTGTGTGATACAATTCCAAACAGTTTCATCAATAATACCAATGTGGTAGAAATTCGTAGAATATTTCTTCAAACTCCTTTTAGTTTCACTCAACTCTGTTAATGTTTCAAAAACAGCAGCCAAGCGTGAAACTCCTCAAATCACGCCAAAACAAGATGCGCGCTGACTATAATGTTACACACGCAGCTGGCGACAAACAGGTTTTGCTACTTGTGAGAACTAGATCGTCTGCTAGCTATCGCCTTTGCCTTTTGGAGCCTGGGTCTGGGATAAAACATTCTTTAAAATGCCTCTTTTAGCACACTTTGCAAGGAATATGTGCTATCTTTTTCTTCTTCTTGCATACAGTTTCAAAGCAGAGGGGGATGAAAATAGTATACTTAGGTAATGTATTCCGATGAATGTTTGAATGCGAGTGACTGGGTGTGCAGTATAAATCAATAGAGATAAATCAGGTGGCTATTTTCGGTCACGATGTCAACTTGTAACTGAAACTGGGAAGTCCACACTGATAATTAGCTGGTGTTCATTAAAAGCAGAAACACATGAGAAACAGATTAATAAAAGTGTGTGGAAGTCCACCCTGATAATTAGCTGGTGTTCATGGCCATGGTGTTCATAAACAGGATAAAAGCAGAAAAACTATAAAAAAAAGCTTGACTTTGAGTTTGAGCAATAAAAAAAAAGTTATGAATTTTTGAAGTTGTCATTACTGAAACACAAATTGGCTACACTGTGACATGTCTCGTGCAGTCCTCTTCAATTTGCAATATGACAATATAATCATTGGCTCTTACCAACATTTGTATTAGTCTATGTAATTCCCGGAAGTGTCTCAAAAATATGTTATTTTGAGGAATATTGGTAGGGTGTCTGATCGCGCACCCTCGATTTTGTCTGCTAAAATCCTTCCCATAGAGATTGCACACATCCCTATGCAGTCTACATGCGTTGTGCGATCATGCAAAATTGGTCAATGTATTTATTACCTTTATTCATTGTGATCCTGAACGCTATGCACAACAAATGAGGTGTCATATGAAAGAGCTGTTTTTTCTCTGTATGTTCCAAGAGGCGTCATCTCGGAACTCTAAAAATATCTTTAACCAAATGGCGATCTAAACATTGTTTCCATCATAGCTCCGAGACTTCCCACTTTTGAGAAATGACCCCCTGAGGGATAAGTAGTTCCAGTCGTAAGGAATATATCTATGCGCTTATATTTTTTCGCTAGCCCCAAGGTATCATCTATGATTACAGTTTGAAAATAACCTTCCCCCCCTCCTTTGAATCAGCAAAGTGGGGAGGCGTGACTCTGCTCAGCGCAAATTCATGGTGCTAGTGCGTAGAATCTACACATGCATGTATGCAGATAAATGATTATGCTTATGCTTTGTCTATTGCGCGATGCAGATAACTGTTCAGCTGCACAGCTGCTGTTGAGCAAAATGTATAACTCTGCATGTACCACTTTTTTGTCCATTCTGGACAAAAATTGGATGAACATTTCCTAGATTTTTGGTTGGCTGTATCTTTTGATAGAAACGTAGGTGAGTCTTGAAATTTGAGATGTGTTCTACTGAGTAGTCGATTTTGTCAATTATCCAGCCATAATGGTGCAAAACGAACCAAAAGGGAAAATTGAAAAATTGTTCAGACACCCTACTCCTACAACTAACACTTTACTACACTACAGCAACTACTACTACCACTACTACTAATAATACTACTAGTAATACTGCTACAATACTAACTATAATCATAATGATGATAGCCAGTTTCATTGTTATTATTATGACTACTACTTCATCATCTTCATCTTCGTTATTATTGGTAGTACCACCATTAATATCTACTACTTTATCAATATCTATAATTGTATTTTATCTACTTGTAACATAGGGTGGATTTACCATTTACGGCAAACAGGGACGTACCAATTTTTCAGCTCACGGATCGACACCTTACACCAGGGAAAAAAATATTTAGAAAATTTTGGGGGCTCATTTTGAAGCTTGCTTGCATGAAAATAACACTCATTATAACATAGAATAGGCCCATCAAATATCCTTTGCTGATGATAACGATAAGAAAAGTTACCCCTGGCCGGAAGTGACCATAATATAAAATAAACGCTATCAGCGCAAAATTTTCCCATGGTTAAGCTATTCAAACCTTGCCACCAAAATATCTGATCGAATCTCCATATCTCCTTACGTATTATAACAATGCTACATCTGATATTTTTGTTTACCCTTTCCCATAATGCATCACATGAAATCACTTAAATACCGGTGTCACTAGATGGCGCTGTCAATTGTGAATCCAACGTATTGTTGGTCTTTTATACTCTGCTTGGAGCTGTAACACTTGTCGTACTATTACGCAAAGTATTAGAAAGAAGCTCATCGTGCTGTCTCTACAACACTACTGTAATTATTATTATCCCTTTGCCGGCAGTAAATGTGAAAGGTTTATATTCAACATTGTATGGTGTTTTTCAATTTTTTTAAATTTCTACATTGATACTCTGTTGTTTGCCAGATTTTTTAAGGCAGAATTTTGATTTTTCAGTTATTATCTTTAAATATATTCCCTTTCTGATCTAGTTGTCACTTTGATGTTGACATCATACAAAGTCATCACGTTGGCAACAGTCCCATCGTGAGCTCACCGCTGGTAGCAGACATCGATGCCGATGGGACACTTGATATCATCACTACAACATTCGACGGGACAGTTGACGTTGTTGACGGAGAGAACATGAAACCACATTCTAGATCACAGTGGCCCTATCAGTTCCCAAACAGCACAGTACATGCAAGCCCCATGCTGGTATGTATGAAAGGGCACTTTGATCCAAACTATTCTGTTTACTGCTACAGGTCTGACCCTGATTAAGAGTGTTACCTTGATTAGACAATAGAGTATTACTGTGTGGGTTGAACATAGTTCACAGAAGCGATGTAATTTCAAGTATTCATCCTATTTGTTTAGTTTCAATAGTGAATGTGTTACCACAAATATTTTCAGCGGCAGAAATGCAACAAAGAAGTACTTTTGTGATATGGAATGATAAATGGGTCATGGTATTCAATCTTTTGGCAGGTGCAGCTGATAGATTCCCATCGATGTTATACTTTGCTAACCCATCTCAATTTTGCTTTGATGTAATTTGCATTTGTCCTTGACAAGATCTGTTTTCATGGAATGGGAACTGATTAGCCATGTAAAAAATTAACAAAAGGAATAACGTTTTATTCAGAATTCACTTTTTCATGCCGAAATCACATCTATGTGCAGTCAAGTGATAGAAGTGTTTAATCATGCTTCAAGCTTATTTATGTATCATGTGACATCCTAAGTGTAAAAACCAAATCTGTAAAAATCAGATCTGTATTCTGTTCATGAAATGACAAGGCATTACGCATAACCATCTGTCTCCCAGGATGCTTCCCTCGCCTGGTGACAGAGCATTCAATACTGCTGCTCTTAAACTGTGGAATAACCTACTCATATTTCTTTGCAACCTTCAATCTCTCAATACCTTGAAAATTATTCTAAATCTCACCTCTTTTGTTAATAACATAAATGTAAAATGCATTGGAACATGCGCTATATAAATACATAATTATCACCATATTCTGACTAGTAGAATTAAGTAATTTGAGTTATTAGTAATTAACCTTCCCTTTTCCCCTTCCTCTTCAGTTTGATGTTGATGGTGATGGCCTGAGAGAAGTTGTAGTGTTTACAACAGATGGAGAGATCAATTACTTCAAGTCAGATGGGACATTTCTACCAGAGAAAACAGTGCAGGTAGTAACTAGAATTATATATTGCTCCCTCCCTATCATTCTTAGCCATCATACAGTATTGAGTTGCCATCTCAAACAGGCTGACGGTTTTCACACTTGTGGATTCGCTTTGCCAAGTCTTTTCAAGCTGTTTGCTTTTAGACCAATGGATAGAGCATGAGTGGTGAGAAATTTGCAGTCACCAAATTTTACCCCAAATTGGCAATCCCAATTTATAAAGTAAGGCTGATTGGCCTGATATATGACATTACTTATTTAATCTATATATGACTCTTTTTCTTCACAAAACAAAACCAACAAAACAGAACACAACACAACAATAGAGGAAAGATCCCAACCCCTCGTTGATACAGAGTATTTTAATAAGATTCATTAATTCAATGCAAATGTTTTTAAAGCTATTTCCTACATATTTACCTATTGCCCTCTCTGTGATTTCCTTTGTCGCTTGTTACTGTTTTCAAACTTGTGTATAAAAAGGAAATGAATATATTAAATATGAGCTCAATCTCTTTCCTTCCTTCTGTGAAAAGCAAAGTGGTTAGACTGCTTGGTTTTGCAAGGTATTAAAGGTACTGCTCAGTATTTGAAGTGCAAGGCAAGCTGGATCATTACGCTGTGGGCAGTTCAGGGAACTAATGGAATTAACACAAAGGGAAACATTTTAAATGATCAGGATAATGTGTATTTTTCTATATGTGTATATTTTATGAAACATGTTAGCTATTGAGTATTAAGGTGGCTATATTGAGGAAAGCAAATTTGAATGCAAGAAAAAAACATGTAAATTACATTCACTTTGCTCAAAGCTTCCAATTCATGTTTAACAACATAAAGAAGAAAAAAAAACAAGCACACTTCAGCCTCATAAAATAAGCAAGTAGTGAAATGAAGAAAGCAGTGTGCTGCTGAACAGTTGCTCATGACAGCCCAGGGCAGAGATGCCTAGATTTACATACATGATCACATCCAATGGAATCAGATGACCGAGTAAACACTGTTTACTTCCTTTACGCTACACGTACTTCCTCAAAACAAAACTTAGATTTCAACCAAATGAATTAAGCTCTTGTATCTTCAACAACCTTTACCAAACTGATGTATTATGAAAGAGGTTGCAGAAGCAGCTTTTCAAGACTTGTTTAGTACATCAATTTCATTTATGCTGTTGAGTATACGATTGATTTGAGATATATTTCAAGTGTAATTGGTAGCTGCCTTTGATAATGTAAAGCATAAACCACCTTAAATGCCATGTTGTAACAATTTCTTATGTTGTCCCTTATACCGTAAACTTTTTCTACACATTTCCTACATGGCTTGAATATTTAGGGTACTTTGAAGTAGGGTGAAATTGATCTTGATTTTGTTTCAATGTGAGGTTGCCTAAGTAAGCTAATTTTACTCAACCTGAGTGAACGTAACACCTGAAAGAGTCAGCAAGGCCTTACTGAAGGAGGTTTGGTACATCTCTAGGGAATCGTAAGAAGTTAGTAGCTACGCCTCCATCGGATGATTCACATCTAATGATTGAAATGAGAACTGAATTGCCACTCCCTCTGAAAGATATTTCATCATAGACTATAGCTTCTAGTTCTACAGTAAGTGCATTGATGGTAACCTACATGTAAATGGCTGTATACCAAAAGGGTTGAGGGCAAAGGACTCCTTTCAGAATGACCTTCATTTTTTAACAAAATTAAATGCATTAGACGGAATATATTATAATTTGGAATATCTTTTTTTTAATGGTTCTCTGTGCAATGGTGTCATAGTATTAAAGTACTAGTAGACCCAATTGTAGTAATTGTCAAAACCCCAATTTCTCTAAACCTTCACTCGGTTGTATTACAAGAAGGTTTCTTATGTGTGTAGTGTGAATCTTTCTGCAACCTACTGAAATTCTTACAAGACTTTTTGCTGTTAATGTTTATAATGTTCTGAATATGAAAAGAAAATTAAAAATACTCACCAAACGTGTTAAAACTGAATACCTGTTTGTCATGCAATCTAAATTTCAATCAATTATTATGTACCCATTGCTTAGAAATATCTCTCTTGTCATTTGTTTATTAACATGGCTGGCAACTAATAATGTAATTAGGTGGGACAAAAATGATAACCAATTTAAGATGAACACTACCTTTAAAATGATTTTTATCTTTTTGGCCTTGTAATTGCCTGTTACAGAACATGTTTTATATTTCCAACAGTGCAATTACCTGTTTGATTATTATCTCATTAATTATGTAGGTTTAACCTTGTTATGGCTTAATTATACATGTACCTGTTTATCAAGCTTGGCACATGTCCCAATGTAATGGATACTCAATGTTGTAGGAGGGAGAAATGTAAACTCCCAACCACAATCCACTCACTAAAGAATAGAACGTATGAACACTCTCAAAAGGAATAAATGCTTTAGAGTTATAAACTACTAAAACAAATTTGAAAAATGCAAATGAGACCCGTAGGCTAAAGTGAAGATGAATAAAAATATTGTTATCTCTATAATACTTTGGTATGCTGTTGAACGTTTGTAGTTTTTTAAGTACTTTTAAATACACGTACATCAACACTTCATTGGCATTCTCCTTCACACAAGTATTAAAGTAGGAACAAACTCCAACATATTGTAAATCCTCTTGTAGACCCTTTAAAAAAATTATCAAACGTGAAGAATCAAGTCAAGACTGCCTGTAACAATTATCTAAATTTCAAGAGTCTCTTAAAGACACATTTATTTGTTTGTTAAGTTAGTACAATGTTATAACAAAACAGTTATTCTTTCTCTTTTGTTCCCCCAAGTCTGCTATTATCCCTTTTTTTTCTTCTTTTTCTGAACACATAGGGACTTCAATTTATTTTTGTGATATGGGCTATATGAGAATGGTTAATTATTAGTTTTATCTAATCTCTGTGAATGATGCTTGGATACTTTTCTACCACCCACCCATAGCCTCAGGAGACCTCTTTGATTACATTGTATCATTTTGTTATATTATCAAAATATAAGAGTAATTGATAAAGAAGATAAAATTGAGAGAAATGTATGCAAATGCCTGGTGGATATACTACGTGTAGACGCTTGAAATCCACAAACACTCCACTCAACATTGTTTCGCTTGCAATTGAATGCACAAATCTCATTCTATTGTTATATAACACACTGTCAGCAACATTTTTGAGTTTTCTATCCAAGGACAGTTTCTTGGAAGAAAGAATGTTTTTAAAGAGACAGAAGTACACTGTATGCTTATGATTGGCTGGTATATATATATTAAATATGTCTATGCCGTTTGAGAGGTCACTCTCTGTTTCTTCAGTCAACATATCACCGTAATGTAACTCTTTGCTTCATAAAGGAGAAGGGGGGGATCATTAAATCAAAAGGGCTGATCGAGCCTGACCTATAACAATGAGGATAACCAGGTTTTTTTCTATAGCTGCACTACTAAATACTCAAGCATATAGATGTACATGTACACATAAATGTAGCAGAGACTAAAGAATACCTTGAATTAGTGAAAGTATCATTATGATTATCATTATTGGTCAGATCAGCCCTTCATTAAATCCTTGAATTTGTATGCCATTGTACATGTACATTGGCTGTACTACATGTAGACTACAACAAGTCATTGAATACTTGGTATGAAAGCCACAATATTCCTTGTGGCTTTCACACCGCATTGATCCAGTATCGTTAATACAGCTGCCTTGTTGATTAATAACTTAAGCAATATCAGGCTTTTGTGGTGAACTTTTTTTCTTCTGAATTGCTCATTTTCTTGCCATACAGGATGTAAATTACAGAACTAATTCTGAACAAAAGCCAAAATTCAGTCACACCTTTTCAAAGAGTTGATCAATTTTGAATTAATACTTGTATATATATAATATGGTTGAATTCATTTCAATGATCTTAATTCAATGATAGGAAGTGTTACCTTGTATACACTTAAAATAAATATATAAACAGTTGAATTAACTTCATGCCAATTATAGCATGCACACAAATATATGCTAATTGCTATCAATATTTAACCAGCATGCAACAATCAGGAAACTGTTCTAATAAATGAAAACCACATGAACACTCAAATAGTCTACTTTCTCACAATTCCTTTTTGCTGATGAGATGTTGCCAACTCAAATTTGTAACGTTGGTATTTAAGATAAAGGGCAAACTAACATTGCTTACTATGATGCATTTATAGGGCTTTTAACCTTTTTGTTTGATGTTTAATTCCTACCAAATAAATATGTGTGGGGAAAAGGGAGTGAAGAGAAGAGCTGTGCATGTAAATTCAGTTCCTTTTCTTCAAAACTATGTAAGAAGTACATAAGTCAATGATGAATGTTAACAAAATATGAGGTATTTAGAAGAATGAACTACCAGAAGGCATAAGAAGGAATACTCTTATGAGTCTGTGACCCTTTAAAGCAGTCATCCTGTGTTTTTCACACGTTAGATTAAGTGCTAGGGGTCTTCCATAGTCATGCATCTTGCACTCGTAATGTGCCCAACCCAGGGGGTCATCCTGCATTATCACACCTTCTTATAGAGAGAGTGTGGACCCCTTGATGGTCTTGTACTAATCGTGATTCATCTAATTTCATCAAAGGAAAGGAAGATCAAACTTGCCCCTCCCTCTGGCTCTATTTTCCTTGCCTTTTTTAAAGCTAAAAATCAGCGAGGCAATCTTTCTAACAAGTTGAAATCAGTGAAAACAGAAAGGTTGTTGATATTTTTTTAATGGACAAACTTTGCAAAGTTGAGATACCCAAATGTAAAATGTTTGTAAATTAAAGATCTCAATCTTTATAGAAGCCTGTTCAAAATAAAGTTTTAAAAGGTTACAAGGTGGTTCTGAGATGACAGGGATAAAGACTTGTTCTTCATAATTAATTCATCCCTTGGGGCTTTAAATACATTTAAGAACAAATGAGCAGCCCAAAATTGCAGTAGGTTAGACAACATATTTGACAATCCTTTAATGTCTTCCTTTATGCGCAGTCTGGTCTTGCCTTTTCAATTTTCACTAGGTTTTATTTATAGAAAAAGCACCATTAACCAAAATTAATAAGTTGAAAGACAGATCTCAATAAACATCAAACCTCATTCATAGTTGAAAGAAACCTTTGATTTGTCTTACAATCAGTTTTTGGAATATATATTTCCCTTTTTCTCTACCTGAAGCAAAGGCATATTTAAAGGATGTGTGCATATACATGTAAGTGCATATTTCTCAGATTACAATATTGTAAGTACATGTATATCCAATATTCATGCATAGATACTGTGTTAAGTAAACATCTTGAATATGTGTTGTTCATGTCCGGTTAGTCGGCAAGCATGAAAACAAAATTGATACTTTCAGTCATAGTCCTGAGATTTTAGATGTTTTTGATTTCAATGGAATGTACTTTACCCCACCCCCACACTTTTTGTATTATTTAGTATTTACTCCATTAAAGAAGCAAGATGGACTAAAAAACTGCTCACATATTATTTATGAAACAACAACAAAATCAGTTGATTCACTTGCTTGTCATTTCATATTGTTACATTGGCTTTATCTTCCATGTTTATAATCCATTAATCATTTAGAAGTATGTAAGTCTATAATGAGATGGAAACTAAAACTCATCTAAATTGCTTATACGTGACCTGCTGCCATAATTACATACTTGTATCAGGGAAAGTTGGTTAAACAAGGTTCACTCTAACAAGAAGTTAAATAAATTTGTTGATTCAAGGATAACTGCATAGACTTTATTTTCCAGAATTAAAACATATACTGTATAATCATGTCATGCTAGCATACTTGTTTTAATTTATGTTCAGGAAATCCATTTTGCCAATATCATAAACTTCAGTAAATATTCTAAAGTACCCTTGCAACCTGATTTGAGATTACTTGGAAAGCCTCATGAAGAAATTTCAATGGTACTTTAAAGTCATGAGACTGCTCAATGTATAATTACATTGTGGTCTTTGTTAATAAAAATATGAAGATTGATGATCACTGCACACATTTTTAGAAACTTGAAGTGCAAACCTTATGTATTTTGTACACACTTGTAAACTTGCTACTGATTTATATTTTTTATTAAATAAACTTAACAGACAAGCACAATAATTTAGAAAGTGTTTTCATCTTCAAGATATCATCTTAAGTATTCATGTAATTAAGATATCCACTTATATAATGTGTATTTCTATTCTCATAGATCCCACCCCTCTGGGTATCCAAGGAATGGATAAATGAAGAATCCTTGATTGATACTAGTACTACAATATCTCAGTTTGTGAGAACATCGAGCGATAGAGGTTATCAGGTGAGTTAAAATCACTTCTTTTAAGTTTTCAGCTCGCTTTCCATGCTCAGAAGATCATCTTTCACAACTTTCCTTGTATATGATGTATTTGAGAATTCTGTATATATGGTACTCCTAAATGTTCATAATCTTTATTTAAGTCCATTGTATAGGAAAAGGCATTTCATTATTTTTCAAAATTAACTTGCAGTAATGTGAGATATGTTCATCATAGGATTTTGGAGTTTTCAATTTTTTTCTGAATTCAGGGACACTATTCTTGCAGTAACCAAAATGTCTCACACTGCATCCACACTGACATTTGTACTGAACATGGGGGGGGGGGGGGGGGGGTTAGGGTAGGGATCCACTTTGTATTGTAAGATTTTATTTTTATTATTCTAAAGGTAAATGGTCAAGATCGTGGTGTTGGTATAATTTTTCTTAATTCATTTTGCTGGTCTAAGGTCGAAACGTTTTTCTTCAATCTGCTTTGAATGCAGAAGATGCCACAAGTGAGGGTTGTATTTCTGGCTGGGCTAATCAAGTTTTCTCTTTAAATGGTCTATTCTCTTTTGGTAATTTTGAGATTTATCAAGTTGAATACAACCCAATCTATGTAATGTAAGCCAGGAACAATGTCATCCGTCAGATTGCACACTATTTATTTGTGATTGTGACCATTGAATCCTTTTTTTTTTTTAAAGAGTCAAACATAATTTCTTAAGTTTTTAGTGTAAATTTTACAATTTAAACTCATGTTTAAGGCTTGTGTTTTAGCCTTTATATAGATGTTTCCCAAGTTAGAAAAACATTAAAAACCCTTTATTTTATACCCCTTTGAATTTCACTAAGACCTCGCAATCCCTTTAAGAAACATGTAATTTGAGAAATCTCAACTTCAGGAATGATGTTTCTATGATATTACATTGAAAGTGCATGTCTGTACAGTATAAATAGAGTCTGTTTTCAATTAGACTCAAATCCCCTTGACATAATCTTTGTTTCACATGTTCAGAAAGGATGTAGCTGTTCAAATAGAATTCACCAGATCATGTTTATAATGTAGCTACACTGTGTAAATAGTGTGTTTGATAGAAAACAGTAATCTTACATTTCTATATCTTTTACAAAGAAAAAGTGATTCACCTTTATTCAGATTTAAATGAGTGATATACAAAGCTCAGTGTTCATGTTATAGTAATATTTCATTCAGTTTTATTCCTTCATTGTTAACCTATGAAAAGTTTAAAACTTTTTGTATAAGAGAAGCAGAGAGAGTGAAGGGAGAGAAGGGCCTCAAGGAAGTTGTGCAGGGAATTGAATAAGACCTTGCCATAAACTATTGAGTCTGCATCTATATAGCCCACTTGTTTCCTTTCTATTCTAATAATATCCAGTTGTAGTTCATTTTCAGTTATGAACAGATTCAACAGATGATTCATCCATTCTTCTACATATTCTTTAACAAATCTTGTCCAAAATATTTCAATCCCTGATATGAAATGATATGAAAAAAAAATCTTGACTCCAAGCAAATATATATAAGGAGTTCTGATTTTGATTTGTAATTTCATTGTTTAGAAGTAGGAATGTACATCACAGTAAAGTTTTATTTGTACATCTCAAAAGAAAGATTTAGAAATTGAGAATGAAATAAGGGTACTTACAAGGAATTCTGCAAAAATATAGTTCATCCAAATTTTTATATCAACAACAAATCAGATATATTAATAAATCCACTGTGCAATCCTGCACCTAGGTCTGTGTACATACCTTAAATCTCCTTTGCAGTTTCAAGTATGATATATATTGAAAATTTGATTATCGTTTTTCTTTTTCCAAAATTGAGTAAAACCTAGCATTAGCACATTATAAAGCTGCTATGAATGACCAAGTTCTATTGCATTTTTTTGGTAAATGAGTCTTGCAAAAGAACAAGGACAAGAATACTTAGTTAAGAGGATAAAGTACTACTTACCCGAGCTTGTTCCTCTTGGAAACATTCCTAGTGAGAATATATTCCTGTTTGGTTCGGCTGAACATGATCACATGTAAGCCTGTTGGCTTGGTATCAACAAGTTGCTGTGGGATGTGAAACCGTGAGTGCTTGTAATTTTATTTACCTCCTCCTGCTCTCTCTCTCTCTCTCTCTCACTCACTAACTCGCTCTCAATCACCATGTATTTCCTCCTCTTTCACTCTCTATCTCTGTGCGCAGACCAACAACTTTATCGCCTGTGACGCTCACATCCTGGCCACGCCAGCGCTTACGGACCTCGACGGAGATGGCAGAGAGGAGGAACTTGCACTTCCTGTGTCGTATTATGATCAGCTTGAGTCACCAAGGTAACTGAAAAGCTTTAATCACTTTAAGCCTTGTTTCTTTTGTTCATTCTTTCTAGCTTTTCATTTTCACATCTGAGTTTCACTGTGAACTTGAAAAAACCTGTAGCATGACCGCTTCTTAACCCTTTCTTTCTGGAGCCATATTTATTCAGACTTAACCAGCCCATGTTTTCCTTGCTACTCTTTCTAGTACACCTGTAGTCTGTAAGCCAGGATATTGTGATTGCCTTACACCAACACCGCTGGACGTCTGACGTACTTTCCTTCACCTTCAAACCCCGCTGTAAACGTGCAATCGTGTCGTTTACACCTGTACTGATTAAGTTTGTCAAGGAATTTCTGAAATGTAGAGAACTTGTAGAAAGAAAGCAATCACCCTTGCTCTTAATTAATGCTAATGGAGCACATTGGTGTAGATTTATCTTTCTTTCTTCCAGGGAGAATGAATCATAAGAGTGTAATGAAAAATTTCCCATAGAGGTTAGGGATCACTCATGGAGATCCATTAGTGACTGAAGGGCATTGACCATCCTATATTTCCTCTAATTTCCTGACATTGTTCAAGGCGTTTGAGACTCAATCCTCTCTAAATTTCTCCCCATTTCCTCAATCATCCCAGTCCTTATATAAGATAAGTTGCTAGGAAGGAGAGGATAAGTGCCAAGTCACTGACCTAATACATTTATATCCTCTCAAATTGTCTCTAAAATTGCAAGATTTACATCTTGGTGCCATATCGCCGTTTTGATTTATGGACTATCTTGTTTGTTTGTTAAATTTTTGTTTTTTGTTTAATGTTTTTGTTTGTAAAATTCCTATTACCCTTAATCTTACTTGTTCCTGTTTTACTGATCACCATGACTTTGTAGTGAAGATGATTGAGCATTGCAGACATTGAAGTGAAGGGCTTAAAGATACTGTAGGATCACATTGTATTTAGAACATATTGGTTGGTATGATATAGATATAAGTCAATAAATTCATTGTTGAAGCTAAATGGTTACCTATACATCTGGGAAGCATTGAGAAGGTTCAGCTTTATGTCTTAAAGACAAATTGTGTCGTGCAGACATGAGCAGATGATTCATACTGATAGTTAATGTTGTTGGATTAGCTTCTAGTAATGCTACTGACAGACTTTTGATTAACAGGAGTTTGTGTTCAGGAAATCAGCTAACAACTAAACCAGTTCTTCTGATGATGTATGTAGCACATTTATTGAGAACTCTGCTTTATTGTTTAGAATGCAAACAAAGAACTTGTGCGTGGAAAATGAACTGAATGTTAAAGGTACACCATTTTGAAAAATGAAACCATTGTATGTAAAATTTGATAAGCCCTAAAACTATAAAATGTAATTGGTTGTTATGACACATACTCTCCCGTCAATATCCTGCACTAGTCAATACCTATTTAAAATCCTACACCCAACCTTAAATTCAAATAGCAACCTAAACCGAATACTATAAATTTCACAAATAAACGCTGCTAGAACAAATAGAACAGTAAGAAACTATTTTATTTTACCCAGAATTCTGGGCAACAAGCAATCTCTCAATGTCTTTTTTAAAAATCAAAATTAACTATTTGAAAAAATGAATTTACAATATGTGCTACAAGTATAAAAAATAATCAGTATTGTTATTCTCATGTTTTACAATACATGACAAACAATATGATTGTCTATTGTACAATGATGGGATACAAGTCAGAAAAGTGTCATTAAAATTTTTTGTTTTCTTAACTTATGGTGAAAAAGATTTTTTCTGTTCGAAAATCAATTGTTTAGTTTGGTGGTATTAACAACAGGAAAGTTGAGAGGCCTACAGACTTTGTGAACAGTGATTTAGCAGAGTTTTAATCTACCCTATTAATCTGTCTATGTTTATACTGCCAAAATATAGTGTGCTATGAACAGTTATGAGTAGGGTAGCTTTTATAATGTTATTTTCATGAGTTGAAAAACATACTGTCTGCCTGCACATAGTTTGGCTATCCCTTCATATCACTGTTACAGCATTTCATGCAAATTCCCATGAATTAGCGTATAGTTTTTGCTATTTTTACTAGTTTCACTACACTGAGTAGGGTCTTCTGCATGCATCGAACCATTTAAACATTAGCAATCATTACAGTGCAGATCAACTGCAGAGGTGTGAACAAGGTCTTGTGAGTATGTTCATTTCAGTATGGCCTTGTTCACACCTTGGCCTATTACCACAGTCTGCAATACTTGAATCCTGTTCAACTTCGACACCTCCGTGATACAGCAGAAAATGTGATCACCTGATGTTACAGTATTGCTAAATATAAACATATGTGTAGATCATATGATCCACGGTCCTAAGACCAGATCAGACTTGGGCTTGTCAGCTGTCCAATCATTTGATGATCAATATGTAACAATGACCTAATTAGTACAAATCCAAACAAGCTATTTTATACCATAATTTGTTTTCTTTAAAGGGATCGTTTAACAATGTTAAATCTGAGATGCACAGCCCTACGTGTTATCAGTGTCTGTGATATGGTGTTATATTGAAGCCCTAAAAAATTGCGCTTCATAACGATCAAGAAGTGCCTCAAAAAAGTAAAAACCTTTGAGTGACCGGTTTTACCATAATCATTTTCCCCCAATAGACTGAAGTGTTATGAAAATCGTTCGGCAAACGCAAAATTTGATTTCGATTTTCAATCAAAATTAATTGATAATCAGACAGGCGATCGGCTTGTAAAAATCATGGGGTTCTTGACTGACCTAAAGGTTTATAATTATCATTGCAGCATGAGCTAAAGCAAGGATTTTTTTTAAAGGATCTAAGACAAGCCCCCCTTTCTTTTAAAAGTCAGTTTAAAAGTGATATGTTCTACAATGGTGGAAATACAATAATACATGCTTTCAGTTTAATTCACAACTGCTATCAAATAATGCTGAGATTTTGTTAAAAGATCCTGAGATAAAGGTACCGGTAATATCCAGCCATGTACCTGTAGGTATATTTAGAAAGTCGAAGGAGTGCCTTCCTGAGTATTGTGCCGACTCTTAATATTTTCAAAGATTTTGATGGAAAACTTTGATCATGAACATACATGTACGTTTGCAAACAGATGAATATTATTTTGTTGCATGTCAGAGATTCCTGATGTTGCTGTTTTCTAGGTATCCCGCTTGTTTGCCAGGATGTGAGGAAAGAGTAAAGGAAACTGCGTACTTCCTGCATATACAGTTCATTGATTATACCATATTTCAAGAATTTTATCATGTGTCTAATTGTTTACTGATAGATTGCATATCTTGATTTCCCCTATGCAATATACTTTTACTCCTATAATTTTTTTCTTTTGCCACTCGGCAGGTGTATAATTATTTAAATGAAGAAGAAAAATAGGGAAACAAAAGTTTTTTAGGGGAGGGGGGGTCAGTTTCTGCCTTTCTATTATGCAGTCTAACATTTTGTACCCCTTTCATCTCAATTTAATATTTTGATTTTTCTCAATTGTACAGTTAGTCTACAGAGGTTTTCTAAAGAACTGTTTTGGAAACGCCCCCATCTCAAAAAGTGAAATTGAAGTTCTTATTACCAATCCTGTGAAAGAATAGGTTTTGACTAATACGTGGTGATACAAATTTTGCCTACCAATTGATATATTTAGTAAATTATCATATCTATTCAGACTGGATAGATATTGCGTAGTCCCATATACATATTTCTGTGTACAGTGCTTGTAACTTTACCAAGACTGGGCCAAATTTCTTATCATGTTGATGATTCTAGAACCTTGCGGTACACACCAATACTTATATGCTAGATGATTAACCTTTTCTGATCAATTCCACAACGTTTCTTTCACAATGCAATTGCATGGCCAGAACTGTTCTTTACTTTTAAAGCCTTCTGTGTCTGCATAGCACTTCCCAGCATACTTACTGCTCACATTTCTGTTAAATTTAAATTCTTTGCCTGTCTAACTTGACAATTACAGTTTTAAATTGCACATTTTTGTACACTAGACTGGCTTGATAGTGCCAGGATCTTTTGATGGCCCTTTTTTCATGTAAAATTGGGGATAATGTATTATCATCATGCAATTATTTGCAACGTTAGCAAATCTTGACATTTTGCTAAATATTTGAAGTTTGTATACTTTCTTACACTCAATTTCCTGATTTTACACAGTCCTGTTTCAGGTCTACACCAAAGAAAAGTGTACAGCTATTTTGCAATTCAGCTTAACTTTAAAAACACTTCTAACCTGTCTGTAGGAGAAGTTCAACGCTGTTAACTTCTTTCTGACCTGACTTTGTATTTATTTATCACACTGTCCATCTAGAGTGTAAACAGGAACCTATGGGGGTCTTCTGGTAATGTACTCATATCCTGAATGCCAACTTGGTAGCGATAATGGTTGGAAAAACATGTTATTGATCAGGGAATATCTGTCAGGGCGCATGTACTTCCTTACCCCAGGAGTAGCTAGCTGTGATGAGGTTGATAAGTAATACTGGTATGGACAATTTTAAAAGTTTAAGCAGTGAGATGCAAGTCATGGGGAAAATAATTGGATGGCCCTGAGGTTAAGATATGGAAATACTGGATAAGTTTTGCTGAAATATTTGAGGAGTCAGAGAAGATGCCAGTACTATTTGCATGTTGAGTTTATTATTCCTGTGTTGGCCAAATAACAACCTTCATTATTATCCATCTGTTCTAATTCTAAGAATAGCAATGAAAACAGGCATACTAAATCTTTTCGTCTTGCACTCATTGGAAGTAAATCGCAAGAATGAAGAGAAAGCCCAAAATCAGACAAAATAAGCGGAGGTTAAGGAACAAAGCATGCACACAATGACAAGCTTTCATTTGCTGTCTGTTCATTCTTACCTCGATGAGCGCAAGACGAAAAAGCTTTAGTATGTCTGTTTTTATTGCTATGCTTTGATAGATTTTGTAGTACCAATCATCTCTTTATTCTAATTCTAGTGTAAGCTTATGAAAATTGGTCAAAGTTGGGGAAGAAGATTGGTTAAAATTTCAAAACTTATCAGTTGGGTTAAGGGTAATGAGGTGACTTAACAAATGTCATGTTTTCTGTTTATCATTATGATTATTATGTTTATACTCTAAGTCACTCTATAAGAATAATATTTAAGTCTAGTTGTGGTATTATAGGAAGCTTGTGTCTTGTGTTCATCCTGCTTTGGGGAGGTTGTAATTTACATTATATATTTATTTATGTTTGATTCATATTTTGTCTTACAATTTGCTTGTCTGTTCTAATTAATATTAGGTCTAAGCTAAAAAGTTAACAGAAAACTTAAGAGTTAACTCTCCTCCCAATGATCAGCACCCCACCCCCCCCCCACACACACACACATAGTGTATTATTACTTAATTGTGTCATGATGTGTTTAAAAAAAGATTTATACCGGTATATATATATATATATATATATTCTCTATTGTTTTCAGTTCTTGTAAAGTGTGTGTTCTAGCATTTGGCCCCCTATCACTTTACTTCCTTATTTTAAAGTTTGTTTGGCCTTTTGGTACTGAGAAATTATGAAACAAGTGTCTGGTTTTATACATATGCTCCTGCTTTTCAAAGAAACACAGAATGGGATTTGTTTAAAGCCCTTCTGGATCTAAAACAGGCATAATGATATTAAGGATATTTCCTTGTCATGAAGAGGGTCAATAAAAACTTTCATATTTATACCGGTATCCCTTTTTTTAAACCTAGGGATGAAGAATCGGGTGAAAATATCCAGGACATAGTGGTTGGTGGATTGGTCATTCTCAACTTGACCAGTGGTCATCTTATCAAGGAAGTACCACTGCATTTATCAAAGGTCAGTAAGGTAATTATTTTGTTATCTCAGACATGGATAGTTTCATTTCTGCTTCACTGTTTCCTCCCATTTATTCTACATTAAACAATAAAGCTCTCATCAAATGGTGAATGTAATCTTCATGATATGTTTTTAAAAATGTTAATGTTAATTTTAGAGACTAATATATAAAACATCTACATGATATGTTAAAAAAAGTTTAACATTGATTTTTAATATACATGTGTATAAGTAAAGACATCTATTTAACTTTTGATGGTGATGGAAATTGTTTGGAATGTAGATATTACCAGTAATGATCATGATGATAGAAACATGATGACACAAAAAGGGAGTCTGTACTTTACTGTTAACTGTAGTGTAGTTAATACTAGACAAGCACTTTCCATCCTTTGAGAGTCCTTCATGTAAAAAGTGCATAGCCTGGCCTGGGACATTGAACCTCTATGATTGCTATCTATCCTTGGCAGCAATCTGCTCCATCCCCAGCCTATCTGCTCTATCCTCCAACGGTGGTTGACCTGGATGGCCATCATGGCCCACCTGAGGTCATCATAGCAACAGCATCGGGTCTCCTGCATGCTATGGACAGCATGGGTCGGGCAAGATCAGGCTTCCCTGTACGTCTCGAGGGAGGGGCCATCACTGGACAGGTCAGTTGTCTAATGGTCATTTGGTTGAGTATTTCATAATTTTTATGAAAATAGCATGGGCATATTATTTTGTGTATAAATTCAGTTTTGGTATTGCAATAGAGAAAATGTTAGAATGCCTAATGTTTGCATAATGATGAATCATTGTTTTGAGTCAAATATTTATTTTGGGTATAATATGATAATTGTAATGAGCTTATATCATAAAAGCTGTATAAGTATTGGCCTCAAACTGGGTGAAGCAATTGGCTAGAAATGAATTTTTAGAAGAGCTACATCCAGGAATACCCTCCTCAGACTACTAGCACCCCTGACAGCTACCAATTGGGACATCCCTGGATAGTTTTCCAAGGAATAATCATGATGACTCTCCATAATGGGGCCAATAGGCTGGGGGTAATTTCCCTAATTTCCCAATCTTTTCCTTTATTCATGAATTTAATATGATTTTGATAACAGATCACTGTAGACGATCTGGATAATGATGGCAACCTTGAGATGATTGTCCTCCAGACCTCTGGTGATGTCAGCTGCTTCAGTAACCATGGTAACAAGATGTGGTCTTCCAAGGTATCGGGAGGTTCGATGCCAGGATCCAGACTGGCTGATCTTGATGACGATGGTGTGATGGATGTTATCATACCTACCAGGGATGGGTAGGAACATTTTAGACACATTTTTCAGTAGTGGTAGAAAAGAGACACAGGTTTAATAGCTAACAATGCACTTGGCATAGCTTTAGAGATTATCTCCTGTCTGCATCAGCAACAACTTTATTGCGGTTGCTGATGCCTTGATATATGAATATCTATATCCCATCTACCTATTAAATGTACATCAATCTTTTGCACAATCTTTGTAATTTTTTTAAGACTTCAACAAGCTTATCTGAATTTCTACATTAGATCAATGTAATTTGTGTTACACAACTAAATTGCATGAAGTACCCTAATGCAACTCAATGAATTCAAGGAATGCCTACACAAATTCAATGCACAACTTTCTTAGGAGCAAGTAGTACAACAGTCAAAGCCCTTAAGTATTAGAAAACAGCTTTATACATAAATTTACAATATTCACTTATTCATATGTATAACCTCTTTTTCTTTAAAGAGAAAACATTATCAATCTTATTTCATTCGATTAAGTATCTTAATTGTTGGAAAAAATCACTAATAACATGTTTTTAGCCAAAAATTAAACACTGTGTATCTATGTGTGTATCTTGTGTTTTGTTTGTCTTATCCTTTACAGGAATGTGTGGGCTTTATCAGGCAAGACTGGTACCCGTTTACCCCACTGGCCTGTGCACGTAGGAAGCAGGCTTGTATCGAATGTTGTGATCACCAGTCTCATTAATTCATCTCAAGGTCCATCTGTTGTAAGTATTAAGATTTAGTTCCATTCTCGATGGACATGTTTGATTTGAATGATAGGATGATAATTTTCATGAGATGAAATATCAAAGTGGGAATTTTCGAAAGAAAAACCATTCACTGTTTTGCTTCTTGAATTTTTTAAACAGGAGTCATTTGATAAAGTTGATCACAATTTATTATCTAAATAGTGTTTAAGAAAACACATGTATTTGAAGAGAATTTGGGAGAACGAAAAGTTTTTCTTTAATAAACTACAATTTTTTTAAAGAATTGGTTAGATCGGGCCATTTACAATAGTGTTAAACTAATGCATATTATTATTGAAATATCACACAGATACCAAACAGTAGAAACTTGTTGTGTATCAGGAGAAAGTGCTTATAAACAGGAATTGATAGGTTATCATAATAGAAAGGAAAAAAAAGTTTGTGAACAAATACAATGAGTCTGGCCTCGCATAATGGTCATGTGATTGCATTGTGTGTTTTTCTCTTCTTCTCTTTTTAGTCTCTCCTAGTCTTTGTGATATATTGACCTGTGTGAGTCTAAAGGACATTGCTTTTAGCTGTTAACGATTTGATGAATTGATTGTTTTCTCAAATGCCTAGTGATTTCTCTCCAGCAAAAGTTGAATTTTAGTATATTTTCTGAATATTGGACATTTATACAAAGTATGTAAGATTACTAAATTGACGTATCAGTAAAAGAAATGAAATTTAGTCTTCAAAGATGAAAACAAGCAGATCTTGATTTCCTCAAAGGATTTCGATAACATTCATACATCAATAGTTCCTTTCCGCAGAATGCAAATATGCAGAACATTAATTATGTTCACATGGAAAGCCAAGTCGGCACACAGAAGTAGAAGAGACGAAGAAGGAAATAAGAGATTAGTGGTTTTAGTGAATTGCATATATCATAAAATGATGTGGTTTGAACATTAAGTTCTTTGTTTGTTACCATGTCTCCCTGTGGTTTCGACGGTATGAGTTGTTGTGCCTGTACTCTACAGGTGAAAAGGTGAGAGAAAAAATATCTGTATTCCAGGGAATTAGACCTTGAAGGAAGCTCAAGTTTCTGTAACTTCATCAGATATATGCATCCTGTTTAGTACACAATGTCCTTTGTGTATGACATCCTCAGATAAACATCCTGTGAAATATAACATGAATGATTTTATGGTTGGATTGTATTAAAGTTTTCAGGGCTCGGATGATAATTGATTTAAAGGGTGATCATTATGAGAAATCACTGAAGCGTATATTCAAAACTTAGTTGAATATTATAACGGATATTGTAAAAAGTCATTTCAAAGAAGCTAGAATGGAATGAATCAATCATCATTGTTAGCCTTAGATCAAATGATTCTCAAAAACAATTTACACTTCATTCACAACTTTCAAACAACAATGTGGTTATGAGAGCTAGAGCAAATACAAGGAACAAAATATGATTCATATATTCTTTTGATTCTCTTTGTATGCAGATAACCACAGGGTATGATGGCAACCTGTATATTATATCATCATCGTCAGACAAGGGTAAGGAGCAGGGTCCGTGTATTGAGGCCATTGAACTTGGTGAAAGTTCATTGACCCCTGTACACATGGCAGACATGATCCCATCCATGCCTGGTGTGGAGATGATAGCTGCCACCACCCATGGGAGTATCATGCTCATGTCTACCCAGAAGCAGGAGATGGAGAGTGTGGAGCTGGAAGACATAAGATGGATGGATGCAACAAATGATAAGCAGTTTGCATACAAACAAGCAAAGGTATATATGGGTTGATGTTTTTGTTTTCTTTGTTGTAGCTTACCTTTTTCATCTACTATTACTTCCCAGACCATGTTTAACCAAATTTGTATTAATGTCAATTTGGTAATCAATACTTGGGATGGGTGAAATCTTTAAAGGGGAAGTCCACCCTGAAATTAAGTTAGTTCTAATAGGAGTAGAAAAATGAGAGAAACAAGTCAGTGAAAGTTTGAGCAAATTCCGATTAAAAATAAGGAAGTTAGATTTTTGAAGTTGTGATCAATCAAACACAAATTGGCAACTCTATGACGTATCATGCGAGCTCAACTTCCATTTGCTCAGTACTAAAAAAATCTAAAATTTTCATTTTCCCTCAAGAAAAATTTCAACCATACATGCACCCTAAATATAATAATTGCAAATATGTTTCTATACTCCCCCTGCAAGGAACAAATATATATTCCGTCATCAACGAAGAAAACATGATTTTATGGAATATTATGCACAAAGCAAATGAAGGAGAGCTCGTATAATAAGTCACAGAGTTGCCAATTTGTATTTGATTGATCACAACTTCAATAATTCATAACTTTCTTATTTTCATTCAGAATTTGCTCAAACTTTCACTCACCTGATTTTCTTATTATTCTGCCTCTATCAAAGCAAACTTATTTTGGGGGTGGACTTTCCCTTTAAGAAGCACAACATTTTCTGAAATATGTGGTATCATGCAATAGACAGTGTCATTTGATAAACAAATTAAGTGAGTCATAATTGAGAAAGTTGCTTTCTTGAAGTACAGATGGAGTTGCACACTACAGGGTGTACATCAATTTTCAACTCATTTAGAGCTGAATAGACGTTTACTAACATATTCAAAGTTTATGCATACATTTCAAATGAAGGTTGTTCTTTACAACCTGAAGGCTTATCCAACACTTGCCCAACATGGCAACAAATATATGCAGACTGGATTCCAAGTATTCTAGTTCATTCATTAATAACAGGTTAATGGAATAACTCATCAGTAGGTCCCCAGGAAAGAAACATAAATTTGAATATGTTGGTAAACTGGTCATTTAAGAGGGAAGTGGGTCACACAACTTCTGAGGTATGTGCTATTGACCTGTTGTTTATTACACAGGAAATACCTCACTGAAATGTACACAAGCAGGGTGTGTAACATACTAGCTTTGTGATATGTACATCACCTGAATGAAGTAATGTACATGAAATCAACAAGGGAGTAATTTCTTGGCTAAAATTTGTAAACAAGGAGGAATGTGTAATGTACATGAATGATTGAGCTTGTAGAAATTAAAAGGTCTTTGCATTTCTTGACTTGATAAGCAGATGAGCTCACTGGGGTAATGAATGATGTCATTTTGTTGTCCTTTTTTGCCTATTGATAAAAAAATTGTTATCCGTATTTCTCAAACTTCTTGTATTTTGTAGTATGGTGTGTTTGTGAGGAGAGAGACTAGGCAGAGATCTTACATCAGTGGTACAAGTTTCACCATAGACCTTCACATAGAAGATGAAAACAGGCCCAGTGGAGGACATTCATATGTCATCCAGGTAATTTCACATTTTATTACAAAAATATTGACACATGTTCTTTTGTCGTATTAAAGGTAAATTTTTATAATTCGTCTCTAAGGGGCCATTACAAAATATCAATCTGAAGTGTTTGTGACAATGAGGTAACCAATACATACATACAGAACATGAAATACTTTCTTCAAATGAAATTTGACAGACATTTTAGCGTTTTTCTCACAGTTGCACCTATGAGAATACTTTTTGAAAAAACAAAGATGCACAAAAAAATGTCAATTGATTCTTATAACATACTAACCAGTAATTGTTTCCTTATGATTCTCCAGCATGCTTTTTCAAGCAGTTGTATGAATATTTTAACCCCCTAATTGAAAAGTGTAGGTAGTACATTTATACCACTATTCGTCTAGTCAACAGAAATGATTTACAGGTAGATTGAATGCCTAATTTTGATTGTAATAGAAAAATATATGATTGTTTGTAAATTTTGGAGATTAGGATGAATTTTGGTTTTGTGATAATGTTGTAACCATGAAATCCCTTGCATTTTTAGGTTTTTGCTGGTTCAATCTGCCTTCAATCTCCTGTGACCTATTCTCAACCTGGTCTGTATTCCCTTCAAGTAGCAACACCCAATCATCCAATCACAGTCCTCGTTGAGGTTCACATGACCAACCAACATGGTCAGATCTTTGTCGACTCATTCCCAGTAAGGTAGGGTTATCATTTTGAAAAATGCCAGTGGAGCGGTAGAATGTTTTCAATTTGCAAATAAATCATTATGTAATTTGTATGTTTTATCTTCACATAGATGAATTTTCTTTGTTGTCATGCTAATTCACCCCATTTCGAAATGAAATGAGGTTCGAAAGAGTTAAATGGATTCAATTATTTTCTAAATTTTGTTTTCCAGATTACATTTTGTTCCCTGATTAAACCATGGAAAGTCAATTTTAATAATATCAATTGGAAGGAGATACCAAGTCATTAATTTGAATTTGATGTATATAAGAAAAGAAATACCACTACTTATATCCAAGAAGTCAACCCGATAAAAAATAATTCATCATTCTTTCTACTTGTAAAGCAAATGAAGTGAGATAGATTTACATTAGGTAGTAAGAGAATGAGTGGGAACTAAAAATACCATTTTCAAGTGTTCTAATGATAGTATAGAGATATTGAGAATAGCTCACTTGCTTTTTTCATTATTGAAGATTATTAACGTGACAGAGTGGAACAAATTGGAGTTTCTGTTATCTTGCATCATGCATATTAATATCTTTCTCTCTTTCCTCATCACTCTCACACCGCTCTTCTCTTTATTGATATCAGTACTGATTTTGTTTCCCTTCTTCTTTGCAACTTCCCTCCATCTTAGTTTCAACACCAAGGTTACTGATGACATCCAATGGATGCTTGTCATACCAACCATTGCCATGGCAATCCTCCTCCTTGTCCTCTATGGCTATCCAGAGGTAGATCTTCTTCCCACATCTCATACTTCTAAGGAGAGGTAACGATGTGTCTACCTTGTCATCTTCTATGGAATTGGGTAGATGAAAGAAGAAGTTTCAGACCACATTTATCGTTAGTTCACATGTTGTGGTAAAACATGGCTATTTAACATACATATTTATCTTGTGTTATAAGAAACAAAGAGTTAAATTACATTATGATTTAAGTACAATTACAAAACCCATAGAAAACAGCAACATATGTGAACAAGACGAAAGTATGGAAAACTCTGTATACCTACCAATGAAGGACAATAAACTAGCAGCATCAAACAGTACTTGTGACATCTTCCTAATACTGATTACTGTCAGCATTACTTGGTGAAAGTTTATCACAGATGGTGCTTTTTCAGAACAAATGAAACTTTCTAGTAATTTTTTTTTTCTGTGGAGGAGGTGCCTGAAAATACATTTTTTTCAATATGTGTTATGTTATCATTTTTTTTGTGTGTGTGTTATCTAGTAGATGTTTTGTTCCAGTGGAAATACAATTTTCGAGCTGGATATGATACTGGTATTATAAAGTACTTTACTAGAATTTCAGCCACAGTCAATAAGTTTGTTGTTACGTGTGTTTCATACCAAAATGTATGATTTGTAATCTCATCATTTTATAAATAAATTTATGAGTGAGAAAATGTATCCACTGAAAGGTAATTAAACGTTTATACAAAGTCAGCCTGAATGGAAGCAGAATAATCAAACTAGTGAAAATACTAGATAAATTGCACAAACAGTAAGGAAGTACCAGTAGTGAAGAAACTGATAAAATTCTTGTCTCAGTCTGTCTCTATTCTTATCTTCAAAAATGCATGGGGAGTCAATAGCAATGTGCAAATATTGTTTATTTTATTATTATCTGAATCTTGAGATCCCTAATGATCTAGTAATCTCCCATTGTCAATTGTGCAATGATGTGCATTGCTGTAGTGGTACTACTCCTCCATAAAAACGAATTACATATAACCTTTTGGGGTACATTTGATTGTGGTTTTGTGAACATGGGTTGTTCATAATGTATATTGAAATATGTCTGTTCTATGCATGTAGAAATTGAGAAAAGTGATTTGTTAGATTTGTTCAAAGAAAACAATGAATGGAGCAGTACTCCCTACTGTGACATCACACAAACAGCAAACAAAACAAAAAAAACAATACACAAATGAAGCAGATTAAACTAAACTAGCTGCTGACTTCCATGATCTTCTACCAAGAATATTGATGCAAGATAATAATGGTTATTCCAAGTTTCTGATCTTGATAAACAGTATTCAACATAATGTCATTATAATATCACGAAAGAAATTTGATTCTTAGATTTTAGTAAGTTTTTTTTTGTGTTATTCATCATGTGAGTCATTTGCAAATCTTATAAAAAAAAAATACTGAATAGACAGTTAACATTGAAAGTAGAATATTTATAGAGAGCTAATTATGATGTTAGCCAAAATTTTGATTGGCAATGGAGTAGCATAATGTAGTTTATGATAGATATATTCTGAGACTGTTTGGAACCATGTGACATAAGCCCCATCATGATTGTGTGATTTCACTTTTGTTTAATTAATCTATCAAAACCTCAATGTATATTTCAATTCCAAATCATGATTATATTTGCTGACGATGTCTTTGTGTTGAATGTCTTTTTTAGAAATTAAATAGTGAGAAATTATTGTAAAAATGTCATGTTGTCAACAAACTATGAAGTTTCAAGTTTTGCAATTGTTGTAAAAATATCTGAAATTTCTCTTCCATTCAGAGCCCAAGATGAGTACTAATGTCCTCCACTTTTGCTGTTCTGTTATGATACTGATATATAAATAGTATAATGAGGTGTACTTCATATTTGTATGTATGGTACTTGTGGAAGGAAGATATGCAATATAATATATTTTGTAATTTTTCTTCATATAATTAAATATTTGTGAATGTTTTGTATATGCTGTTGAGTGCAATATATGTATTTGTATTTTGTATTAAAGTTTGCCATTGGATGGTAATAGACTTGAAGAACATACCATCAAGCTTGTTTTATATTTGAAGTCATTTTATAGACACATGAATTATATACACATATAAAAACTAATGAACAAACAAATATAGCTATATCCAATTTATAGAATTAAATCTGGTCAAATTCAGAAAATAATTTCTTGATATGGATCATAGTTTCTGCTCTTGTAAATTAACAAAAAACAGGAAAAAATTCATGAAGAGCTGGGATTGATTATATCAGTCGTAAAGGATGTAATGTTACACTCTCTTAAATATGTTATGCAGATTGAAATTATGAAATGAATGATCACTAGTCGTTTCTGATCGCAGTGCACTAAATTCAATTGAATGCAGCTCTTTTGTTTCTTAAGTATGCAGGGAGGTAGATTAACTGAGTGCACGTTTCAATTAGTGTATAAAGGAACACTAGTTTCATTACTGCAGTTGCGCCATCTATAGTCATATGTTGTACCATCCATTTTCATTTTGGCGATTCCACTGATCTCTGCGAAAAAGCGAAAAGAGATCATGGCTGAAAGAGTTTCTAGACCAGGGCCAAGGTGGCAGTATTCTGTTCTAGGCTACGTACAGATCTGATCCAATTTCATTTACGGCTAATATTGTGCTAAGGGAATCGATAGAATGTTAGAGAATCCATACAAATATGTTATTATTTAATTAGTAATTTTAAATCAAAATCGAGATTGCAAAACAAATAACGTAAAATAAAACAAACAAATTAAAATGTTGAGCTTCTTTTATTATAACGTTCAGGAAGAGTGGGAAAGATTAAAAGGTTAGATAAATAGGATAAATAAAAACGACAGTGATCAAAATTATGTTTTAACAAATGTTATAATCCCGGATTGAAATGGAACTAAGTTGTAATAATGTCTAATTTTATAGTTGAGTAACACCGAGAAGCGTGAATAACGATGGGTAAACTTCTTCACAGGGACTAACTTAAAATACTGCCATCTCTTGACCAAATGTTTTCATTGCTGCCCAAAGCAAGAAAAACTGAAATTTTTGACGTGCATGACATTTTTTCAAGTGATTCAGATTCGATAAAGTTTCATGCCGCGATAGAAATGAAACACTTCTGACATATTCCTGAATATTTGTGATTCTCAAAATGTTCCTGCTGCAGAAGTCTATCGTTCCCTGTATGAGTTTCCTCTTGGTTTAAACACAATATTCTTCGTTTTGAAAGGGCAGTTATTATGAATATTATTCTGATAAGCCGACTTTATATCATCTCCAACACCCGTCCACCCATTGATCGCTGTGATTATTTTATATGTCCATTTCATTTTCTACATTAATTTTATATCTCTTGTAAACCATCGAAGATTATTGCAATAGTGAATGACCGACTCTGTAAAAATGTAATATAATGTTAATCATACCAAACATGCATCCCGTCTAACCGATTTTTATTCGTTTTCCAGATATCGTGCCATAATCCATTGTCCTTCTGAATCAAAAGGGTGCTTTAAAATGGAAACCTTCTGAAAAGAATCGTAATCTTGCTAAGATTAAACAAGAAAATTAAAAAGAAAAATCTGAATCATTGGAATCCGCCTTTCAAGGATTTGGGTGCTGTCAAACTTCAAAAAACTTCAAGCAGATGTATTCTTCAAAGGTAAATGGTTGTGATGAATACGCGATGCCATATTGGTGCAATTGCGGTGAATGTTTGAATAACGAATAACCAAAGAATCTTTTGTTAACGAGCAAATATTTCTTGAAAAGAAACATAGCACAGGGGATAATCATTCAGAAAAAAGACGATGTTTAAAAAGGCTCTTATTCCTTTCTCTTCTTTTACGTATGCGTTGACTTACCTTTTATTTTTCTGTCACTTTGATGGGTATTCAAAAGAGATGAAAACGTTAGAAGAAGATTGAAGATGTAACTACCTGTCGCAAATCTGCTTGGATTACAAGGTGGTAATCTATACGACAAAAGAACTTGGGGTCTCGATGTGCAAAGAAGCTAGATCTCGCCATTTTGTGCACTCTTCCCAAAACCTGCTAAGACCTGAACAATCTCTTATAATCATGAATACTCCTCGAGGTTTGATCTTTAAATCCTCTTTAACACTGTCACGAGGATCTCCTTTCTTTGTTCATAGAATGTCATCTTGGAACAGAAACGGGAGGAGAGACAAAAGAATTGGCTGGTCCAGTGTAACACCTTTTTCGCTTTTCCTCATCGTGCCCACGCGCTCGCTGCTAGCTGCATTCACGAAAAAAGCTTTATAATTAGAAATAGAAAAAAACTCGAAACAATGAGATGGTCAAATGTTTCTCATTATCACTCTCCTCAAGCCTACGTTGTGTTTCTGAAGGTGTTTAGCGTGTATTACCCCTCCCCTCCCAGTGATGATAATGAATTAGAGATTAAACAAAATCGACCACAACCATCCAGCACACCTGGTCTCAACAGAGAAAAGCGCCCATCTTACCCTCTCTCAATACATGATACTTTGTCTTATTTTAATTATTTAAAAAAAATTATTTATCGATTGATTCATTACTTGATTGATTACTTGATTGATTGATTTATGTTTTAATTGATTTACTTATTTATTTATTTATATATTTATTTATTTTATTTATTTATTTTATTTATTTATTTATTGTATTTAATTGATTTACTTATTTATTTATTTATATATTTATTTATTTTATCTATTTATTTATATATTTATTTATTTATTTATTTATTCGTTTGGTTGTTTGGTTTGTTGTTTATTCTGGTACTTTTTCCCTCTTAATGCTCGAAGACTTTAATCCGTTAATAAAAGATAATGTATAGATGAAGACTTCAAACAACTAACGCTATCATAAATAATTATGTTAAAGCGAGGATTATTTTTACATAATCTTGTGTAGTTTTCATCTGGGGTTTCTTAAACAAAAATTAATGACGTTCTCTACATTCTCAAAAATGATCAATAGTTTGGATGGAGGATAATGAGGATGTGTCACCTCAATTGTGAAACAAATACGGGCACGAGTGGAAGAAGAAGATGAAAATGTCGGAAATCTTTAAAGCTGGTTTTCTTCATAGAAACTTAGGGAATTAGAATAAGAAGACTTAAGTATTAGGAACCAAGCTGGTGGTTAACAAAATATGGACAACTTGCTTCCATAATAAAGAAGATTTCAGTATTAAGGGCCTAACTGGTGGTTGATACAATTTGAACAACTTCCAAAAAGAAGATTTTAGTATTATGAACTTAACTGGTCGCTTACACAATCTGAACAACTTCTATAATAAAGAAGATTTCGGTTTTATGAACTGAGCTGGTCGCTTACACAATGCGAACTAGTTTCCTTGGACATTGCAAAGAAGAGATGTATAATTAGACTATCTTTCATCCATTTTCTAGATATTTCATATAATATTGTCTGAACAGCTGGTAGGCAGGTGTAGAGTGGTGTACACGCCGATCGTACTGGCCGAGCGATGACAGCGTCATGGGGGTCTAGGAATGAAGATTATTCGACAGCGCGATGGAAGATGTAAATTTCGCTTGAAGTTAAGTAAACCAATAGCATGAAGGAAGAGGGGAATGTTTGGTTTTGAGACTGATTGTGGATTGGTTATACGCAGAAATTGGGGTGGGGTGGGAGGGGTGGAGAGAGAGAGAGAGATAGAGAGAGGTAGAGAGAGAGAGAGAGAGAAAGGAGGAGTGTATATACATACAATAGAGGCATCTGGAAAACAAGACAACTAGGTAAGGGGGTTGTTGGGTTGGCGATTTTAAAAAAAGGTAATCATGAAAATCTCGAGAAGGATTATTTGCTATCTCATTATGATAAAATTAATATTGTAACGAAATTATAAAATTCTTGTTGAAGAATTTCATAGTATAGACTTTGATAAATATATGAGTTCATATTTGTTTACAATTCGGCCAACTTGATTGTCATTTTAGTATGATATTAATTTATATGTAATTGGTTTATTTGAAATTGATACAAAATAACATCCTAAACAATTTTTATTCAAGTTAAAATTAAATTAAATGACAACTGAGGTCAAAAGTAATGTAATAGTTATTTCCATACAAAAAGAGAATAATATTTTAATTTTCATAAAATTGTAACGACTCTGTTTACATATTTAGTACTTGTGAAGGGCGTTATGGACAACATGAGCAGAAACGAAATTATGTAATAATGTTGAGCTGTTATTCCTTTATTTTGCCAATCTCTTCTCGAACTATTGCATAAGGTGATTATTAGCACGAAACAATCATGAGTAGTTACGGTAGTTAACGAATAATATACTCATCATTTAAACACGGAGTTTTATCACCACTTCATATTACTCAGTACGAATAGATTTTAAATATTTCATAACAATTGTCTTATTAATTATCCCTAAATGCTCATAGGAACTAATTCCTTCCATTTTATACACTTATAATGACTACTAAAGCAAAGGCTTAACAACAAATAAGTTGTTGTATTGTCCTTTGCGATCGACCCCAAAATCTTAAAATCTACGGTCGGCTTTTTATTTTTTTTATTTTTTTTTTGTTACCGTTTTTTAGAAGAAAAAAATGTTTAATTAAATTAAAAAATATGTATTAAAGCATTCAACACTAAAAAATATAAGCCCCAAAAGGAACATAAACCGACCGACCGACCCAAGGGCTGGCACCTGAAGGGCAATACATCATCTTTTTTTTTTTTTGGTAGAACCAGAATAAATATTTTAAAAAAATAAGATTGAAAAGTGATCGAAAAAACAAAAGGGAGAAGAAAAGAAATGAGGAAAAATAAAAGTGAATAAGAGATAATTAGACAAGGAAGTTAAGGAAATAGACCGGGAAGAAGAATCTGTAATAAATCTTGGGATGGGATATTGGACATCTCCAAGTAGATTGAGGTGTTCAGACTGGATGATGTTTGCTACTACTCAAGTTAGTATGAGATCCAGCCCTACTTCTTGTTTATTTTCTCTTCACCGTGTCAGTATTTTCATCACTTCTCAACGCTCTAAGTGCTTGCAGCCAATTCCACGTTGCGAGCTTGCATACAACCCCCTGGCATTCGCAATATATTCCATTCCCGCCGAGGCGCAAGTGCATTCCTCTGTATAGAAAGTAGAAATGAAGCAGAAAGTGTATTCCACGATGACTCTGTTTCCCATCAAATGGTACTTTGATGTTGTCATGGGAACGGGATGATAGACAAATGTCACGCCCTTCATCTTGCCTAGGAGTGAAGTTTCTGAGGAGATGGCAAACATATAATCATTTTCTCTAACTTGTCTTCAAGGATTAATAGAGACCGATGTAATATGTCTAAGACTGGAGATGGGAAAAGACGTTCGGGATGCGGAGGAAGGGGGTAGAAATAGGACAACGAGCCAGAGAGAAAAGAAGGGGAGACAGAGAGAGGGCGAGGGAGAGAATGAAGGGATAAAAGAGAAAGAGGGGGAAGGTAGAAAAGATAATAGAGAGAGAGAGAGAGAGTGGGAGGGAGAGAGAGAGAGAGAGAGAGAGAGAGAGAAAGAGAAAAAGAGAGGGGGAGGGGGTATGTCAGATGAATCAGCATAGCAATATAAATTCTACAAAGTGTAATTTCTTTGTATAGCAATATTTTGTCCATCGAAAAAAAATTGTTTTGTTTTGTAATTACAGATAACATTAACTATAACAAGTCTGAACGCTTCTAGGAAAATAAACCATACACAAACAAACAATCTCATTTATTGAAATAGACATGATCAATGATGGATGTGAAAAATGATCTATAGAAGATAACATGACATTTTATATCGATTCACAGATAAGTAGAATTATAACACAGAACCATAATTTTCAAAGTGCGAGCATGACCTGTGTGACCCCGTTGTCATAAAGCATGGAGTGTGAGTCACTAAACAAATTTGAGGGAAAAGGTCTGACAACCCCCTCCATTCGCCCTCCCTCCGCAGGGGGTATAAGTAGCAAGTTGAGTGGGTGCTAAGTGCGAGCAGTACACTTGAACATCAACTGTCACATGTAATTATCTCTTTTGTTCTTCTCATTCCAAGCAAGTGACGTCATCATGGTGGATCGTTTCCCCACCACCATACTGGGGACTTGGGATATAGTAGACGAACTTCAATAACTACCTCCAATAAAATTTACCTTCTCTTACATTCGTTATTTTGTGAAACATACTGATCACCTGTCAATACAGAATGAATTGTTGAATTGTCTTAGCTCATACACTTTACTTATTAAGTAAAATCATTAATTAATTATTAATAACGATGTAGGTCATTGAGTGTAAGGGTTTATTACTGAAATGGCTACACAGCATTATTTTGTTGCCTCAAATCCTTATGCCAAGCTGGTCTTGTAAACTTCTTTCATTAAAAAAAAAAAGAAGCAACAACCAAGCCATCCAGATCTGCCATTAATGTGATGATAATTAAGCATTCCAGCAAATACCGTCGAATGTACGAGGATAGATAGAAACGGTCAAACTAAAGCACCATGCATGCAACACGACGGGGAAACAACTCAGATATGACCGAGAAATTAAGCTACGTGGCGTCGCCTAGAGAAGATAAGTGGAGAAAAGGCGAGGGTAGGTAATGATCGCATGCAAACGGCACTCGATGTCTAAGTACTTCCGACGGCATTTTGTAGGCTAGCAGGGGGAGAAAGAGGCCAAACAATCGTATATCTCGCTCAGGCCACTTGTTTGTTAAACTTCGCTTTGGAGAGTCGCTCGCTCGTGTCACTTATCCCTTGTTGTCAGTTAATTATGAGCCATTTCTTTACGTATCGATCTCGCCACGCCTTTCTCGCTGTTTCCCCCGCTCAGACAATGGTGAAGGGCTATTTACCGTTGATGGAGACAATCACAATGGTGCTAGAGATAGGAAATAACAAACAGGTGTCAACTTATTATCTCCTCAATATAACATTTTGAAAATGGACTTAAAAAAGAAAGAAGACGTAAATGAAAGTGAATCGAGTACAGGTGTGCGTATAATCAATAGTTCAGTGTTTTATCGACGAACCATACAATTTGCATATCCTAAAGTGTTGTTGGTCTTTTTTTACTTAAGCGAACCAACTAACTTCATAATCTTTCAGCGTATATAATTTGAGTGCATCAAGCGCACTTTCTTATAACTCCTTCTTACTTAATATTCGTACAACCATGCAACTGACGTCTTCCCTTCAAATATAGTGGAACGGTAAATGCTCTAAAATATAGATAGTCGTAAATAGAGACGAATACTCAGACGTGCAGGTCAAACAATTTTCAAGAACTTTTAGGTAACAAGTAGACAAACAAAATAAGGAAAAATAGTGCTCCTCCCGAAAAAGGAGGATTCCTCATTTGGGTTAACCAGACCGCCTTCACTAAGGATTCCTTCCTATCCCCGTGTTTACTTTGTGACTGTACTCTTTACTGTATTCTTTCTCTATCCAATAACCGCAGAATGAAATGATTCTTACTATTTGGGAAACAGACCTTTTAAGAGCTGTTAACTGTGGTTTTTAAATGCCGCTCCGTACTTTTCTTTTAAATAGAGGAAGGCTTGTGAGGGGTTAAGACCCTACCAATGTTGATTTGTATATAGATGATATAACATGTGGGTTACCTGATGTCATTGACATGGAAGATAAAGTGATACAATTGTGATTTTACTTAAGGGGGTAATTGTCCAAGATGTTTCCAATTATCCTGCTATATCTTTTGATTGTGTATTAAAATTATTCTCCCTCTTCGAAACATTCGTCGTCGCAATTTCTTCCCATGCACATAAAGCTGTTTAACGTGAACGACCTCTAGCCACAATGCTTATTCATAAATATTTATTCTACAGGTGTCTTTCAAAATGAAGCGCCAATCACCTTTAAGGGTGTCACAACAAACTTCAAAACAGAACCCCTCCAGAGATTAACTGATATCACCTAGTTACAAAAAAAATCCGATAGCAAATCTATATTGCCCATTACCTGTTGCCGTCCTTGACGCATTGTTCATACCCATTTTGATCTCTCTTCGCTCTTTCTTGAGCCGTGACTACATTAAGTCTTAATCGGTGCATGGCTAATCCGAGCCGCTTGCAAAATACTAAATTATTAATGATGTGTTTATCGGAGCGGGGGGATGTACCCCCAAGATAGCAAGAGACTACCTGAGGCCCAATCACTCCCGAGGAAGTCACCCCGACACAAAAGACCGCCCGCGGTCCCATAATAGGGCCCCTGTGTTCAACGACAAGAGTTCGCGTTGTCCGACGGACGAGCTATTTTGCCATGTTACCGGTTCTGGGCTGAGATGGAATGAAAGAGTTGGATCGATCGGGTGTTGGATGGGGTAACAGCCCAGAAAAGGGGAAACAATGGGCCAAGTTGTAAACAAGATTCGAGCTTTTGTGTCTGATTGTCTTTGGAATGTCAGCTGAGTTCGATCCGTTTGATTTGGAAGCACGACTGATCAACTTTACTTGACGAAAACAACTTCCCAAGAAATGCCCCGGTCACGTGACGTATCGACGTAGATCCAGTAAGGTAGCATCGGACCAATCAGCGAAGTAGGATAAAAAATTATAGCCCATTAATGCGGATCTGTGAATATGAATGTATTTCAAATACCAAACAAACAATATATTAAAAGCTCTTTGTTTTAACCTCACCCTGTAATTTCTGACTCTGTTTTTCCTTCGTCTATAAGACCTTCAATCCACCCCCATCTCAATGTAATTATCTTTATCGTAATGTGCATTTGTTGAGATATCGATGTATTGATTAAGCTTTCTTTACTGAGTTATAGCCATGAGACTTGTTTATGCGATGCTGAATGAAGATCATGAAAGATGCTTGTTTATGCAATGCTGAATAAAAGGCCATGAACAAAACTTGTTTACGCGTTATTGAGTACATTCCGACACTAAATGTAATTGTGTTCCCCTCTTTTCTGTTTTAATTTGATAATATTTATGTATTATGCACACTTTAACTAATGTGATAGTAAAAAATGTGTTAATGAACGTATTATGAATTCATCGGTAGCCTAAATGGTTATTGTATCACATTGTTTCGTATACATTGTATAGACTATCTTTGTGTTTCTCGCTCAGTTAGCGATGATGGGAGCTGCAATAGTTTTATAATAAATATTTTTAAAAAACAACGAGTAGAGCTTTTTAATTGTTTTAATGTATTTTGTGTAATACATTAATTAGAATAACAATAATGGTAAATGATCGGATTCTAAATCTTTATTTTTCTGACCTAAACATTTCAAAGACCAACAAGGAAATCAGTAGTAACTGTCCTATTGGAGAATGGCGAACTTAAATTGCTGGACATTTCAAGGAAAACAGCCTTCTTGCCTGTTCTTTATCACATTTTCTTCAGTCTGTTTCCTTATTGCTAGGTCAAAACATTTACCCAAATGATATTGATTTTTCTTGCCATCACAAAATAGAATTACTTGTACTTTTTAAAAGGCTGATGTATAACGTACCATTCTTTGTTTTTACGTAACAAAGACGTAAAAACCAAGCCCTCTCAATAACAATTAAAATGTTTCCGCATTCTCTGTCTTTTGTGGACATACACAGGCAAGATTTGTTTGAATTAGCTATTCAAAAGTTGTTTTGATGTACAAGAATTAAACAGGACAATTGAAACAAATACACATCGTCTTCCTCCCCCTTTGGCGTACGAATCAGGGTGGAAAGCTTTGGACTGGGGTGGAGCCCATCCTCCTAGACATTTTAAATATCCCATGTTCGGGCAACCTTAATCTCTTATTTGGACAGTGATGTGATTCCTTTCTATTTTTCATATTTTTTAATACAAGTTTCATTCAGAAAAATTATCGAAAAGTTATAAATAACCACAAGGTAACACTATATACCTCAACCAGCTCTGGCTTAACATGAAAGAAACGTCTTAGAATTTGTGCTTACTCGCTCACCCGATGAATTTAGTATGAAAGTTGATCTTCTGACAAAATACAACAGCCACACCCAATCCCACGAAAGAATCGTGCCCGTCCTTTTGTGACCCCCCCCCCCCCCACCAACCGCTCCTAAAATTTCTTCATGATTGTTTTCCAAAGGTATATATTAAAATGCTTGGAAGGTACGCTGTATGTGATTGTCTTGTTCATTAACACGCGAGCTCAGTCGAGGATACAACTTGATACACGAAATGGTTGATTCCCACGGGTTAAAATCACTTTTGACAAACTTCTTTTCAAAGTTAAACAAAAGACGCTCATTTATCACGAGAAGGTTAACAAAAATGAGTACATGACCGAGCAGTCACTAGTGAACCTTATCATAAGAACAGCAATGACAATATTGAAGTTTGAAGTAGAAACAGAGCAAAGCCGATTCTGAGGTTTGAGGTCTTAATAAGGATTACAACTGGTAACGATGTTGCATTGTTTTCTACAATCTACTGAGATTTCCGCTTTGATTTTCCTCGTTTTGTATCTCCTTGTAGTTTCCTCTTCATTCGGGGTTAGTTATTCATAAAGAATAACCGGTGTATAAGTCGCATTACACGAGTGTGTCAGTAAATAAGGAGAGAGACTTATATCCCTGTACAACAAGCTTACAAGAGTAAGTTGGTTAGGAGTTGAAGTGTGTTTGCAAAGTGTTTAACAATGCGAGGATGATAGGAGATGGGTGAACATGAAGCATTCAAGGGCTGCAGAGATAAGAAGGATGCGGGTTGAAAACAATGAATGATGAAACGCTCAAAGAGAAGCGACGTACATTGAAAGAGAAAGGTAAAAGGAAACAGAGAGAGAGAGAGAGAGAGAGAGAGAGAGGGGTTAAATGCTTTGTCGATAGAAAGTAAGAAAAAGAGACAGAAAGAGAGAGACAGCTAGACAGACAGAGAAAGGGAGGATAGACGGAGAGGATGAGAGGGATGGAGGAAGAAATATATAGATCGAGGTTGCAGAAATTAGAAAATTGGCAAGAAAGTGGAATGGTGAAGGAAAGGTAAAAAACGGTGAAAGAAAGACTATGACGATTTTTCCGTTTATCGAGGAAATACTTTTTATAATATGCAGGATCTGTAACAACTACAGGGTTGTTCGCCCAATATCTAACCCCACCACAACTTGGTGTAATCTTTAATTCAAAACCTTACGCGAGTTGTTTAATATCAGTTATTAAAACAAATGCATATATCATAATTATAAATATATTCTGATCAAATTTTGTTGTACGTCAAAATAGAAATCTGAAGAACACATTTGCAATATTCCAGAAACAATTCATGAATAGAATAAACGATCTCCTTAATAAATAGACCCACATGAAATCCGCACCCCAAGACGACCTTTTTGCCATAAATATATTATCTGAAGTAAAAAAAATTATAGAACATCAATGCCTGTCTTTTAGTTTTTGTATTTGCGTTGAACGGCATAGTCAAACTATCCTTTACTTGTAATCTCACATTAAGAGGGCGCAATATCTGGGAGGGGCAGCTAATGGGTTAGTGATTAAGGTTTTAAGGGGGCGTTAGCTTCTTGTACGGACCTTTCCCACGATTTAGAATGGTGGTTTACAGGGCTTCATTTCTTGTTTCGTTTTTTCATGGATAAATCTTGGGGATGAGTCATAACCTGGGTTCTTGGTTTAGGATTCGGATAATACTCTTACATGCTCCAGTTAAAGTATGAGCATTAATCTTATCTCCCTAGCACACGGTGGAATGACACACATTTTGCCAGAATACTTCATTAAATACGAGGATTTAACATTTTGATGTCCAGGGATATGCATCTAAGTCGAATTCAATTGTTAGGTTTCTTTTGCAATCATTTCAGTTTACTTTATTAGCAACAATGCTACTTTCAAATCTGAGAACAGTCTTTCTTTAAAGCCCCCTTGTTTGGCGTAGTCCACGCCCAGATTTGAGGAAGGAGACTTACGTACTTTAATATAGCATACACGACTGTGTTTTCTCATCTTTTCTCTTGCAGTCCGTGTATAGAAACAAAACTACTATACTTAACCCAAACAATGCTTTCATTCCTTATAGTCAAGGAATAGAAAAGGAGATGCATCTCTCCCTTTCTTTTCTTTGTTGCTATGAGTCTCGCCTTAGGCTGTGTTCACTGCTAAATTCACTTGAGTATAAGCTAGGTTTAGAATACGTATTGATAGAAGAAAGGAGAGAACCAGAATTACACAAGTGAGGGGTCCTGCGTATATAGGAAGACATAGTAATGACATATACACAGAATCCTAGAATTAGGATTAAATCTTTACAAAGTTGAGGCTTAATTCCACAAAATTATTCATTCGAACTACTTTCAACTTCTCAAGGGACAAGAAAAGGCATTAGAAAACGCAGATAATGAATAAAACCAAACATCATGAGATGTATTCAAAGACAGTGTGCGTGATTTGTAGAAATTGTTCCTTATCAAAACGCTATCTTGCATGATGACTAACACAGAGAAGAAACACGAAAGAGAACGAATCGGAGAAAGGTGATGGATTTGTTGGCACCCACTACAAAATTTGTTACAAAGAACTAATTTTGCAAGAGCACAGGGGACATAATATACCCCTTTTACAATGTGCCCCCCCCCACCACCAATCGTTACCTTCTCTGTCACCCCTTGAGGGCTTTCTCTTCATCCAAAATAATTTAAATTATTTTCTTTAAGAATGTAAAGTTTTGGGAGTTTATTTCTTATGAGATGGAATCATAAAACATTAAATTAGAATCGGCTGTTAATGGTTCACGAAGTAGAATATGTATATGAATTGCATAAATAATTCGTTATCAAATGGCTTCCTTGCATAATGAAACACTGAGAAATAAAAAAAAAATCGTAGTCCGATAAAGGTGACGGAATTGTTGATGCATCAAAAACTGAGTTTCCAAAAAATAAATCAAAAGGGACCATGGGGCACAAAAGGTCCCCTTTTCGACGGCCCCTCCCCATTCCTTTTTTTTTTGTTACTCCTCGGCAAAGAGAGGGTGACACGGATAAATACATCAGCGAAGTGAATTAAATCAAATCTGAAATTCTAAAATCCTTACAAATTACTCTAAACGATCGTAGTGTTTTCGAATGGTCTCTTCTTGTTTTACATCATATTTCGCGTTTGTTTTCTTGAACTCTGTAACAAAAGGAAATGTAATAGTCCAGCACCATCTGTATTCAACAACACCAATACCTCCTTCAACAACAACTTGTGTCTCCATATCACTACCATGACTACAGTCCATAGTTTATGAGCCGATCCTTTCCATTATTCATTCTGTGAAAGAAAAGAAAAAGAAGAAAGGAAGGGAAAAAATCCCAGCTAACCATCATGATAACAGATCCACATCTCCTCCCATTAAAATCAAATCTTATAAATGCGAAGTTATAGCACAACCAGTCTCCAACCAACCCGATTCGTTTAGATTTGATTGTGGCTGGTTATCTAATAATTGGTCCCGTTCTTCAGTTGCTGCAACATAATCCTATAGAAATAAATTTGCCGCCCTTTTTCTTTTGTAACCGTGAGTTTCTACTTCTGATTTCCTTCTTTCTCTCTCTCTTTATTCTTTATTCTTCTATCTCTCCATAATTCTCTTATTCTCCCTCTCTTCCTCTCTCGCTTTCTGTCTTCACTCCCCCGATCTCTCTCTATCTCTCTCTCTCTCTCTCTCTCTCTCTCTCTCTCTCTCTCTCTCGTATCTTTATCCATCTCTCCCATTCACCTCCTCCTTCTTCTCTATCTTTCTCCCATGCGCTTATAATTCTCATTAGGAAGATGGCAGTTGTATGCCTTCTGTATCAAATTGGAACATTTCATTCGTGTATTATCTGTGTGACCCTTTTGTTAAATTTTGCATCAATGGAATATAGCTGAATTGAGTCTCGATCCCCATATCCATTACATTCATTTTTATTTCGCTTTCTCATATTCAAGCGTTGGTGTTTTCAACTGAAAGCCCCCTCTCTATGCCTTCATGCATTTTTCAATCACAAATGGGAAACGCACAAGTTACCAGACTAGATCTTCTTGAAACCTTCTCTCGTTAGAGGTAAAATAGTTTTTTCTTTCTGTAAAATATTCAGATATCAAGATCGACATTGGTTCACATTAATCGTTACATAATTATCTATGTGTATTATAACCATTCAACCTGCAGTCGTGTTATTAACTATGTTCATAACAAAATGATTTGCTAGACTTTATTCAGAAGAAATTTGTTATAAATCTTGCATGCTGTTTATGCGTGTAAGAAGGCAACATCATCAAATAAGGACAAACTTAAAATATGAGAGCATCATAGGCCTACATTGTTTATGAGATGCAAAACAAACTAACAGTGAAATGCACAGAAAACTCTTATCATTGATTAATAGGTTGCATACAGATGCAATTATTTATGATTTTCTTCTATGATTGATCTTTGGAATACTTTGAATCATAATGAACTTCTTGCTGACACTTTTATATGCTTCGACTACTGTCTTCCAGCTCATTGTATGTTGTTTAGCACCATTATTCCGTGAAATTTTGATTTTTGATTTTGATTTTATTTTTAAATCTTTTTTTTTTCGTTAAACCTCTAGTGAATTACATCGATGTTACGCATGTCACATTTACTCTGAGGGTGTAGTAAAAATAATAATAATAATAGTGATCATAATAATAATGATAATTCGTTTGTTTACCCAGGGTAGCCTCATCAGTATTAATACTGCGATCATATTCGTATTACCCATACTTTAATGTATGTGATTGAGATGTAAAGATATTGCATAAATACTCCCCAAAAAAAATAATTTAAGGAAGGTTTTTAGAAGGTGGAAAATTAAACACGTCGCAAAGAGAAAGGTGGGAAGAATGTAGCTGAGAGAGAAATAAAAGAGAAAGATGTGAATGAATTCTGCATTGTTATACGATTAGCCTTTTACTTTCATGGTATCCAGTTAATCCCTTATTATGACCTGAATCAACAGTTTCTACAGTTGTCCTCACTCAAAATATAACACCTTTTTAATGTACCAGTCATATAGGCCTAGGGACACAAATTTAACGGTCGTTTGGCTTTTAATGGCGCCTGCCTCAAAAGAAGATGTCGGACATTAGATGATTGGACTACGTCACCCATCATCCCTTCTCCTCGAAAGAATCCCTTTCAGTCATTCTGATTCCAATCTTAATTGATTCCTTTATAGATTTTGGAATCACTACCAGTTCCTTAGGACACAGGAGATTACAATTTACCTCCATCAGAATACATGTTGGCCTTACGGGTCTCCTTCATATGTCTCCACCATGAATGGCTCTGGTATTGTTAGCATACTTTGGGGGTTTAAAGCTTAGGTGAGTTAGAAGAAACCCATGGGTTTAGGCTCGTTTCTTTTCGCAGTAATCCAGTTCAAATAACCCAAGGAAATTTCAACAGAACTGGAATTATGTTTGCAAACTTTACGCGTCTGTTACGTAATAAATGACAATGTTTCTAGAAGGATGGGATAGGCAATTAGAATAGTATCGAGTATTGCTGTATCTTCGAACGTGAATGCGTTTGAATAAGAGGAATCGCTACACCATTTTGAAGGAGGGAGAGGAGATGGGTTGTCGGGCCAAGCGAGTTGAAACTTCGATAAACATCTGCAATATATTTCTCTTTTTCATGTATTTATTTTCATTTATTGGTTTCAATATTTAGTTAAATGTTTATTTTAAGTATAGTTTGTATTTTGTATAATCTAGTGTAATGTTCGTAAAGAAGCTTTGTCATTTGTGCAATAACCAATACATTTTGGGTCAAATACCAAATATCATAAATAGATGCGTAGCTTGTCAACTCGGTGAAAATATCAATTTTTATGTGCTGGGAAATTCCAACTATTAACTACTGGAGAATTTTCTAGCGTGGCAAAAATAATGCATTTTAACCATCTTCTTTCATTAAATTATAATATCATATAATTACCTACATGTCTTTTTTTTGAGAATCCAACAAATTAAGTTGAAAAAACACAAACCTTGGTTCGATTCCTCATTTAAAAAGATATGCCAAAAGAAAACCACTATTTTACGAAAGTTTTTAAAGAATCCTACACCCAAAAGGGAAGCAAACTACAAAAGGTATAGGAATTTTGCAAAGGAAGAAGTACGTAAAAAAAACGTGAATATTACAATGCCAAATTTAACAGTGAGTGTGGCAAGGTTAAAGATACATGGAATATGATAAACGAAGTCTTGAACAAACCAAAATCTAGACTACCATGTGAACTTATGGAGACTGATAGTCATATAATAGAACACAAATATTTTAGGTCGGTTGGAAGTAATGTTATAAATAGTGCCCCTACTATTACAAACGTTCCAGGACTTTTTAACTTAGAACAGACCCGAACAATGTTCTTTAAACATATTACAGGACATTTTTTTTAATAGATATTGTGACTACTATTTACAAAAAAAGGCCTAGGTGAAGATGAAATTAATGTCAAAGTTTTTAAACGGTCCATCTATTTTATTTTGAAACCTATATATGCAATGTATTTAACCTGTCATTGGAAGAAGGTGTTTTCTGAAAGACTCAAGGTAGTTAAAGTTATTCAAATTCACAGGAAAGGAGACAGGTCTTGTTTAGAAAATAAAAGATCGATTTTCAGTTTTATTTGTAATTGCAAAACTTTTTGAAAAATTGGTGTACAATAGATAACAATAAATCATATAATTTATTCTCGACTGTTTGGTTTTAGAGAAGGTTTTAGAGAAAGTAAAATATTAAATTCTTATTGGACATTTCTTAGATATTTCTAAGACGTGAGGGTATTAATTATAAAATGTTCTATACAAAACGTTACCACTACGGTGATAACAACACTGAAATGGTTGGATAGTTATTTGGGTGACCGAAAAAATAATGTTTTTGTAAACAATTGTAAATCAGAGATGTTAAATTTAAATGTAGGAGTACCCCCAAGGAACGGTATTGGGACCACTATTGTTCCTTTTTTTTTCATTAATGATTTGCAACATGTGAGTCAAAGATTTTTTCTATTATATTTAAAGATGATACAAATTTGTTCATTTCTGGCAAAGATATTACGGAAATGAATAATGCACTAAACTTTTGAATTGAAGTGTATTTATTAATGGTTTACATTTAACAACCTTGTATCAAATTTAAAGAAACCTTGTTACATGATTTCAAGCTCCAAAATAAGAGGATAATTGAAGAAGGAATAACAACATACATAAACAACCATGAAATTATGCGGGTAATAAATACAAAATTCTTGGGTATCTTCATTAATGGAAATTTAAGATGGAGTGAACACATAAATGATATTTGTTTTAAAATCTTCAAAAACAACTGATGCAATGAATCAGCTGAAATGTACAATACCGAACCAAGTTCCTTTCAACTTTATAGCATACAATGATTTCGCCATACATTATGTATTGTTGTATAATATGGGGTCACAGTGCTAATTTGCCTCTTAGATCGTATACTGAAATTACAAAAACGTGTAGTTCTTGGTATTAACAATTCAAAAGCATTTTCTACAGATACTAAAGAACTTAAAAGTATCCGAAATATAAAGTATTCAAATTTCAAAATATTTTACCTCCTAATTTTAATAAATCTTTTGGATTAAGTAGCTCATTCTATTCTATGACACAAGAGCTAGCAATCAGTTACACTTGCAATCATGTAAATATTAATTTTCTCGAACAACCATTTCTTTCAATGGAACGAAATACTGGAATAGTATACTTAAAGATATCAAACAATTTCCCACTCTATTATCTTTCAAATGTAAATTTTGATTGTACCTATTCTCTAAAACTCAAAAGAATGCATCTATATTATCAGTTACACTTACCCCAACATTTGTATTATTATTTTTTGTTATACATACTTTATTTGCTTGTTGTTTTTGCTACTTGATTTTATAGTCTTACATCGACCCAAATTTTGTTCTGAATGATTGTATAATTGATTAACTTTATAATTTTCTTATCCCAACCTCGCTGGGGATGAGTCCTTAAAAAGCCTTCGGTCTTTGCTAGTCCCTCCGCATTTTACTCAATTGTAATGTTGTGTATTGTTTTTTACTGCATGTTTTTATGTTTAGTGCGATATTTCGATTTTTTTTCCTGCATTGTTTTACACATTTTACTGTTTTTATGAGTTTTGTTGAAATAAATGAAATGAATTGAATTGAATGATACAGACACTGATGACGTCATATTAGCATGAACCCTAATGGCATTCTTGTTCTTTGAAACGTGTAATTATATTGATTTGATTCGTTAGAGCTTTGAAATTGAAGCTCTTGAGTTACCTCAAAAACAACATTCCGAACCAAAGCAGAAAAAGGATGCATTCTTTCGAACAATAGAGGAACATGAAGAAGCGAAAAGAAGCATGCTGATCATAACAGAAAATAGATATATCAACGTTCTTTTAGACAATCAAGAAACCGATAACACATTTTAATCTCCCCACAAAAATATATATACAAAAGCAAACAAACAACGACTGATGTGATGCACTTTTACTTATACTGTATTCCCCAAGGACATTGAAAACACACTTTCTTGACATTTTGTTACCTTATCACTTTTACACTAATTATTGGCCCCTATGGATTCGTGTGGTGTATCATTTATCATGTAACAATCACACCTAAAGTTATCTTGATGATTTTACTATAAAAAGGAAGATGTGCATTTATTTTGTTTAAATCTTTGTCCAAAAAACCCTCGCCTTGCCGGGCTGCACATTTGTTTTCAATAAACCATCTCAATTTAAATCAATTAAGTTTCAGTTAATGTCTAGTCTTTCAAGCTGTGATGATAGTTTAGAAATTTCGTTTTAAGTTTTATGACGTTGTCACACTTGCAGAGACGAGGCATATGACATGTTTACTCTGAACTAATGAGAACAATGGATGAAATTAAGGGGTAGATGATTGGGAATTTTGAAGGGTTTTTAGCAGGCTATTATTTATTTTTCACTTAAGGGCCAGCAGCAAAGACATTTCCGCTGGGCCAGATTTTAGTCTCAGTCTATCCAGGGAGATGACAGAACCTCCCTGGTCTATCCTTGCTCAGGGAACATTATCTCTGGGATTTTATACAGGGTTAGTGTTAGGGTTACAAATGGTTTAAGGTTAGGTTTAGATTGGTGAATGGGAAGAGAGTTAACTTAAGAATTTGGTTAGTGAAAGAAATTGACCTCTGAGCAATGTGTCACCGAAGTTTGTGTCATAGAACCCTCATGTGCAAGAGTACGGACAACTCTTAGTCTGATTAACACCACTTCGCATGGGTGATGCTATTAAAGGAATATGAAAGGGAATGACACGGCTAACTGCATCACTTTTGTTTTGAAGAGGTGTTTACAACTTTCACTACCCGTGAACAAATTGAAAAGAGCCTCCTCATTTACCCTCCACATTAAAAGTGTGGAATGCAAGGTCACTGAAGTTCGATAAGTTGCGAAGTATAGTTCGTTATGTATACGTGTCTTTGAATTAATCACGGTATTTTTGTTCTTCCTCGTTTCATTTCGAACATGTCTCATCGCATTGTTCCTCTATTTTCTAAGTAATCACAAACAACCCATCACAATGTGAGAAATTGATTGAACAGGACAACAATGTAACGTGGCTTTGACTTACTCTCTCCCTCATTATAGTAGTCAACAGTTTTAAATTATTTTATTTTAGTATATTGACGTCACTAATCTGTCATTTTCTTTTTGATGTGTTTTCCCATATTTACCTTTCATTAATGTATCTATCGTTTTTATGGTTTAATACTTTTACAAATCATTTTCAGGAAACAGTCATGATACGACTGTTGCTGTCGTAAGTTGCCTTTAAAGCTTATCTGCCGTAGTTTACAGGAGGGATTAGACCGCTCTGCAAGGTCACTGGACAGGTGGTTATCTCATCAACTCAGCTCTCAGTTAACATAAGAAAGAGAGGATCATGGGGGACCAATGGTCACCGATTAGGCATCGTTTGTTATATAGAGGGAGCAAGTAGCTACCAGTAGTGCAGTGGGCCTTTAACTGCTATTGAAATCTCTCAATTTCCTACTATTTCTAATACTTCTATAATTTCTACGAGTTATCATTCTTTTTCTTTTTCTTCATATTCTATTTTAATTCTTTTTCTTCCCCTCAACTCCGCTTCCTCCTCTTCCTTCTTCTCCTTCTTCTCCTACTTCTTCTTTTTCTCATGTCAAATGCTTCGTCTTATCCTTCTCGATTGCTTGCTTTCAAGTTTTATTAAGCTTTGCGCCTTATAGTATCTCCCTTTTGTTCTCTAAAGTGCTACACGCACACCTGGATCGAGAGATGGATTAAGACTGAAAGTCGGATGATCTATTAATCGAAAAGGATTACATACATTTAACAATGAACTTAAATGAAGATTAGAAAGAAACGACACACAATGTTTACCACCTGGTTGATACGTTCTTGATTAGATACTAATCAGACATCATTGTGATGGACAAGGGGCGCCATCAGGACTAGAGATCACGATGCATGTCAGGTGAGAGAAAGAGGAAAGAGAACAGACCACAGAAGGAAAGAAAATAGAGGACGATGAGCCAAGTGGTATATTTTAGTGGTAAAAACGAACAGATAAAATATTACGTACATTCATATATACATGCATACCCACGAACAAGCACAAAATAAATGAAAACTAACTAACAAAAACAAAAGCAAAAGCAAACGAAAAACGAAAAACGAAAAACGAAAACGAAATTTAAAAAAAGAAGAAACAAAAATGCTTTGAAAGAAAATGATAGTTTGTTAGCTTTGATTTGGTTCTTTTTTTTGTTGTTGGTAGCCATGGAGGTGGAATTATTCAGTTAACATCGGGTATTTTTTTTTTGGGTGGTGAACTTGGACAAATAACAGTTTTTACTGATTTAATTTTTCATGTAAAAGAGTAGAAATTATATTCGATGGAAAGAGTGAGAGAGAGAGAGAGAGAGAGATAGGTTTGGTATGTGTTTGAGAGTGTGCGTGTGCGTGCATGTGTGTGTTTGTGTATGAGTGTGAGAGGGAAGAAGGGCGGGGTTTGAAAGGAATGGGCTCACAAAAAACAAAACATTTTGCACATTTAATCTCTCATTTCCTTTCCTTTGTAAAATATAGTAAAAGGGTCAACATAACTAAAGGAAACTGATAAATCTTTATGATAAACAAAACTGACATCCCTTCTGTATTATCACAGTATTGGAAAGAGGTTAAGGGTAGCTATAAGCTGCTGCTAATTTTATGGACACACACAGTATTCTATTTTGTTTATATAGAAAGCTAAGCGGAAATGATTTCTGGATTTTGTTTGCTCGGATCTCATCAAACCCCTGAATGGCGCCAAAACAAACTTCCTCATCAGGTGAGGGCGAGAGAAGGCCTCGCTTTATCCCCAGCCTTTCCCCAAGTTTTCATTCAGAATTCAATTTTCTTTCCTTCTCTTTCTTATAAAGGTGGACCTTATCTCCCAATTAACCACTGTATTGCTAGAACGTGTAAGGTAATTAAGCGCGCCATTCAAACATCACCATGTTTCAATCTAAAGCTGATGAAGCTAACGATTTCTTCGACGAGAGGGCAAATAGTCCTTTTCATAACCCTCTCCCAACCTCTCACGCATCTAGGCTTGCCATAATCTTAGAGGGGATTAAGAAGGATCGGATATGGATTAACATAAGCTTATTGAATGTGGTCGAGTTTTAGTTCACCTGAAACCCCCCTTTTGGGAAGAAAGTAAAAAGGGATGAGATAGAGACAATTGAAGCCTCCCTAAACCATGTATTGTTCCCCCTCCCTCATCACCATTTTGTAATTAAGAGCGTGTGAACAAAACTTACAAGCCCTTTGAGAAGGGTTCGCAGCAATTGCCTCTTTTATATCGAAAGCTTCATTTTATTCAATTTTGATACGCTATGTTGATGTGATTTGCATGGAGGTGTTATTCTTTTAATCGGTCGATCAATGCATTGGGATAAAGAACATGAATGGACCAAGAGGATTACGAAAAGTCTGATTCAAACCGTTTCATGACAGGGTTTCGATTGTGATCTTGGCCAACTTGTTGTCGTGTTTTTAATGCTTTCTTTGTTTCGTATTCATCAGTTAATCACTAGTTTCTGATCGGACCCTTCAGATAGCGTTAAAACCACTTGACACTTTCGATGAAACAGCTAAGATAGCTTAAATACGATGCTAAGATGATGTTATTTCGATCGTTTTATAGAACCACTATTTTGATAAGATAAGGCTTAAGGTATTTATTTCGTGTAATCACTCAATCAAGTTTGAAAGGAAAACTCTCAAATTACTTATTGAAGCTCTCTTGTGATGTTAATTCGGTATTGATAGCCAATTAAGTTGTCTGGAAACATAGGAAGCATGTTGATATCTTTCACTGTGCATTCTTCTCAACACAATTTCTGAGGAAAGTAAATGGTAGGAAATAAAAAATGAAATGACAAATACTTGAAATCTTATATCTATTGGACTTACATACATTTCTTTCACACTCATAAAATGAAATGAATTTTTCAAATTCAAAAACTGGAATTTTGTACACAGACTTATTCTAAATCTAAGTATAGACTTATATTACCCCATGTCTACATTGAAGAAGTATTTTCTGGCATGTAGTTTGCTTTGATTTGGCTCACACGGTGGAGTAAGAGTGGTAAATTATTTTTAAATACACAAAGAAGAGAGAGTGAAGGGAAATGGTGATAATAGAACATAAAATAAATATAGTTAAAACAAAAAGGGGGATATAAAAGGTAGGGGAGAGAGTGAGAAAGAGAAATAATTTAAGTAAATGGAGACAAAAAGGAGAAGATGAGAACAAATTAACAATAATGAAGGAAACAAACTGTTAGAAATACCAACCACATCTATCAGGTGTCTATATTGTCATCCTCAAAAGCTAAATCATTCATCATAAAACAGTGCAATGGTTTGGAAACTTATCTCGACTTGTTGGATCAGAAGGGGAAAAAGTCCAAAGGAGGGTAAAGTTTAGAAGTACTTTGGCTTGTTAGCCATCTTGTCACTGGCTGATCTCACCTGGCACCCATTAGAGAGCCCGATCCTCCCCGGAGAGTATGGGTGCTTCGATTGTTTGCTAACCGTGTTCCTTTTGGTCCTAGCCGCCCTGCTGAAACCCCACACCAAGCCACTATATACCTCTATACATGAACCTTATATTCCCGAGAAAAAAAAACCCGAGTCGGTGGGTGAGTTAAAGGTTTGGACTGTATATGGGACTGGAGAAATACCGATAGGATGAAAGCAAAGAACAAATACAACTCAAATATCTTTGATTCCAAAGCCAGCATCCAAAATTATAAAGAGTGTGTAAAATTATTATTTATTTACAACACTTACACGCATGCTGAAAATGACAATGGTACTGACAAATACTAGTAACTGTTGGTGCATAATGGTAGTGGTAGAAGCAGCAGTACTGTTAGTGTATTGGGTGTAATAAACCCCTCAATTAAAAATGTTAATTATCTTTTAAAAAAACCCATCATGCTTCGTAAGACAATGTTTAATAGTAGTAGTCAGATAGTAAAGTATAGTATTGTAGTAGTAGTAGTACATGCAGTATTAGCAGTAGTATAGTTTTGTAGTATGCCTAGAAGTAGTAATATTAGTAGTATATTCGTAGTATATCAAACAAATTATGCTGATTGTTATATCCATGGACGGTTTGAACAAAAATCTTAAGAATAGAGATGAAAAAATAATAAAGAGGAAGTTGTAAAAGATTTTATAACAACGATTACAAACACTGACAATGCTGCGTTTTACCAGGGACTTGATAGTCTATCAAGTCCCTGGTTTCACACTGCATCGAAAGCCACTGAGATTATGGCCAACTCTGATTGTTTACAATAGGTAGCAATATGGCTCATAATCATATTAATTTGTCTTGTGATTGCCCGACAAAGCAACAATCGTCATATTGCTCCCCACTGAAACCGACTTGGCCATATATGTCTTCTTTCTCATTACATTTTACGCTTCTTTATTCGTAGTAATTTATACGATCAATCTTTAATTGCTCATGTTTAAAAGAGAGAAAGATGGAAACAGAAGATATGGGGACGTGAAGGAGATTATGGTCATCATTTTCATAATTTCATGGTTTTTCATGATAGCTTAAGAAAAATGTGAAAACTACTTCGCCATCGTCCAGGGGAAAAGAAAACAAAAACCGAGCCGGTAGAAAGTATTAGAAGGAAATACATCCACCCATCCAATCGCGCTGTTTTTAGCTTCTCCCAATCCGATAAGTTGGGAATTTTCCGGGTTAGACCTTTAATCCTTCTCCAGAGAAATCTCCTTTCCTTGCCGCCTTAGAAGAGAACAACTCGGACAGATCCCTCCAAAATTGGGAAATCCTGTATCGCTTACAGTAAATAGAAGCTGGGAGAGTTGAAGAAAGGAATTGGATTTGAAGAACATCAATAAGGTATAAGTTTCAAAATCAAAATCGCGTGCGATAACGTTTTCTTCTGCTATGCACGGTTGTGTATTCAACGGGTATAACGGGGGACAAAATTTTAGTTGTGTTCCAGAGTAGAAAAACATGTAAGAACACAATTCATACTTTCCATCATCAGTTTTTCACGTAGAGCGTATAGTATACTACCCAGTGAACGGCCGTTAGGAAAATCAAATATGAACAGTTTTATCTTTGAATTGGCAAAGTCAATAGACCTTGAAATTAAAGTTGAATCAATACACTTTTAAATCTCACAATAGTAGGTCATTCTAACATAATCATTCCTATTAAAAAGTTAGAATATGTCTTACTTAATTTAACCTAAACAAATTTAAAAGAATTAATAAATCTTAACAAAGTGAAAATTACAGGAATGATACATAATTATGCAACAAGAGAGAATAAACCAATGGTACCAAATCACTAGTTGATTAAAAAGAAAATCAAATACAACAAATTACGAAATTCATCTTCGTAGAAGCTAAGTGTATCATTGTTTATTTCTTTTTACAAAACACTCACTGCGACCAATAATGACTTTGTCGAAAGTGGAAATGTATTCCAAATATTACAATTATCTTGATTTGATCATTTAATAATACTAGTAGGCTAATGCCAGAAAGATTCATTTTTCAATGATCATTTCAAGATATTTTCGTTTTGGGATGAAAATAAATGGATAAACTTCATAAAAATATTACGTTGACCGGGACATTATATCACGGTATTGCTCATAATCATGAATAACGAAAAAGAACATATTCAAACTTTTTAAATCGATGTGGGTTTGGATAATAAAGCTGTCGATAAAAAGCAAACATAAATTCTTGAATCAGTTGGAAAAAAAATTACGAAAAAAAGGTCTGAAAGCTGCAACAATTAAATGTTTGTTAGCTAAATGTTCATGTTGTTATGTCAGCATTGGTCTTTAATGAAATTAAATTTGGCGGCATATGCCTTCAAAATAGAGTCATGCTGATCTCTAACATATTTTCGCCCACCCCTGCACACGTTAAGGCGAACGTATCCCAAAGAACTATGCCGTGCATCGTTGAATGATGCATGTTTTTCTTGAATTTTATCTCCAATTACCGACAGCTTGATGTACACACTGCGGGAGGCAGAGAAATATGAAATATCAACATCACCAAATATTCCTCTTAAATTTCTTCCATATTATGTACGGTTGTAAATTTGTAGGTGATTTTTTTAAAGAAATCCTCTCGATATGTCAGGAGTTTGGAGGGAAGGATGACTGAATATTTAGAGAAATGTTTATATTTAAAAAGCACCAGTAAGTTAGTACATTTTGGTCTGTTTAAAGAAAAGTACATTTTAGCAAAATCGTTTTCATTGAAGATTATTTAATCTGTCAACAAAAGGAAATTAAGAGATAATTTGTTAAACGAAAAAAAAACCTTGGCATCCCAACATTTTACCAAAGATCGAATCATGTTGTCGACTCTTTTTGCTTTAGTTCTTTCTTCCCTGAAGCTATTTTTAGATAGCTAGCTTGAGATGAAGTGTGTTTGGGTTATTTCATGCTTCTTTGGAGCTTGTTTACTGTAAATATCTTACTTTTCTTTCCAATCGAAAAATCGACATCTTGGGCTTTCAAAAATTAGTGCAAACAAATATCAGCTCTGTCTGGCAAAGATGAAAATCAATCGAATAGTGAATTTGTTGGAAAATGACAAAAAAGAGTTAATCTTCTTTTGGTCTAAATTTTATCGATAGGGATTTGCATTCTTTTCTCGTTCACTTTTTGCTGTTGGCTCTCGAAAAAGTGTTGATTCGCCAAAATATTTGATAAACATCGAACACATCGATAAATTCTTTGAACGAAAAACAGCGGTATTTTGCCTCAAGCAAAAACCTTTCCAACTGAGACGACGGGTCGGTAACTTTTCTTCTTTTCGCGCTCAGGCTCTTCCGACACTTTCACTCTAATTCCGTAATCCTATTGTCCTTTTCTTATTTTGTCGATCACCAAACAAGGAAATTGTTGTAATCAGGTCCCTATTCACATTTGAAATCGAACGAGTTGAATCCATTTCTACTTTCTAAAAGTATTATTCCTATCTTATTTGAAATATTACACACACAAAAAAATCACAAAATGTAACCTTTTGAAATGAATTATTTTTTCCTATTGTTAAAACATAATAGCACAGACGTATTAATGTGATCAATGTGAAGTTAATTCAATTGCTAAATAAATTATATAGAAACAAAAGAAATTGTTACGTTACAAAAGAATTAATTTTTTACCCCTGTTTTCTCTTTTAACAATTTTGATCCAGAATGAAAAGTAAGACAAATAAGAATAATGGTCAAATGGTTCTTGGTGTTCTTCTGGTTGTAAATTTTGAAAAATAATTGTTTAATTAGATAATACCGTGTAATCATCCTGCATAACACTTCCCGAAACGAAATATCAATTGTGATATACAAGACTCTGAACTGTGAAAATAATAATGATATTCTAAAATGAAATTTCCTGAAAATGTGTAAATCCCATGATTCATATTTTTTTATATCATGGACCTCGTCCACAAACCACTTTCCTTTTTTCTATACGTTCTATAAAACTTGTTGCCTATTGCCTAAAACATTCTTGTCTCTTGAAAAAAGGATGTTAATTTTATAATGTGATCAACCCTCTTTTATGGTTATCCTCTATATCTCAGAAATTAGGAAATATTTTCAAATGTCTACCTTGTCGTCTGCTCCTTACACAGTCGACATAGAACAATCAATGCCTATAGCATTCCACGCATACCATCGTTTCAAACTAGGTATAACAACATTCAATGTAGATCAATATTACATGCAGTGGAACAATAGAGAATAATGGATGGGTGAAAATCATGCCCGCTAGAGGGGATGGGATTTTCATTTCTTCTAGATTGCCTCCGGACAAATATAGATTTCCTGGAGGCGAAGTTGGCGTAAACAAGTCTTTGTTCGCTCACCAATTTTATCGATGAGGGGTCTGGAAAGGTAATAGCATCTTAGATCATCAACATAGGTTACAAACTTTTTAGTTTTTAGACAGGATAAAAATATAGAAATAGATTTGAAGTAGATTAATATGGGCTATTCCTAACTACCTCGAATTTAGGAGTTGGCACTGATATCTAAATTCAACCACATTACATTTAATCCTCATCAAATTACCGATTCTGTTTGCAAAATATGTATTAATTTTAGGAATATAGAACATTGATAATTTAAGATAACTGGTGATATCTTTAATGATTTAAAAACAATTTATCTCTCATAGATGATGTTCTTTTCGTTTAAGAATTTATGCACATGTGAGGATCTTTTCTTGGATTATATCGTTTTGATTGATTTAACAAATAAAAATTCTTTATATTTTGTCTAACTAAACTAAGTCTAACTAAGTCTAAAATTAATTAATTTGATTATATTAAGCAAGTTAATAACAGCATTATCAAAATAAACATTCAAATTATTTTGTCAGAAACAAGTAAATATACATCATTCGTTGAAACGTGAGACCTTTCCCCGGCTTCTCGTGTCTTTATTCCTCAATGTAATTATGCGTTAAACTCCCTCCTTAATAGTGGACTTCTAAAATATTTTCAATTAGATTTTTTTTTTGTGGTAAAGTAACCATTTCAGGTCTTCTTTATTGTTTCCACTGATAATAATATAAACATATTCACATTTTTAGCATTTGCCTCCATTTCTGGAGGGATATACATGGTTTTCTAATATTTTCTTTTATCTGTAAACGAAAATTTAATAGGTAAATCAAAATATGAAGAAGTCTCTCCTTTGTTCTTTTCTTTTAAAATTCTTTTCCAACAAAGCTTTTGTAAATAGTAAAAAGTGCATTATTCAAAATAATATCAACATCTTTTTCCTTCTTTGAATTAAAACCAATACCAAACAATAGATGACATGGTTTGAAATTAAAATTAGACATGAAATATTTCTTTATATTCCTTTCAACTTCATTCCAAAACTTAATGACTTCGTTACAAAAAAGAACATGTGCATACAATTACCTGTTTGATTACAATAATAACATTGCTCAGTAGCATTTACTTTCCATTTAAACACAATATGATATTGCTAAAATTTTCAATTTGATGAATCAGAATGAACTCTAAAAAAATATGTAATGTTGCCAAAATAATTTCCAATTTAATTTTAATTTTGTGTGAATTCGTTAAAATCAATGGCTCACTAAACGCTTAGGTTATAGTGATATTGCAAAATGATTTGATTGATATAATAAACAAATTATATTTACAAAGCACAGAGTAATTTCTTATTTATTTTGTTGTTAGACGTTTGTTCAAGCTTGTTATTAGATTAAAAATTCATTTTCTTATTTTCCTTCCTTCCCTTTCTACCATCGGTTAGTCCATTGTTTTACCTGCCGAGTAGTCGTCGTGTATTGGTAGCAGTCTATCATGGTGGCAACTATTACTCGATGTTTGTTTTCTATTGCGTTCTTCTCTTATCTCACCACGGCTTTCCTTACACAGGTAATGATTTATTTTGAGAATATTTGGTGACGAGTTTACCCTGGCATTGTAATAACTTAAAGTGCTCCGATTCCATTTGGATTTCACACCTATGAAAATAGTCCATCCGCGAGAAGCAATCCTAATACATGTATATCAGAGTATCAACCTAAAACAAAAAAAGGGGGGGGGGGGAGGGGGATAAGAGCGGAAAATCTCAAAAGTTACGACTGAACAAGGTTTTGAAAGGAGAATATCTGAAATTACTTTGTACTTAGATTCTTACTTGATTGTCATTCAATCATTCTTTCATTGATATAATTAATCATGAAATCATTTATTTGTGTCATTGTGCACATTTTTGTGTGACTAGATTAGGAGGCATCGAACCCTAATCCCTCAGCTACCACTGACACCTGCAGAGAATGTCCAAATCAATTAAAAATAGCGCAACCGTCTATGGCAACACCTTCCTGACCCCCGCCTGCTACGTATCCATTCCCTACGGCCGTTTGGCGTCTCCGGTATCCACCACCTACATCACGTGACTACATGATGGGCATATGGCGCCGTCCGTCAAACGGGCGACAAAGGCTTACCGCGGTTAAACATGTTTGGAGTAGAAACACGCAACAGATTTGATCCTCAGAAAGAGATGGGTTAATACTCGAATCCAGGTGTGACCAATGTTTATACTCATCGCGGGGTTGGTTGTGTTTTGGTAACCTTCCCGAGCGGTAGTCGCGTGAGGCTCTCCGCCGAGATTTCCGGGTCGGGCTACCCTCAAACACCCGCTTTATCGGTCAGCTCTCACCTGGTCACCCAGTGAGTGAATGCTGCAAATTGGGAGACATTGAGAGATAAGTGTACCCACTGCTGGGAAGGGTTTGTTTGTTCAATAACAGAGCAGAAAATGCTATTAAAATATCAGATGGTGGCAAAGACTTTTCCCGTCATAGCCACATATACACTGTTGGTCATAATGGTGGAATATTTATTTTTACCCCAGTTTAGGGAAGGATTTAATTTTTTTTTAATTTCTAATAGATCTAGATAATGGCATACATTCTCAGATTTTATTGAATATTAATTTGCGAGTGTTTATTTTGCGTGACTGCTAAATCATATGTGTGCTACTATGCTAATCAGCTAGGGAACCTACGTCCTTAAATCATAATTGACAGTAATGAGGATTAATGCCTCACAAAAGGGCACTAATATAGCTGATTGACACGATTTGTATCCTGGGGCCTCACAGTAACGAGGCCATTGCTTAGCCCCTGAATCATGACTGTACGCAGTGTTTGCTAGGGTACGCGGCCGCCCCCACAAATCCCCCAAAACGAAGAAAATGCAATAAATTGTCAAAAATTTATTGCATTTTCCCCCGGCCCCAAACAGGAAAAATTCCTCTGTGTGGCCATGCCTTGAACCATAATGCATGGCCCTACAGAGGAATTTTTCCTGTTTGGGGCCGGGGGAAAATGCAATGAATTTTTGACAATTTATTACATTTTCTTCGTTTTGGGGGATTTGTGGAAGGGGCCGCGTACCCTAGCAAACACTGCGTACAGTCATGATTCAGGGGCTAAGCAATGGCCTCGTTACTGTGAGGCCCCAGGATAAAAATCGTGTCGATTAGCTATATATTAGTGCCCTTTTGTGAGGCATTAATCCTCATTACTGTCAATTATGACTTAAGGACGTAGGTCCCTTATCTGATTAGCATAGTAGCACACATATGATTAAGCAGTCACGCAAAATAAACACTCACAAATCAATATTCAATAAAATCTGAGAATGTATGCCATTATCTAGATCTATTAGAAATATGTATTTTTTAAAAATCCTTCCCTAAACTGGGGGAAAAATAAATATTCCACCATTATGACCAACAGTGTAGATCTACTTCTTCGCAATATCAAATTCAAAAGTACAGAATAAGTATACTATTGGTATACATGAGTATCGAATACTCGGTGATAATTATGTAGGCACCTTATCTGCCTCTCGATTACATTTTTAAACGGACTTTCAAATATTTCATAATAGAGCTTTTTATTTAAAAAAAACCATTCCAATCATAACAGGCTATGCATTGTATAAAATAAAGTAATGATTATGATAACGGTGGCGACGGAAATGATGATGATAATGATAATCATATAATTATAATAATAATAACAGTAACGATGACGATGGTGATGATGCCAATGATGATGATACTACCAAACACATCAACAACCAAAGCAACAATAATCATAACAGCAATATCAAGATGCAGCTGGGTAACTTCTAAATGTTTTTTTTAAATCCTCCATTGGTCTGATGTTATAACAGCCATGAATGTAATTAAAACTCCATTATAAGTCCATTAATGCAATTATAACATGTTTGCTAAAAAAAATAACAACCCAAAATAGAAAGGGTATACAAAAGTGCTTTAACGACAGGGAATCAAGTATATTTCATTGTAGTTCACCACTTAGTCGTGACGCATATCATGCTGTGTTAAACACTTTAAAAGCTTTTTCGAGGTTTACATAACTTTTGTAATGATTTGAATGTTTTGTCTATATTTCGATATCATGTTGTCAGGATGTTATCCATTAATGCGCTGTTGGGTTTCTAATTTAATTTTGCGTACTTTGTCAATAATTTCTCTTTTAGAAGAGCTTTTTTTTCGAGAATAGAACTAAAATCTGCTCCCAACTATTTCAATCTCGTTTCGTGGTAAATTTTTTTTCTCTCTCTCTCTCTTCTTTAACTCAGATGATGTAATGTCGCGAATTATTTTATTCATTCACTCTGTCACGTACTATATGGATGGATACAAGTTTATGTGTATGATTAGGATTTCAAAATATTCAGATGGCCTGAATAAACAATCCATAAACAAAGCTAAGTCACCATGGAGATATATGATCAAAGGTAGGGGAGAAAAACTCAAACCAATCGGCTTACATTAACAATTTGTATAATGCTCTTCTGTACCAGGTGGATGAAAGTGGTTTCAATAGAATAGACATAATCGGAAAATCGTTTTGTTCTCGACTTCTGTCATCCATCTCTTATCCCTCATTATCACCCTCCAGGTTTCTTTTGTTCCAAGCTATCATCCTCTCATCCAAGATTTCTCTCATCGCTCAACCCGATCCGACACAGATTTCTGATCGATGTTTCTCTTTGCTTTACTTTGTTTCACAAACACGGCAACCACCAGTCCAATCCCAGATTTACTTCTAATCTTCCCTCTCCAAATAATTCCTTGTAGTTTTTCGCTTTGTTACCTAACACAGCTCCGGCTATTTAGAAAGCTTACCATTGTAACGTTCAAGGATTTGGTGAAGTTTGCTCTACGCAACCTTTCTCAATGAATAGCCAAGCTCATTATTCGTTCTTACATATTTTGGAGGATTGGAAACAGGTGACAAACACGAGCAAATCGGATAGATTTGAGATTTGGAGGGATGAGAACAGATGGATTACGAAGCTGAGCAGCGAAATGCTGAAGGAAAGCTTCTTAAAATCAGTGTAAAACATTGTAAGTCGACCGTGATTATAAATCGTTTCTTTCATTGTACGATTAAAAAAAAAGATAAAGAAAAAGACCAGAGTATACTCAGACAAAGCATTATGGGATATTCGGGAAAGAAAAGGAGAAAGCGGGAAAAGGGTTGGGTCGGCTCAATTTTGTTCTTATTCTTACGGGATTTTTTTTCTCTTGAAAAGACAACGTCTAAAACGTGGGAAAAGTCTAACGTGTATATGCATTTAATATTGCTTGTCTAATAATGATAGAGTATAAAGAAAATTCGTTATTTATCTGAATAATATGATGTCATATCTCACTCTTTGATCTAACTTACAAAGGTGAATTCATGCATTTGTTTAAACATGGTAAATAGAATTATCGATAAACATATACTATATACGTATTGTAATCATGATAACTATCAACGCAATTATTTTTTTTGAGCATATTTGAATTGAAGAAATAATAATGAATTGAAAATGAATTAACAAAAACTATATCAAAAACAGATATTTGGATACATAGTATAGGCAGGCAAAATATGACCTCATTATTATCATGAATCACGAATCGAGGACATCACGTACAAAACTTGTGTGCCTATTGTTCTAGACCGAGTTGACAAAGCTTTGACACTTTCCCACTATTTGCTTGATAATGTTAGCAAAGACGTCATGATGACGTCATTTCAGTTGAAATCGACACACTCGATGCACATGGGAGAGTGAGCCATAGACGTTTGCACATAATAAACCTAGATTGCTCACTCTTATTGTCTTATGACGGATACCAAGACTCACCTCAATTTTCTTGGAAGTATATTTTATGCTTGTGTACCTTTTGCGGATTTTGGGAAATTGACATTTAAGCCAAAAAATAAAATGATAAATATGATAAACGATATTAAAATGTGACTCGAAGGCAGATATATCGTAAGTGTTGATTTGAGCAAGGGGAATCATACATTACAAATAGATCAATTTTTGGACCGTGAAACCCAATACTTTTTGATAATGTATTAATTCTTACAATTTGAAATTGGCAAAAGGTACAGTATGACGCGATGTAGTGTAAAATTCTATTTCTTCCCTTTCACCTTTATCGTTCCCCGTTAATTTTTCTAAGCAAACGCCGAAACATAATTATACAGAGAAGTGTGTTAAAATATGTTCTTCACTTTTGTTAATTTCTATTAATATTATATTCACAAGCACCTTTTATTTTGTACCTATTACAATAATAACAAAACAATATGAAAGCAAATATCAAAGGTACGGAAAGATTGTATTACTCATCACCCGACAAAGTTGGGGTTTTGATTATTCATTGAAAATTTGAACCGGGAAATTATGATTCGTTTCATTTTTATGGAGTCATTGAATTCATACTTGTCCTTCAGAAGGGTTAACGGGAAATGATTCGTCTTCATTTCCGATTCGACCTGGTTTTTCCTACATTTATAGTTTCCCTGTCCCCCTTTGTTTCTTATCTTTTCCTCCCCTTGCTGTTCCACTCATTAACCTTCTTTTGTTCCAGAAAACGTTTCCTCTCTCTTACTAACACATCATGACTTCCCGTCTGGTCTTATATTGTCATGTCTCTACTATCACTCGTAAATGTCATAGGCGTGAAATTAAGCAGATTTGTTACCCTAAATAATAATTGTTATCCTTTGCTCGTCTGGGAAGGGACACTTTTTGTTTATTTGCCCCCTTTTTTGCATGTCATTGAACTCGTGTATTGGCAGGAAGAGAAGACTTATTACATTGCTGGTATTGCTTTAGGGATGGGTCTCATGGAAAACTGAGTTATAACCTTACGTTTGAATTGTAATTTTGTATAACTTTCTATAAAAGTCTGGAGATTTAGGGGATATCTGCTTTTTTTCACTCTTTATATATATTGCATCGTTTTCTCTCACTTTTCTATTGTGTAACAAACAGAAAACGATTTTTTTTCTTCATTTCGTATGTTTTCCTTTTAATATGTGCGGGTAGCGTGCCTGGGTGCGTGTGCGTTGTGTGGGTGTGTGTATTTGTGTGTGTGTGTTTGAGAGAGAGAGAGAGAGAGAGAGAGAGAGAGAGAGATTCAGTAGAAACTATATATATGCCTCTAATTAAAACAGAAGGGCATTTCGAAAGTTGCGTCATATTTAAGATATACAAAATGGATAAAGTAAAAGAAAAAAATGAGCATGTCCATCACCAGAGTTTGACGAAGTGCATGAGTGACAGGATTTCAGCAAACCATCTCCTGGCGCAACCAACATTTATTGCCGTTTTCCGCCTCGCTCTTAGATCAAGTGTTTGTATTGGACCAATATCGTATCATTTTCAAGTAAAGGTGATCCTCGTCGCTTTCAAAAAACGAGACATTTTCCTCAAAATACTGGCTAATTTATTCAGTATATTTAGCCTAACTGTCGGCTGCGTTTTCAGGGATTCGTTTCTTAGGTGAGAATTACCAGAAATTTAGGCCGTTGGCGGTAAACGATTGTCTTGCTCGAGTCGCCCGGAGGCGAGCAATGCCGGGGATAATACGCAGACGACACCGCTCGACACTCGGCTGTAAGAGCTATTAATATGGGAAGTGTTAATCACCACTCCAGAAAGGGCGCGAAAAAGGCGATGGCCCCTAGTCATCGATAGTCGCTCCTTCTTCAAACCGCTGAATGAAAGACGTGCATAATTCTTAATCGACAAGGCAATAAAATACATATCGTGAAATGGGATGAATGTTTGAATTGAAACATGGAGAAGCATGCCAGTCGCCTTCGGGTTTAGAAATGATGAAGAAACCACGAAATGAACGAAGGAAGTCGGAGAGTGTGGAAATGGACTCTGACGAGGTAACGGTCTTCCTAGGCCTATGTGTGCATGATCCAGCGATCTTTTCCGTGAAAGTGTCGAGTCAACACTCGATTTACATCTGTAATTATGCCGGGAGTGAAATGATACGGGCCCTTAACCCCAATATGTGAGAGTAATAGAGGGTAAGCGAGCCTTGCCTCTGCATCTATTAGCCCGATATTTCAGACCACTCTTCAGTCGAATGTGATACACACTTAAGAGCCGCGTGCACTGTAACATCCCGAGTCAACGAGCAGGATTACGATCACCGGTATACGTGATCGATATAACCATGGCGAAACCGTCTTCTGCCCTCGATATCGTCTGATTAAGATGTTAACGTAGTAACCCATTTAAGGGAAGTAGCAAATGAGGGAGAAAGAGAGGGAGAAAGGGAAATAGAGATATAGGTGTAGATAATGTAGATACAAAGTTGCATAATGAGAAGAATAGAGGAAGAAGATTTGATTTGATTTGATTTATTTACCAACAGCAATACATTTCAAACATTTCATACAATAATTTACATATACAGGAAGAGAAATTATTGGTTGGTAAAAGGGGCCAGATAATAGCACATGTGCTAGTTGAGCCTAACCCCTTAAACAGCTAAACAAAGTATTTTGGTACAAATCTGTTTACAGAACGTAACAAAACAAAAATAATGAATTTACTTTTTCAATCGATACTTAAAAAAACCAAACAAGAATCAGTACTCAACATTGTCTTACAATATACAAACTAATAATGTAAAATATGAATTATGAATTGTGTACACTTGATATTTCACTCATGACTTGTTCAACAAATGACTTGTAACAGAATTCCGAAAGATAGAGAATTACAATAATGTATTGACAAGAGAGATAGAAGAGGGGGGGGGGAGGTGAATAGTTAAAGAGGTACACACAAATTATAATGAGGTAAACTCTGAAAATTAATAGACGATGACAATTATTATGTTAAAGAAAAAATAACGAGAAAGAAAAAAAGAGAAATGTTTAGAATGATGAAAATTGATGACGAGGAAGCTAAAAGTCAGCGATCAGAAAAGAAAACTAAAAGAAGAAGAAATAGTAAAAGATAGGCCACGGAATCAATACAGCAAAATACAAAAACGGGATGATGATGTAGGGACAGGGATGTAGATGAAGAAGAAGAAAAAAACTACAAAGAAATAGGCGAAGTGGACTTTTTTAGGGTCTATTTCATACAATTTCTATAAGATTTGGGTGAACATTGAGCGGAATAGTCACTGATCATGGGTCAAAATGTAATGGATCGCTTGAATTCGAGTGTGAAAGGGTGAAAGATAAGGCTTAAATAATGCTGAGCATTGAAAAATGAGTCCATGTGAAAATGGGGAGTGAAATTCAATAGTGTCCTTATTCAATTTTCTTTCCTGTCATTTCATTCATTGCTAATCTTTTACTTTCCTGGTTTTACTAACTCTCATCCTCTAACATATCAGATCATTTCCATATCATCTCTTTTTCATGAATGTTATCTATACGGTCAAATCACTTTGAAGGTAACAAAGTTCGGCTAGAAAGGTCTAAGCGTTATGTTGTTGAGATTTCGCATATTTCCTTTTAAGTGTCATTTTTCCAGCTCAGAACCTATTACTGCAATCATTGATTTCTCCTTTTTTCATTTAACTTCGTGCCGTAATATTAAAAACGTACTAAAACCCAATCCAAATTAAGATCAAGAACATTTGATGGCTAAAATTGATATTAAAAATTGTAACGGCATGTCAAATTTTTCATAAAATATTCAAAAGTCTGCTCAATATAATGATGTTCTATGTGCTTTTTTTATCCAAACATAAAAGTGATTTTATGAAGAAGAAAAAAAACAAAACAAAAAGCAAAAAACGAATAGTAAGTTTTAACAAGATATATTGCTCTTAAGATACCAGTTGCTGATTATATTTAAAACAACGCCTGCAATGTCTTTTCTGAAGAATATTTTCGTCTTCACTTTTCACTTACCCATTCGTTTTGAAACTAGAGCGGACGTTATTTCACTCTGTGCTTCTTGAAAACACTTGACGGGGGTGTAACATTTAGCCCACGTTTCTCTCTGCCGTTTGAGCGTAACAACTTCTATCCACAAATTTCCCGCGTAAATTTGTAACCATGCACCCTAGGGTTGTTTTCTATGTCCGTGATTGCTTTTGAAGAGCAGTGCTCGGCTAGGTATGTGGCCTGCATTTTAAACACATTTTGTTCCGTTAACGATAGACGATGTAACTGTTAAAACGGACACATTGGGTATATAGGTAAGTCCGGCAAAACATTCACAAAAGATCGGATTTGTTTGGTGCCGAATACCAGCGTAGGTGAACATACCCTTTTAAAATTGCAAATGTGACAACCTATATTTAGAGCATTGGAATACGTTAAATATGAAATTGTATCTTTGAAAATGTCACTACGGTTGCAGAAATATGTAAACAACATAGTACTTCTGATTCATATTTTCAAAATCATTTTTCTTTGGATTGTGTTTACTGTTTGAAGAAGAAATCTCAGGAAAGTCACCTCTCCTAATCAAAGGCAAAATGCATTTGATTAATTAATTTCCATTGCGTTCCCCCGCACATTATTATAAAATATTATTAGGAAAGTCACTTGACATCATCTTAGTTTTAGAAAAAATGTAGACTGAATGAATTAATCAAAATTATAATCTGTAAGTACATTATTTTACATTATAATAACTTCATCTGGCAGCTGCAGTGTATTCTAATTAATGAAACCCTCGTTAGCTCGTGGATGAAAACAAGTCCGTTATGATTTGAAAATGAAAAGAAATGTTAATACAAATATATTTTTCAATTTTCATATGACATTTCGAAGAAATGTTAATACAAATATATTTTTCAATTTTCATATGACATTTCGAAGACGAATAGGGTTTCATGCGGTAGGATCTGCTTCATTAATTATTATTTTTTAATTAAGCAGCTCAAGTTAAAGATATAATAGATTCATTATAAACGTAATATTCCTCTTTTGACAGAATTTGATACCAAGATGACTGATTATGCATTTAAAATAGTATATATGGGTACAGAGAGTGAAAAGTAAGACGTAGAGTCCATATCTTTATAAAGAAAACGATTTTGCATGGCAAATGTTAACTTCTAGATTAAAAAAAAAAAATGTTAAAATAGCTGCTTTAACATTTTATTGAGCGCCAGGATATATAGGGAAAGCCTCGCAAATGGGTTCCGATATAAAGCAAGTTTCAGTTTCAGTCTATTCTTAATAGTCCTATTACACGATTTTAACAGAATTTAATTCTCTTTACATAACGAATTTGAATATTCATGTTATTTAATTTTCTTCTCTGCATTTATGAACCTCACCTCTCTAACAGAGATGAGTTGAAAGATTTGCCCTCATATTTAAAATAAATAGATTTAAATTATGTGTTTGCCTGTCTTTCTATTATATCTTTATTTTGCGTACCGATGACGTGCTTGTCAATCACAATTCTGATCTATTTTTAATAGCGATGCCAACGTGTAAAGATGGAAAATATGACTGGTATACAAGGACATTCACGTAGAGTAGAGCTCCCATCGGTACCCACTCGTCATCATCTCCATTGCTAAGGATGCGGAAAAGATGAAGGGCTGGTCGCTCGAGACTACTTCAATACGCTGTTCCAAGAGTTCTCCAAGTTACGTGCCGAGAATGAGGAGTGTATCAAAAGAGTCTTGTTTGAAGAGTAACTCACAAACAGTTTCATGAAGTGACGAGAGGAAATATAAAAATAAGGAGAAGATAGCTTGATACCTGTTTGCCTGCAAATGCTAAAAATTATGATGCGATGGAATCTGGTCGGAATATTGATTCATTCGTATTTTCTAATTTGTACTCGCACACACTCTCTCTCCAACGTTTTCAATTTCGTACCCCCTCCCCCAAACAACAACAAAAATCTATCTTAGGTGAAATTATTAACATTTGAAAGATTTTTGATTTGGGTGAATTAAAATCTATCCTAATTAATAGTATGTGAAAGTGTACTAGAAAGATTTTGTTGGGTAATGACAATTCAAACAACGTTTCACAATACTCAATATGTGAATACCTCATTTAATTTTATATGACAACTTTATTTAATTCCCGATCACAATTCATAGTGTCCTTGATACGCGAAATAAAAAATAAAAACATTTTTTTTTAAAGCGTTTTAGATGAAAGGATATTTCCTATGAACAACACGTTGCTATAGACAATAATGGCAAACCACGTATAGTATGATGAAGATCAGGTAAACGGTTGAACTTTTAGACAAATAACCTTTCTTGTCTGAACTAAAAGCACCCGACATTTAAATCTCAATCTGTCTACAAAGTTGGCTCAGGTAAAGGATAGATTGATTGTGTGTGTGGTCTCTATATACGCTTTACTATAAGTCCCTCGGTGTCCCTTAATTTGAACTTGCCCCATCTCCCGTAATTTGAAACGCAATAAATTTGTAATCTCAAATTAAGACAGAATCCATGGGGCATTTTCAGTTGTACACCCCCACTTTTGTTGATCTCTCTGTGTCTCTGCCTTTCTCAGTCTCTCTTCCTCTCTTCCCGCGTCCCTCTGCTTTCGTTTTGAATTTCGCTGTTTTAATACACTTCTGCCATCTTTATTTTCTTTTCCCTGTAAAACTTATATAATTTTTGTATTATTTTCTTTTACTCCCCCTCCTCTTTCTATGTCTCCTTTTTCCTCTTCCCCTCTCTCTCTCTGTCAGGTGGGTACTATATACCCCCATGTCCCCCGACAACCTCTGACACCGATACAGGGCCGATTCCTATTCTATTACCCGGATGACAAAGTACTTTACGAACTGAGAGTTGGTGGAAACAAGATGCCGATTGTCGAATAAACATGATTTCATTGGATTGGATTAGACAACCTGAGATGGGGTCGTGGTTGATTATGGCTTAATTTGTGTATTGACTTCACACGATGTTTGTTATGAACTCATACGCAATAAAGATATTAATCATTTTTAGTTGAGATGTCATCGATGACATATTTATTCCGTTGTCTCCGCGGCCCTCCTTGGAACACCAGAAGAAATAGAAAACAGGTGGATGATCTCTACCTTGACTCGGTCCAGAGAGAGAAATTGATATAGAAGAAAGACAGAAAGAGCAGAGACTGATCATAATGGGAGCGGGAGAGAGGTAGAGAGAGAGAGAGAGAGAGAGAGAGAGAAGAGGGGGGGGGGGGGCAGAGAAAGAAAGAAGAGAGAGAGAGAGAGAGAGAGAGAGAGCGCTTCCTATAATTCGTCATTAATTAATATTGAGTCATATATCGTTAACATTGCATTTAATTGAATGTGTTAACTTAATTTATTAAGTGCGTGATATCTTAATCCCTGTGTACTGTTTGTTTCCTTCTCCACAAGCAACTTCAATAGGCTGTACAAAGAAAGGTACATTGATCTATTAAACTTTCCAATTTTACTTCATTTTTACTCGTAGTTTCTTTTAACTGTACATTAATCGCATGAATGAGAAGAGTCTAGTATTTTGAGGGACCGTTACTTCTATGTTAAAAGACCATAACAGAATATAAAGTAAATGATATCCAGATCCAGGGTAAATACTTATGGATAGATAGACGGAGATTAAGGTTAAGAGAAAGATAGATGGTATATGAACAAAGACAGACAAATAAACACAACCAGGGGGACAGGCGGTGATGGCAAACAACGAGAGCAATTGAATTCGAAAAACTATATATATGCGACTCCCTATAATTATCCAAATGACACTTGAGGAATTTTGAAGGAGATAATTTTACTGGTTTTTGCGAGCTATGTGTGTAATTAATTGATACATAAATCTCCAAACACATTTTACAATCTCTAAAACAAATTGTTTTATTCAAGTTCATACCACAAGCAAGATATCTCTTCTTACTAAGGCGCCTCCTGGTCTTTCACTTGTTGCTCTCAGATCACATCACTTGTTTCTCAGCTCACTTTTGCGTCTCGTTAATGTCTCTTTTCAGAGCCTTGGAGATCGCTTTCGCTTATTTTCAACCCTCTTCTTTCTCAAATCTCTATCACTTCATGAGAGTTCATGCTAACATCATAAATCCCTCGAAAAACATTTTCTGCGAACCCGAGTCGACAGTACGAGCCTCACATCTTCATCTCTTTTCTCAAGATATCATGCTCCTTAACAGAAAGGTCTGTCCTTGGGCTTCTTCAATATTTCTTTCTATCAGGAGATTTCCGCCAAGGATATTCGATTACAATCCCGCGATATCATCATCGATAATCACCGGTCGTCTGCTGATCGTCTGCGAGTGCGCAATTAGAAAAAAAAGTGAAATAAATCTCCACAAAAGACATCATCTCGTATTGCAATGCCTCCTTCAAACTCACTCTTTTCTATTAGGGATGCATTACTTCTTTCTTGTTTCTAAGCATTTGATCCGTGCCATTAGCGTCTCATTTCTTCTTAATTTTCTTGCACTCGCATCTTTTTAGAAGATTCATTTATGTAGATCCCCGAACCAGCCTCGAACTGGGCAATCCTTTGTAAAGGTCCGGCGATATTTAGCATTTGATTTGGTAATGTTTTCAAGCCCCTTGGCCAGCACTCCTGGATTATAAGATTTTAGGATAGGATTGAGAAAGACAGTGTGAGAACAAAAAAATAACACATTGTTAGAAGTCTTATTGTACACTATTGTTTGTAAGTGCTAGGTTTTAGAAGAAGTGTAAAATAATTTTAATTGTCCTTTTAAATCAATTTTGGTTGTTAAGTTTATAAGAACAGTAATTATTCTGAAGAAGAAAAAAGTTGTTGAGATAACCAAACATAGTTTGAAACATCCTTAGACGCCTTTCGTATGATATCGATATCTTCTTTTGTGTAACTGTCTACTCACTATTTTGTGTAATTGTGTGCATGTATCTTAGAAAAAATGTTTTGTATTGGACAAAATGAGATATAAAATATGATTGATAATTCAGATCATTATTTCAAAAATACTAGATATGATAGCAATGTGTAAATAGGTAGAAATATACCGTATTCAAATAAAGTCATATATAAGTAAGGGTAGTGGAAACACATAGATTGAAACGGTGGGAAAAAAGGAAATAATTGGGCCACCGTGAACCTACTACTATTACCTCGGTCCCGATTGGGATATTACACCATAGTTAGGGCGCAATTTCGAATAAATTATTTGTTTAGAAGTGAAATATAATGTGACTCCTGGTTGGTCATAATCCCGTGAACCATCGCTGTAATTTTGACATAGCTAGTCCAAAACAATAAGCCTCTCTACACGATGTGACAGAAAAAGGAAGCTTTATAGAATTCCAGATCTTCCAGACGTATAACATAAAATGAATTTCTGATAGATTATCAACAATATATGTTTCGTTTGAGATGTAACAAATAAAGAAAATTAATTTGATTTATTAATTAATTACTGATACGAATTATTTTTTTCTTGTCGTTTTGACGAAAGTGTGTTTGCTAGCTGTTTCGCAGCACAAGGATAATTATGATTTTCAGAGAGAAAAAAAAAAGACTATTATTTTGCTTTGTCATTAGTCAGTCAGAATCGTTCTGATTATATTCTCCAAATACATTTCATCATAATTCCATCCATCATTTTCTCATATTATATGGAAATACAATCATCACTTTGATTTACCTTAATTTACATCTCTTGTTTGTCAAAGTTGCATTTTGGGGGAGATTCAGCATTGTTTTTCAGTGTTTTGATACACACTGTTGAAGTGTTTTTGAGACGAACTCAGACGCATCAGTTAAAGAATTCTGGCGTCACAATATGAGGACATAAGTAATGTTCTCATCGGCTACGAGACACCTCTATTTACACAACGATTCCCAAGGTGATAATTACCAAAGACTTATTTCAACCATATTTTAGGAAGATGACAGTCTTTATATCAACCACACAACCATCGACCGGTGTCGTGTAGAATAGTGTAATGTCTTGCGGTAAAAATGTCCGCCGCTAGGATCGTTTCAATGACAGAGTACAACATATCCCGAATATATTGCGTATATTTGAGGTAGATTATTAAAGTATTAAAGTATTAAATCATCACACTCTTACAAAAGACCATCATGAAATAATACTTAGTATTATTTTATTGTCACTTTACTTGACTTCAGCGTATAATTCAAGGAAAGTATGCAAGAAACGATATCTACTGAAGATTTCAAAGTAGCGGCTGGTCGTCTTCCAACATGAGTTGATTACGTAACTCATTTAACACGCGGTAAATCGGTTTTAAAGGCTGTATATTCGAAGAAGAAAAAATGTAGTGATTTTGTGAGGTGATTGGATCTTTATTTTTTAGGTAAAAGCCAATGCAATTTTGTCTATTTTGATGGTCCAGCTCGGCTAGGGCAGGACCACAATTCCCCCGAACTTTCTCAGAGACCTGGCTACATCACCGTTCCCCCAACGGACGTCCAAGACCCGATGACTGATCAGACCGAGGACAAGTTATGGGGACGACGCGGAGCCAGAGTGCCACACATGACCCCTTATTTCCAGCTAATCCACCAAAATATACCCCTCTAATGGGTCCACCACGTCCTCCATTAGGCTCTTTGACGGCCGTGAAATGGAGCATATTTCACGAATGATGTGTCAGTTTGATGGGTCTGCTCGAATCTGTCATGTCTGTGAGTTGGAGGAACTCCTGATACCAGGCTGGTGGCGAATAAAGACCCACTTCATGAAAGCTCTCTATCCATTGCCCCTCAAGTTCCTTCTTTGTTATCCCTTTTGTTCATCTTCCCTTCTGTATTCTATCTTCTCTTCAGTTAAATTCCCTTTTAACTTCATAATCTTTTCCTCACATAATATATCTCACTTTTGTCTAACTATCTTTTCACTTTGATATTTGATGCATCAATTATTTATATGTCCATTAAACTTGGTATATTTCTTTATTTTGTCGTCTTCTCTTTCCGTGCCCCCCCCTTCTTTATCTCTTTCTCTCTTTCTCCATCACACACACACACACGCACGCACGCACGTACACACACGCACACGCTCGCGCGCCTTTCTGCTTTCGCACACCACAACGAGGCCGTGTAAAGACACATTACATCACTCGCCATTGGACACATGTCAATATTCCATCCAGATTGAATTTAGAATAACTCTGTCATTGTGAAAATACGAATTTAATAATTGGCACATTACGAGGTCGTGCAGATAGTCTTCATATCTACGAGGTCATTGATGCAAGCTAGTAAATCACCAAGTCTGGACCCTCTTGACATACCTTCAGGGTCGAACTCACAATTTGATCGTTGTCCTCTAGTCGTGTTGGTCAACATACACTTAACCCAGGGGGTCGTTCTTTAAGTGGACCGAGGTTTCAGGACGAGTTAGGAGGGACTGATTTATGTCGAAATCTTCAATGAAATATTCTTGCAAAATCTCCCTCATCACTATCACACGTAGCATGCACTTTGCTCAAAATGGAGAAAGTTCAACATTTTATTTTTCATGATGGATATTGATATCATAATATTTCAGTTAGCGAAATCTATCGTCACAATATCCACTGAATTGTACACACCTGAAAATTAAGGGGGAAAAAAAAATCAACGTTAGACATTTTAATAACCACCCACAGGAAATTAATTTCCAAATTCATACCAATTTACTATGCAGCGTTTCATTTCAATTTCAAAAGGAGAGAAAAAACAACCATAAAAGGTGTCCTAAAATTATATTGGATTGCAACACATGTCCTTTCATGTCTTCGGCCAATACCATTCAGAGAAAAAACGGACGGCACTTGGACTGATCTTTGTATGAAATATTGTTATTTAACAAATTTAATCCACATTTTGTGAAAATTATATTTAAAATAATAATAATTAAGGCTTTAAAAAGATTATACGTACACGCTTGTCAAAACAAAGGGAACAAAAAACTCTTTTATTACACAACAGTCAATGACAATAGCCGCTGATATAAAGTTAATCAAAATTCACATTTATGAAGGATCATTTACAGCAAAGTATAACAATGCAAACATTATGATAGGTCAAATAAACAATACGCATTACCTCAAAGGATGGATAAAGCTGCTATGATAGCTCAATGGGTTAATTGAATAATATTCATATAAGACCTTAGGAAAAATTAGTCAAAGCTATCATCTTGCTGCTTGGTTGACATTCACTTCATAAGAAATTTAAACAAATTAACAATATGACGTATCTATATTCCTTTTAAGTTTTTCGATAACACTGGCGTGGCAAAACTGATTATTTAAAGTTCCCATTTAAGGTGAAATATACAATCTTGCCAAGATTTCAAAAACAGAACTCATGGGTTTAGCCATGATGTCTGGTTCAATACACTTTCTCCTTAAACCAAAACGCTATCCGATTAAGACTTGGTGTAAATCATAATAACCAGGGGTATCAATAAAGAAATGGAACATGCAAAAATCCGTCTCATAAAAGAATACGGGATATAGCCATCGGCATTTCTAATTTTGCAAGGTCAATTTGCTGATGTTGATGTAACAACGCGTTGAACCTGATGCGATACAAGGGGGAAGATGAGGTTGCCATGACGACGGGAATCCTCCTGATGCCGTTCACCTGTATCTTGGAGTCCCCAATCAGACCGCTTATGGTATCAGAAAAACAAACGCGTCAAATTCAGTCGGGGATTGTCCGTCTCGCGTGGTGTTGACTTAGGGTTTTACCATTTTTAATGTAACATCCTTACAAAATGCGAACGCTCTTCTCCCTTTGGAATAACCCCAGAAATATACACCGGCTTTGTCATGCTAGCTTTTGCCTCAATTTTGGCAAAATACTAAGAAAATATCTAGGGATTATATCGGCGTTTATTTGTTTCCAATACCCCCGCTTTGTAATAATATCAGCGCCGTTTAGAAATTGGAGCGGAATCCCGATCGCATGCGCCTGGCTCGGCGAGGCGACCGAATTTTTCATTTTCGCGCGCCTTAGTTTGTTTTTCTTGTAAATTAGAAAACACATCTCATAATGGCTACATCAAGAGTGTACAGTTAACTTTGCCTAAAGCTGCCCCTAGATGGAAGAAAGTTAGTTCTTGAAGCCAACATTCTCAATTTCAATCCTTTGACTTTGTTCTTTCAAAATGGTAAATCTTCCGCAGCGCTTTAAAATGGTATTGTTGTGTAAGAAGGATATGTGAGATGGAGAGTGGGGTTAGAAGGAGAGGGCAGGGTTTGTCAACAGTTATGTCTTTGGTTAACCGCCGTGGACTTTCGTCACCTTCTTCCATTTGATACTGCCGCGTACGAAGTTGGAAAGAAACGTTCGTTAGGTATGTCGGTCGCAGTCTGATTTTCGACGAACGCTTTGAACAACCCCAGTCACTCTTCAACTTCATTTTTTAGCAGAGGAGAGAGGACCATAGACCAAGGTCAGAGACATGGGGTACAGCGAAAAGATCGCCGACGAAGTTTGGGGGCAAATTAGCCTCTGACACTCGACGTGTGACAAGGAGCCATTAAGGTATCTACTTACATGCCGCGGCGAGTTCTGTTTGGTAGGTGATGTGGTGCTACAGGAATGAGTAAGGAGGGGCGGGCCAGGGCGGGTCAAGAGTCAGATACTTGAGTACTTGGAGGAGTAGCGACAACACGCGTTAGAGCACGAGCCAGCTTTACGATACCCAACACGCCGGGTACGCGCATGACTTACGTTCAACCGCCCGACTCCTGCGCGCATACCTACTTGAAGTCGCTCCCAAGCGCGACTATCTCGCATTCCCCATGACCGTATCGCTACGCCTCACAGACAGCCCTCTCCGATCGCTTACCAGCCGACCGAAAACACTCTCAACATCGCCTCAGTTTCCCGCCTTTTACCTCCCACTACACATCTCCCCTGACGCACGAGGGTAATTCCATGCTGGGGATATGTATTTTGACATTAATGCTCGATGTGTGTCGCACATCTCCAAAGTAAAGAAGCACCTCGGAGCGGATCTTTAGAGTAATTTGAGCACCGGTGTGTAGCACCAAAAGCAGCGGAATGAAACCTGTCTTCCCCTGTATCACTGACATCCAAGACATCTTCACAATAAAGCACAATCTAAGGAGTCAAATGCTCTCTAAAAAGTACAAGACCCGTCTCTTTTTTTATTTGCCGAAAAGAGTAGAATTTAATGACGTTCACATTACGCAATCAGGTCACGATTTCTTTTCATTCTCTCATAAAATGCTTTATTGAAATAAAGGAAGGAGACAGAAACGGAAAATCGGGATAGGAAATCTATAGAAAAATGAGATATTTTGAAGTGTTTCAAAATGGCAAGATGCAAAGATGATTTGAATATTCTGACTGAATATATGGAGTATTCCACGGTACCAGCAATATCGAGCATTTGCAATAGAAACTGTAGCGCTACTATTCATTACGTCGGCACTAACCGAACTCTATAAATCATGATGTTGATGGATGATGATCAGAGTAATAGTTGATAATGACGATGGGGATGATGATAGTGATGAAATTAAGGAAATGATCATGGAAACGAATTAAAGTAGTTGTATTTAATTGAAAGCAATACTTATTTTTATTACTCCGATCGTATTGCCTATCATCACCTAGATCATCATCCTAACCATTATCAACATCATCATCATCATCATCATCAACAACAACAACAGCAACAACAACATCATCAACATCCTCATCATCAATATCTTCATCATCAATATCATCACCGTCATCATCATCATCATCAACATCAACATCAACATCAACATCAACATCATCATCATCATCATCATCGTCATCTTCATCATTCGCTCTTCACGACTTTTCATCTCGTCACCTTCATGATTTCTCAAATCATTCTCTTTATCACCCCATCCATTATCGTCTAACATTACCTCTATCAAAATCACGATGAGGGGGTTTTATTCATAGGGGAGGGGGAATGATCCTGTCCCCGCCCCACGTTATTCATCAAATCCCCATCTGATTACGCCGACACTCAATATCACTCTGCATCATGTGTATTTTTGCCAGTTGCATCGTGAACCTCTTTCTGGTGGAGAAAGTATGTCATTATTGAAAATACAGTATCAAACTGACACAAACAAAACAATGAAAATGAAACACGTTCAATTTTCAATTTTGATCGGTTATCACCTTGGGGTGAAAGTCTAAGAAAGGAGGACGCATCGCTCTGATATTTGTTTCAATGTGACGACTTTCGACAGTTCAAGCACAGTTCTGAATACGCTGTAGCTCCTTGGTTTGCTCGTAAAATCCATTGGCTTTCAAATAAATAACTTCTAATGTTAAATCTGGCACACTTCAGATATTATTACTGTAGAGTTTTAGTTTTTTTTCTCCCTCTCTCTTCTCTCTTTGCACACACACATACATTCACTTACTCTGCTCATTCTTTCCCCCATTCCCCCACACATACAAACGCACGCCCACACACGCATTCTGTACACATTTTTTTCTTCATTCCTCTTTACCATCTACATCATTTCATTAGAAATTTGGTATCTTTTGTTAAGCTATACTAATATAAGAAAGGTTTCCTATCAATAATATTATTCATGGTAACAATAGAAGGAATATAAGATACAATAATTCGATCGCTTGATAAAATAACTTTGATGAAACTACAAGTGTCTGAAAACAAGCAAGCGACGTCAACACTGTACAACATATGAAACATCAACATATTTAAATATCTGTCTGTATGGGATACTATCGAATATGTAAATATAGAGTGTGCTGATTTCATGGTGCCCTCTGCCGCCAAAAAATGGTAAGTTCTAATTTATGCATCTACTCAGGTATTTCACCTGCACTGATCATCCATCGATATGTGATCACCTGAGATTTAAAAAAGTGCTTGATTATTGTAAAGCCCCTTTAAACTGAATGGTTTCCTCAATGTAACATCCTTCTTTGTGTATATAAACGTTGCTGTAAAAACTTTGAAGTTTGAATACATCCAGTAAGTGAAAGTTATATTTAAAAAATGAGAAAACTTGTATTATTGAACTGGATAATTCTAATGCATATACGAAGCATATACAAATTAGTGGCTGTTAAAGGTGCCCATTGTGTTTCTCCCAATGCTTTGCTGGATACGAACACAACTGTAAGCCCGATTGTCTATGTATAAATAACCTTTCAATGTTTCCATTTGGTATCTGCTATTCAATTATACATTATTTGTATAAATATTCAACATTTTAATAGCGACACAATATATTCTTTAATTCTACCTCAGATATATTTTGTTCGTTTAAATCAATTTGCTTTTTGCGATGTATTATTTTGCGGGTTTACCTATTAACTGCATCTGATAGGCCTATCTCAGTTTAGTGATTCTGTCTCAGTAGAACTCAGTCAGCATTGAAAGGGTTAATGTGAGAGATCCACCTGGGATGATGTAGGCATGTTTGATGGTCTTCTAACCCGTAACCCCGGAGCATGAAAACAGCATCACCAGGTCTCGAGTTCTTAGCCCCTGGTAGCCTGTCTGGATTGGTTTCATCACAAAAGACTTTGCTCTCTTTATCGCCCATGTTTGCTGTTTGAAATCAAGTCTTTTGACATCTTACAGGGAAACACACTCATTGCATCTAAAAGAAAAAAAGGATCTGGTGTTTTTGGTCCAGATCATCAAGTGACATAACTGTCTTCCTCTCTGGCTTATTTCGGGTTCAGTTTACTGTCTTGGAGGTATGGTGCTCTGGGGAGATGGATGAAAATATTTATGAAGGTTCATCGACCAGACTATATGATATGATGGGGCTCTTTGAAGGTAGGTATTGTGGTGTAAGTGAGGTATGAAGAAGGTGAGGCGTTGAGGTGTAGGTTGCTACCCTGAGGGACCTAGTAGGACTCCTCCTGTAAATGTTGTTGGTGTGACACACGAGCTAGCGCAGTTGGAGCGCGTATGAAAAGCTTGCCGCGAGCAGGTCGATGGGTGATGGAGAGCGAGATAATAATGGAGCTCGGCGCGGCTGGCGTCCCGGGAGAGACCCAGTGGATCCCCGCTCGCTGTTCATCGTGCAAGACGCGGCACGTTTTGGTGCTACCACCAACCGGCCCACACATCTCCTGTTGATGGGTTTTGTTGGCAAATTGTGGGCAGACTTTGTAGATTGGGTTTCAAGAACACTTCGAGCTAGAAAGCTGGAAATGGCAGGAGAGCATCGGGAGTGGCAGGCAGGCAGGCAGGCAGGCAACCTACTTCATCAAAAGGAGAACAGATAGAGTGGAAGAAGAGGAAGAGAGAAGAGTTGAAGATGGTGATGGGAGATGACACAATTGGGTGGGATACCACGTCGGCTCGTCTTCTTGCCATCTCGTGTTTCATCTTGGTCCTAACAGACCAGATGGGATGCACGTAGGTCTAGCTGTTAGCACCCCATATCTGTGTCTATACCGCTCTAAGCTGCCCCATTTCTTCTCCCTATTCCCCTCTTTCCGCTCAGCTTCCAAAATGTCATCAAAAGTTGTCGATATATCTCTTAATCCATCCAAGACTATTAAACTGATGACAAGTTTTGATAGGAAAGAAAAACAGAATTCAAGCCTTGACGTTGGATTCCTACTCAGGCAAGGGTAAAGTGATACTCTTATTATAAGAAGAATGATCAGTTGCATTATGAGTGATCCGGAGAAACAAATTGCACAAAGTTATGATAGCATTATACCAAGTCATATAGGATAGATAACCTCTACACAAATAAGGATAAGTAAAACCTTGATTCTAAAATGGCGGCATGGTGACTGACTTTATTCAACCTATATGAGACCTTTAATTGTCAGAAATTAATATGGGATATTTGTTTCTTGTGCGCGTAGCTTGAATCAAAGTTCCAATTTGTGAACATGTTAGAAATGATTTGGGAATTTTTAGAAATAGCATTTATGATATCGAGACAAAGAGGTGGTAGCATGAGCCAAACTAAAAGCCGTATGAAAAGTTAACTAGAAAGTTTCAACAGAGTTCAAAGAACGTTTATGATGGGGAAAACTTTCACTGAATTTACATATCAAGTGGGTTAAATTGACCAAGATCATGGTTGGCCATACGAATGATCCGCGATCTTGATCAAACTTTTTCCAGTCTGTACATACATGACTATCCAGAAAAAGTTTTAGTGATGTCTCATTAAAGATATTTCAGAAGGACACAGCAAAGCCCGCTGTACAATATCCTTCCATAATCTTGCCTATTTAAAAAAAAAGAAATTTCTGATGTTTTCTCGAAGAACCCAAGGTGGCGAGCTGTTTAAAGCTCATAGTAATATATGATAGGAATCCACTTTGCATAATTAGTCGTTGCTACGTCCGTTAAACCTCCTGTAATCGTTCTGATAGGAAAAAATTTATTGAAAATATGTGCATACCCCCCAAAAAAGAAAATATTAAAAAAAAGTGAATTAAATAGTTTTCTAAGAGCGATATTAATTTTATTAAAAGAAGCCACCTAAATTTGAATTTCAGTAGAGTAATTATATTTTTTAGAAGAAAATAAATCTGATGAATGATGTACTTTGCATAGCTATGAATAACAATTGTTCGTGCTCGCTGCTTTTCCTTGTAGCAGAAATAAATGAGATGTTAAGGTATTTTATATAATTATACTGAACACTATCAAATATAATAGATGACTGTTCGGTGTTTGCGTATAACAAAATCATTTATATTTTTTACAAAATAATAGGCGTAGCTCATATTATAAAATCAAGCACTTTGTCATTAATTCATAAGAATTCTTGATACAACAGTTAGATTGTTTTGTTAAAGGCAGGATTTTATTCCTATAAGCATTGAACCGAATATTAATTCCGGCTTTAAATAGCGGAAATACTGTCCACTCATAACTGCAGAGATGGCTACGCATTGTACGTCTCCAGAACACATCACTATTATACCTTCGGGTCTATGTAAAAGAAAAACATACTAAAATATTTATATTATTAGTGTGATTATGGGCAGTAATTGCCAAACATCGAATTTAGCCTCAAAGCATAATTAGCACGGCTAGCATATACAACATTTGCAGAAAGTCTTCAGGCGCACTTTGATGCGGCAGGATTAATATAAACGTACCATATTTCTCTCAATAATCGTGTCTACTGGGCCTGACTCTGTTTTGTTCTTTCTTTCTTAAAACAATAAAGTTTAACCCTGTCACTTCAACATGCACAGGAATACAATGCTTTCAGTGAATGGAAGTTTAGGTTCATGGTTATGTTAGGGTTAACCATACTATGATAATGTTACCTCTTTTTTGTGTGAACATATACACACTAAGAAATAAGGGTGCAGTTGAGGTGCAGATTTCCATCCACCTACGCGTATTTGGCAGGGGATGCTGCTATTGAAGCAGACTTGTACCTTTATTTCTTAGTGTGTAGGATGAAGGGGGTTAACCACAAAAGTGTTGCACTGTAAGCAGGAGATTGCGTGACTAAGAATCACATATAGCAACATTGTTCATCAAACTGCAAATATACGGGTACAGAATTGTGTGCAAGGTTTAGAAAGAGATTCTTAAAATCCGACCCTCGAATAGCAAATATTAAGGGTGCTCTATCGATTAAGAACAGAGCTTACATTTTAAAGAAGTTGCACAAAAAACGGACCAATAGAACTGGTCTCCCTTTTCAGTTGACTGGCTTCAGTATAGAGAAAGGAGAACACCAACACAAAACAAATGGTGACCAGCTCAATCCTCCGCACTCCACCCTACACAGTATGATTGTAACAGTCCAGTTTAACCTCCTAGTCAAATGGACTGGTGATGGATAATAATAAGAAGAATGAAGATGAGAAGGGGGCTTTAAGAAGGGCTGGCTGGTATGGGCCCCGGGGCGTGCTTATTAGAATACAGAAGGAGTGTATGTAGAGCCCGAGGCCAATTCGAGCGACTTAGCCCGATTAGTTGGGTCCTACAAAATCCTCTTGCTTCAGATTAGCTTGGGCAAAGCATTAGTAGAGGGATTTGAAGAACACTTGTTGGGCTTCGACCAGAAAAAGAAAAGAAGAAGAAACATTGAGAGAGGAGAGCGACCAGCTAGCTCATTGGTAAAATTAAACGAGAATATGAAATTGGCCGTTCCTTAAAATTGGATGGAAGGAGGGGGCAATCCAAAGGGTAGCTGCCCCTACATCTACACTGGTATATAGAAATATGTATATCTCATTAAGTACCATTCATCGAATAACAATCAATCTTTCTTATATTATAGGAACTCAAACATTCAATATATATCTAAATCTTCTACACTGCCCACCTGCTCTTTCAAACGTTTCCTTTAATTTCATATCGGTTTCTAAATGTCTATTGTTGATGCTGCTGTTAAAGTAAAATTTTTGTTAAACGTCACTTTAAACAATTTAATTTGTAGAACATTTTAGTTTGCTTAATTACCCGCACATTATCAATACAATGTAAAGGAATTAAATATCTGCATTAATGACATTATTGCACAAAGTGCACAATAAATATTTTTGATAGTAGCTATTGAGTATGAGTAGAGGTGACAAAACCTAGTATGAGTGGACTTCAGCTTGTAAAATGAGTGAAGTAGAATGAAACGAATTCAAGAGATAAAGTAAATACAATGAATAATTATACCATGTGCACATCAGATTCTATCTCAATTTCTATAGTGCATAATAAGTGTATATGCATGCTGCTTTCCCGAAATAGTGCATGATAATTAGAGAATATTATTAGTATAATTGAAAATGATTCATAATCACTCTTTATAATATCAAATTCATTATTAAAAGTGAAGTACTGAATATATAGGTCGTTTCATTCATACCCCGCCCCTCTATCCACCGATTCCAAATTGCCTTGTTGCCCCCATCCGTTGCGGAGTTACCGGCTGCAACCCCTAATCAGTGTGTACCCTCTATTGTAAGAATTTGTCCAGTAATTACTCTTACTGGTGAAACATCCCATAAAAGAGAAAATTCTTTCTGATGTAATCATTCTATGGATAACCTTTGGGATTCACGAAGCGCTGAGTGGGTTGTAGAGATTGAGCAAACTTTAGAAAAGGAATGGAGATTAGTGAATCAATTTGTTGTAAAATACAGAGCATCTTTTTGTGCACCACGAATAAGTACTTTCTAATTATGTACAACTGAAATATGCAGAGGCGTGGGTCATAGTTATTAGGCATGTTGGTTGTAATATAAATACCAGTACAAACATTAATCGTGTGATGTACAAACAGTATTACTTTTGTCAATATGGCTTAACATGGATCAATGAATATTGTAACCCTAGAGACAGTAATGTACACATTAAGAACGGATAACATTCGATCAGCCTTTTGTAACTGGAAAAAAGAGATCTGAAATTTATTTTATAAACTGATCTTTAACAAAATAATGAATCACAATATGTAACCAACACCCAATTTCAGTATAGATTAAATCCTTTCATGTATTGCTGTCTAACGTTTGAACACTTTACTTCGACATACATTTTTAAAAAAATCAATCGTGTTGTCCTACATGTTATAAAATATGAAATCGATTCGGAGATTGAAATATTAGTTGAAATTTATCATTTTTAATTCAGTTACATATCGAATTTTAGTATTAAATTACGTGATTCTAATCCACTATATTGAACCTTATATAGTAAAGAATATCTAACTTTCCTTTTGGTATAGAAATATCCTTTATTGCTCTCTAAACAGCAGAACGCTGCCAAAGGTCAGTGAACGGGTGTGTATTAAACCTTCTGCTCTCATTGATATAAATAGATAGTAATTATAATGTCATTAATTTTCATCTCAATCTTCACCATGTCTTAACTAACAGAGATCATTGTCTTCTTAACAAGGTCTTTATTGTTTGTATGCCGCAGCCTATTTCCTTATAATTTGTTTGTCAATATCTTCTAAGGTTAAAAGATGATGTTGATGTTATTTGTATAGGACTCTAACTTAATAACAGGCTTGGTAACAATGATATAATGGCATTGTATGTAGACATGGCGTCACAGTTCAACTAGAGTTATTGGATAATGGCCTCTCTGCAGTATAATGTATAGGGCCTGCCATCAGGGGCGGCGATCCCGGGGGGACTGGGGGGGGGACACGTCCCCCCTTAATTTTTTTAGGGGGGATCGTCACCCCCTGAAAAATTGAAAAAGTGAGAAAAAAAAAGTGTATAGCAAATACTGACTAAAGACTGCAACAAACTTTTAGGCTCTGGAGGGCCCTAGAGTGCAGCGTTTAGACAACAAAAAAAAAGGAAAAATCTTCTCGCTCCGGAGCTACGTTTCCTCCCATAATATTCTTCGAAGTGTACAGTAAATATTCCAGAAAAGTGAAGTGTGAAAACGGTATATTGCTTGTTTTTATATTATTCTTTTGCTAATTAAAGTATGTAATTTGTTAATACAACAAAACTTCAAAAATCTGTGAGGGGATAGTCCCTTCCGTAATCTCTACCCCTCTCGTTCACTTTGCTCCCTCGCCTTGGCGTAATGATGAAGGGGGGGGGGGGTCTTGGGAGCAGTTGCCACCTTAATAAAATTCAAACTTGATTTATTTCTAACTCGATACCAGTGATTTACAAATGTTGCTGAAATGGCATGGTTTTTCCTTGAGCTTCTGGGTGCTCTGCCCCCTGGACCCCACCAAGGGCCCTATGGCTGGCCCCTGTTTGCTCATCTGACCGTGATTGAATGCGTAAAACCCTGAGCTTCCGGGGGGTTCTGCCCCCTGGACCCCACCAGGGGCTCTAAGACGAGCCCCTGGATGCTCATCTGACCGTTATTAAATGCCTAAAACCCCTGAGCTTCATGGGCCTACGCCCCTTGACCACACGCCAATTTACGCTCCACTTGCTATGCTCGCTTTGCTCTACCTAATAAAATACTTTAGCCTCCCCCTCTATGAAAAACGTTCCGCGAGGCCTGCATATACAATGTTAGAGTGGGGATGCGGATTTTTTTCTCCCCCCCCCCCACAACGTTTTTGTTCAATATACGCCACTGCTCCCCCGTCCCTCGCATTTCGTCCCCCCGGTCATGAAAAGAAATCGCCGCCCCTGCCTGCCATCATGGTAATTTTGTCAAGACACGATAAGGCTCAATATCATGATAAAGCCTAATTGTTTTGTATCAACAATATACATGTACAATACTTGGAGCTCTATATATACTTTTGTATAAGGAAATTATAATTAATTTGTCTTAATAGTCTAAGTATGGTATAGAGCACATTATCATTGCATCATCAATCACAATCAGTGACAACAGACAGCTAGAGAACAATCGCGATATTATGGGATTTAAATATAAACCAGCACTGCTGTTGAGGCAATTTTACCAAAGTAATAAGAGAATTGTTTCAGGTAGTGTATTTAAACATTGATTTAAATTCCTTGATGCTGATGAATTTTGCGGACATTGCGGTACAACATAATGCTTCTTAGCAACTTTAAAAAATCAGGGATTATTGTGTCCTGTGTATGTAATTTTTCTGGCTTAAATCACTGGAAAAGTAATGAGGTGTTGTGAATTTCTTTAACTATTTAACATAATGTTCAATACATGTAAATCTGACGAAGAGAAAATGTAACCTACTTCTTCTGCGTTTCAATAGCTAAAGACGAAAATTAGATGTTAAGGAATCCATAGGGGGATAATTACAATTACATTACCTCATCCTGTTATATTCCTTTGATAATACAACTATGCAAAACCATTTTTTATTTAAAAAAAAAACATCATGAGTAACCTTGCTTACTCTACAGCGATTACGTGGCCAAGAATGGCAAGGAAAGAGTTCATTGCTCTTGTAGGGGAAAAGCGGGAAAGAGATACACTTATGATGTTGTTCTAAGCCCAAGTCATTTGCTAAGGGGGAGGTAGGAATTAGGTGATTTGTCAAGCACCACGTTGATCCTATACCTAGGCGTTTCCTTCCTAAGATACTCAACATTTGTTTTCTCAAAGGTTCAAGATAAATACATTGGTTAGGAGCTAAACATAAGAAAGTCACCACCCGCGTGCGTGTGATAGGTGCATTGTAAACTTGTCATTGCCCTTGGTAGATGTGCTTTAAAGATCCCTTTAGACTTGATAACATTAAAAACAACGATTCGCATCTTGATCGTGTACGGAGTTTCCCTTCTTTCATCGAATAGCAAATTTCAGATTAAGAATAAAAACACATTCATGTCTTGTAGTAGATGTTTGTAAGATATAATTTAACGTATATAGAGGAAGGAGACAAGATATCTTGATAACCCTAAGAGCATGACAGTTTATTCTGATGTATGCAAAAAGAATTCTGGAAGTGCAGCGGTGAATGCTAGTATCATAAGAGAAAAAATCTGTAAATTTATCGTAGTATACTTCGATTACAACTTCACGCATAATTTTCTGTTACTATCATCGAGCAAAGAATGTTCTGTCTGAAAAAAACATGGGAATTATATTTCCAATTTAAGGCGGAGAATTATAATTATACATCCCATATACTGGTCGACTTGTGGAGTAAACATGGCTGGGGTTAAAGTGTGGGCTTAAACAAAACAAAAAGACAGAGTTTTCAAAACCGCTTTCTTGTTGACATAATACTATCAAAATCTGTTTTAGTAGTCCAAAATATTTACTAGATTTTCTCACGCTAATGCGTGGTTAAATATGAAGGGAGACAGGAATCATTTCAAAAAGTCTTGTTGACACAACAGTATTAAACCTTTTTTGTGGTACCTGTTATATGACTATTGCAATTTATTAACTTCCCACGCCCTTGCATGATTAAATAAAATAGGAATAGTAAATATTAGAGGCGACAGATATTGTTTAAAAACTTTATGATTTGGTATTTGTGGTTGTTTGAGTATGTGGTATCTGCATTAGACGGTAGCTTTATCAAACACCAAAGCTCCTTGCATGTATAAGCAAATAGAAGCCGCCACTAGCAAGAGCATGCAGGTGTGTAAAGTCTAAAAGCGCTCTTGATTGGTCAAATGTAATAGAGAGATTAACCACTCTTGCTGACGGTTCGTCGCTTCTCTATCGCACTCTCTGATTGGACGCCTGCAGCTAACACACCGGCGACGTAATTGACAAGTGACTTTTCTCTTTCCCTTTTCTTCGCTTGGACGGGCAGTACGAGACGACGCACACACGGTGCAGACAGTCATATACACAAACCCGTGTCCTTGTTAAATCACACAAATCGTAAAGACAGCGTTCGACGTAGGAAGTCGGTCAACTCAAATCTCTCTGTGAAGAATATTTGCTACATCTTCTCTCGAAGATTGTTATTTCTTTTGAACATTATTGCGCTTTACTCGTCTTATTCTACCGGCGATATTGCCGACATTTCATTGGCTACAAATTGCCAGGGAGATCTCCGCCTTGGTATTTAGCAAGAAGTACTTTAAATTTCATGCACATTCATCGGAAAATGGTGAAGCTGGAATATATGGAGAAGGAGATGAATGCCAGCTTGCCCCCTCCTCACTCCACTCCGGCTCCACCGCCGCTTCATAGGAGCAAGGGGTTGTTTTCAGTGGAGAGCATGTTGTCACCCAAGGAAGGGGGCACCATCAGGCGCGACCATCACCACCCTCATCATCATCTTCTTCAACATCGACACACTCCTCCCCATCTCCATCATCCTGTCATGACCAAGATACATGAGCCCATTATTAGAATGGAGTCGCCTCCCTCCAATCAGACTTCCATCACTGAATCCGAGAGTTTTATGAGACATCATCGCGAGGTCGCCTCCAAGGATGACGAGGAAGATGAAATGGTGAATGAACAGGACATTGATGTGGAACATGACCACAAGAATGATGAGGAGCAGAAAATGAGCGACGTTGAGACGGACAGTGATAAGAAAGATGAGAATGATGGTGAGAAGGAGAAGGAGAAGGAAGAGGGAAATGATGAGGAGAAGAAAGATGACAAGGACGGCAACTCGACTACGAACAGTGTGCCAAGAAACAAATACGGTGAGAAACCTCCATTCAGTTACAATGCTCTTATCATGATGGCTATTCGCTCGAGTCCAGAGAAAAGACTAACTCTAAATGGTATCTATGAATACATCATGACAAATTTTCCATATTATCGTGAGAATAAGCAGGGATGGCAGAACTCTATCCGTCATAATCTGAGTTTGAACAAATGTTTTGTGAAAGTCCCTCGACATTATGACGATCCAGGCAAGGGAAATTACTGGATGCTGGATCCATCAAGTGATGATGTCTTCATTGGGGGTACCACGGGGAAGCTGAGGAGGAGAACGACAGCAGCTTCTCGTAATCATCGCCTAGCTCAGCTAAAACGAGGCGTTCCTTACATGCATGGTGGTTTCCCATTTCAACTAAGGACTGATAAACCATATCACATGTATTGGCCATCGGGACCCCTTCTACCTTACCCACACCCGGCTCACCACAACCATCCCGCACTCAGGTACGACATGTCTGGCTCAGCCGCCGCCGCTGCGGCAGCAGCAGCCATCACGGCCGAGCGACTCTCCGCAGAGCGACTCGCAGCGACAGGTGCAACGGGGCCATGCGACTCCGCCTCTCTGTTCCCGGCCAACCACCCGCTACCCAAACCCATTCCCGGTCATGGTTTCTCGGTGGAGCGGCTTCTCAGTCAACATGATTCACCTTACAGCGTATCTCCAACTGCACGGTTAGCTTCGCCTAACTCAGCCATGGCCGTGGCAGCAGCTGCCGCAGCTGCAGGCTTCGTTTGCTCCGGGCTCCCGCAACTTCAGGTGAGCACATCGGGTGAAAGTCCAACCTCTGGTTGCTGCTATCCTCATCTATCTTACTCACAACCTTTTCAACCTGGTTCATCGTATGCTGACCTCTACTCTGCTGGGCTAGCTCATCGACTACCTGTGTTCCCTCCCGGGATGCTACCCGTCTCGGCTATGCCTCAAGCTCCGCCTATTCACGGCAAGTAAATAACCCCTACAAACTTATTCAGGACTTGCAATATTGACATAGTGACTCTAGCAAACCATTCATGCAATTTGGAAAGAAAACTTGCTTTCATATTGTATTCATGCATGAAATATATCAGTGATACAAACTATTATAATGTTTTCAAAAGTATGTAATTGCTGCCATCTTCACAGTTCTCTTAAATAATAATTGTAATTTACCTGTAACATGCATGGGCCATGAAATTGTATTTAAAGCAAATATCATCTAATTCTATTTCAGTCATTCTTTAATTGAACCCCATCACTAATCAATGAGGTTACTATGGTATAGCTGCAACAACCGTATGGCATGTGTCCAATCGCCATGCAGTTCTGAAGGAATTGTTCATGGTGTGAATATAGAAACTAATGATGCAAGAATAATAGAATATGCACACCAAAGTTACAACGTATATCATATTTATACTTTCCTCTTAAACTCCATGAACTCTCATAATACTCTAATACTCTAATATTTGAGAAGAGGAGTATGAAAGACAATTCTCAACAGTTATTATTAATGATGTTTTCTTTATTACATCCACCATGTATACTTTCGCTTAAATTAATGCTCATTGCTTTTTCATTAATTTGTATTGTTTCTTTCAAATAATTAAATCGATGACAAAAATATGGTCACAAATTTACTGAGAAAAAAAGTATTATTTTTAAGGTTGAAATATTACAGTTCGTCTCATATATACTGTTAAGTTTGCAAGTGATAACACACGATGAAGACGGTATTTTTGAGTGATTCTCGGGTTTGGGTTCCATCTTTAAACGAAAATAAGACAAATTCTGAGTCTAATAGAAATCGACTAGGTGGGAGGGAATACTGCCGACATTTATTCGAGAATCACTGTCTGAGCAGTATATTTGCGAAGTTTTCTTTTATATAGCCGTTATGTGATATAATTTGTTTACTTCTCACAGTTTGAATGATCTCCACATCGTTTGCATAATTATGCTTTCATAATTATTTTCGGTGTATAATATTATAGTGAGATATTTGAACACAACATCGATACGACTCGAGACGGGCGAGGCATTGTAAAGTATTCATGTAATTTTAAACCGTTTAGATACGTAAACTTTCTGATAAGATTTTGATAGAAAATGTCAGCCAGATATGCATTTTAAAAAAATTATATTCGGCTAAATATTTCACATTTATTTTTATCTCACCGAAACCTCCAGAGATCTCGACAGTTCAACGGGTATTTTTTTTAAAAGTACCTTTCATTTTTAAAACCATATTTGACAATCATTTTCTTCTTGTGCCAATTTTGCCAACATGACTTGATCATTTGTTCCCTTTTGCATATTAATATTTAAATATTAGATCCGTAGTAAGTTTGAAGGTTGAATGCTGTATTAAATGTAGATATTCGTAACGCACACAGATTTTATTTTCACTACCTTGACAACAAATAAGATATATAACCATTAGTTATGTAATCTTTTGAAACGTGAACATGTTTGTTTGTTAATTTCTTCGGATTTAAAGAAGAGCTATGTAAGTTTCAAATAGATGGAATATTTTTCTGGAATTTTCATTTAATTTATCAGCATCTTGGATGTGCTTGGGGGATAACATTCGATGTGGCTAAATTGAATAATGCACATATCGCTTGATAGGGATATACTATGAGAATTTTTGTTCTTTTTCTGGACTTGATGTGTTGTGAAACTTTTTAGATAAGGCCATTTGAATCTAAATCAGACATGATAAATGTTATTCAGACAATCAACATTATTTTGTACTATTGTGACAATCAGTTTAAATACAACTCTATGATGTTTAAATGTATACTTTGATTATACCAAATATTAATTCAGTACCTTTTCAAGGTTTGACAATCAGAATGAATATGTGTATTTTGAATCTTAATTTGAAACTTTTTGTTGTGGTTGTAAAATATTTGGACTTGATGCATGTGCGGAATCGTCGACAAGATTTTGACCACTTATTTTTAAATTGACTTTAAAGTTTAAATCTTTATCTTGCTGCTATGTTAGCAGTCTCTAAGAATATAAAGGTGCAATATATAAATGTTGTTCTGTTAGTTGTATAAAATTTCTTATTGCATGAGCCATGATGGCATACAGCTTTGTGGGCAGATAAGACAAAATTGATCATTATGTTGAAGAGACTTGTTTGATCTTTATATTCGTTTGATCTATTTTTTCGACCGATTGTGTATTTGGTTAACTGGATGATAAACTTCAGGTGAAACTTTTAAAGTATTTTGTAAATCTAATGTTATGATAGAATTGTGATAATTGAATTTTCAAGCTGGCTTTAAACTTCGGTACATCGAATTTAGAAAAGTTCTAGAAACAATATGTACACTTAGGGTGCGTGGGCTCCCTTGTTTTTTCCTTCTTTCTTTCATTATTTCTTTCTTTCTTTCTTTTTTCGTTTCCAGGATAGTTGGTTTCTATTTTTGTCTTGATTTGCAGTTAAATACTGGTTTTAGGATCACTCTTCTCAATATATAGTTTGTTATTATTTCGGAATGGTTAGTTAACGATTCCCTTCATGAGACTATGTGAGAGTTTATTCAGTGGTTATTTCCAAAACAGTTCATTTTTCTTCATGGTGATAAGTATTTGTAATAGATATTGTAAATTATATGTGTGTTATTGAGCGACAATCAAAAAAGAAAACATTGTATAAAACCGATATGAAACATTAAAAACAAACAGATTCATCGAATGACAATTGTTGTGAAATAACTTGATTAATTTCATATATAGAAACTGGTGATTGCGTCTGATTTGCAAATAGATAAACATTATTATCACGGCTCATTGATGTTTATGATTGTTACTATGAATTTTTGATGGTATGATGATGATGATGATGTTGATGGTGGTGGCGGTAATTATGATGATAAATGATGAGATGAAGTTAATGATGTTAATTTGCAATAGTATAAATGATTGTGATGGTATGGAAGATGGAAATATTCAAGATTATGATAAAAAGCGATGATGAATGTCAGAGGTGAATAATTGAGCCCGTGGAATAACAATGGATGAGATAAAGTTTAATTGATGGATAAAAGCTAGAATTAGCTAATTTGAACCAAACTTTTAGAATGCGATTGTCACACAGTACTTGCTGTCATAATCGCCCCAATTAATTTTTATGTTAACAAAAAATGTATAATAGAGAATGTCATTACTGCGGTAAATATTACAAATGTATATTTCATTAAATATACACTTCAAGTGAATTAAGTGAATGAATAACTACACTCTTTAAACTGTCAAGAGAAAGAATTACGTTTCTTTTTTTCCCAAACCGATCTTGGAGCAGTGAAGTATTATGTGGGTCGAACAACTTACGATTTACAACTGCTCAACTCCTCAATAGGTTTCTTACCAACAGAAAATGTACTTCAAACCGCTATTGAAATGTAAACCTTAAATTGACCAATTTTCGTCTCCACAATCCCGCCCTTCGGATATTTAACACACTTGTGAAATTATTGAAAGACGGACTGAGCAAGACATTTTGTTGAGGTGTATTTAGAAACAAACACGCCCTAAGAGAAGTGGCGATGCGCGTTTAATCCACGTTTACAAGTTTTAACAACACAAGCCCTAGCAAGGAGGCACTTACGGGCTTCGCTCGGCGCTAGCAGGGTGTTTGCAGGTCTAGTAATACAAGAAAAGACACTAACCCCACTCCTTATTCTCCCCTTTCAAGGCATATCCTAATTGAATCGCGACTCGGAGATAAACTGCTTCGTTACTTCGAAGCTCCGTTTCACATTCAATGCCTAATTATGTTTAATTATTGCAGCAAATGCGAATGAGAGCAGTGTCAAATACGAGTTATATAATCATATTCGATAGGGCATGTTGCATTGTATTTGGAGTATTAGATTCATATGAACATACACGGGTCATGACTCTATTGGCTTATATGCATACCGTAATATTTCATCTGATGCCTGTTTTGCAACTCGTGTGAGACACATTGTCTTAACCCGTAAACACTCGCTCTGACATGCCTTCTTAGCTTCCTTCTCAGGTGTATCAATATCTGATTGGGATGAAAGAAACAAAATAATTTAAAGAAGAATATAAAGAGGGAGAGAGGAGGTGGGAATGAGATTAATACCTCCTTCAAGACTCATTACTTAAACATTTAGATTCATTTGAGAATGGCAGAGTAACTCTTGAATGCAATGGAGGGCAGAGTTGAAGCTAATAGAAGCAACATTGAAATGCAACATTAAAAAGGGAACAAAATACGTCTACTCAACAAATCGAGTCTCCTGTATCCTTGCATATTCACAGCAGGTTTACAAATCGCCTACTCCTCCTTATTCTTCTTTTTTTAGAACCTGTTTTCTTCTTCTTCTTCCTCCTCCTTTGTTTATACTTCGACTGGCAACCGAAACATGACAAATGAACATTAAAGGTAATACAAAATTTTGGTATGAGGTCATTAAATTTGGTTCAAATGAACATATTGGAAGCATTATGCGATGCTACAATATTCATTGATCATTGTCGCAGTTGAAATCGAATCTAAAGTTATGAAATTGTTAATACTAAACTCTTTATGCTGACCTCTCAAGGTCAAGATATTAGTTAAGCTACAAAACAATGTTTCTTGATTGAAGTCGACCGAATAGCTATTCCTGTTTGGAAATTATATATCACAACTACATATTCTGAGATTTTCATGGTCACAGCTACCATTGTATGGCCGTAGGCGCTATTTGAAATTGATCAAAATTTACCGGGAGCACCGGTACATTTTTATATTCAATTTTACTCGAAAGCAAAAGTGTTTTAGGGGCTAAATTTTCTAGTGCTTATAATACATCCACATGGGCATCCAAATATGTTAAAATGGAAAAAAAATCATAATCCACCCAATTTTTAAAATTTCCCAAAACTTTGTAATACCTTTAAGATGAACGTTCCAAAAGGATAAGCACATACAAAGAATACAATTGTAATTCAATTTAGCATTTGAATATTTGTTTGTTTAAACATGGATACATATTTTTTTTTAAATAATTCTATGATTGATTAAGAATCAACAAAACTAGAAAGCGAGAGAATTCTTGAAACATGTAACAATGTTTATGAAAGGAGCTCCATGGTCGAGGTTTCTTCTATTTCAAATTGATATAAATGAAATGAGAACTTGCAGGTATCTGAATATTCAAAACTACCTTCAGAAGTTCAGACACTTTCATAAATAAAGTAATGTACAACTGTCTTACTGTGATAATATAGGGAGAAATATAGTTTTTGATTCATCGATTGATTGATTTTATGTACCAACAGCAATACAGTAATACGTTTCGTACAATTTGTTAACATATACAAGAAGATATACTATCTTGATAGAAAATTAGAAATCCCTTCATAAATCCCCACAGATGTCATTTGAATGACAGGAATTAACGTACAAAGTACGAATGCATAATGTATTCAACGTTCTATCTTTATTGCAATTATTGTATTCCTCATTTAAATTCTGCTAAAATAAAATTCAAAGTATAATTTCAAGACTGACTGGATAATTTGGCATTTACATTGATAATGATAACATTGTATGGCGCAGTTTCAATTTCTTTCAAAATCCAGGAATCTTGTCCTTATTTTAGATAGTTCTTTTTTTCTCCAGTATGAATTACTATGAAGTCTAATGCGCTGTAAACGGTAAGATTGTAAATGTTGTATAGAGGTCATTCAGGAAAAAACAGTCAGTGGAAAATGTCAAAACGGGGAGGGGAGAGGGAGAGAGAGAGAGAGAGAGAGATAGAGAGAGAGAGAGACAGGGACAGAGAGAGAGAGAGAGAGACAGAGACAGACACAGAGACAGAGACAGAGAGACAGAGAGGGCGTTGACTACTCGTGTTGTGAGATGGCGCTATACCAAGCCTTCTTTCTATCTTTAAACAAAAAATTGAAACAAAAATCGAATACAATAAAGGACGAAACGAACACGGTTTTCTGGCGTTGTTTTATGTTTCTTTTCAAAGAACGACAACCGGCCCTACATTATCATTACATAATATGTTAGGTTGTGAACCATTGTAATGTATCTTTTCTTCTATTTTTACTTCTAATTTTACTTTGTAGTGCTCTCTCTATCCCTCTCTCTCTCTCTCCCTCTCTCTCTTTCTGTCTCTTCGCGTCCCTCTCTTACTTTGTCATTCTCTATAACAGTACTATGTAATCATGAGTCTGTTTGTTTTTGTTTTGAAGGTTGTTGCAGGATTTACATTCGACTGTTCCTGAAAGCCAAACTAATCTTTTAGCGAATGTTTCCATAACTTCACACAAAAACCCGGAATTGTACTTGTTTGCCGTTTTGTTATTTCTTTCTTTCTCGTTTCCGAGGTTCCATGCCAAATAATTTCTGTGCACCTTTAGATAAAAGCGTCCATCGCTTCAGTAATATCTCCTCATCCGCATCATGATCAGTATTGAAATCTCTCGGTAAAGATTCCGTATTTACCGTCAGAGCTTTTTCTAATATCAGGAAGCTTCTTTCAATTAAACAATGCTCCTCGAAACAAAGAACAGAGAGTGGGGGAAATATCAGATGTTCTTGAATGCCTTGGAAACTGTTTTAGTGAGAAATAAAGCAAAGTTTGCAAGCAAATCCTGTCTGTATGTCTCGCTTGATTGTATGCTATTGATGGGAAGGAAGTATTGTCAAAACCGCCAGGGTTCCAATAAGCTGACTATGATCAAAAGAAGATGTGCAGTGTAACTGATAACCGTAACTAGAACTCAAAACCATGAAGTAACAATTATTCTGTATAGGATTCGCTTATTATGGGAATTATCGGTTTTGCTCTTTTAATTATAATTTGTATTATTGACCTTAAACTTTAGAGAGGTAACATTTAAAGGGAAGTAATTAGACGCTTTACTGGTATAATTATCCTTGTTAATTAGACATGCTTTGGTTATTAATTATTTTATGCCCAATTTTATGGAAAGGGATAGTTATATTAATTTGACATATTCGGATGAAATCTTATGTCTGGGAACTCTGCTTCACAGGGTATAGATGATGAAAGGAAACAGGAAATACAGAACGATAGACTTGTCATGATGAATAGACATGTATAGCACACAATCATGTTTGAGTCTGTTTACTTCCCTTGATCATATATATTTTCCGATACTCCCTCATCCATTTTCTGTAATCATCAAAGTATCATCTAAATCGAGTCATCCATGCTAATAATAACATCTAAATCACCATTTCTTTTCATGAGCTAGTATAGGTGTTGATAGCATTACAACAGAAACAAAGCACTAAAGTTATTAAAATGCATCCTACATGTATGTTATTCTTGATGTGACCATTGCGTTTTACGTTATCTTCCAGTCAATTTTGATGCAGGCTGATTAGAAAATAACACTGAAGATCTTCTTTCAACTTTCCTGAATTTATTTGTATGTTTCTATGAACACTTCTCTACCACTTGTGTGACTACATCTAACTTTCCTTCATCTCTTTCTCTCTCTATCTCTCTGCCCCTGTCTCTGTCTCTGTCTCACTCTCTCTATCCTTCTCTCTGCCCTCCCTTATACACACTCTCTCATCCTCCATACCCCTCTCTTATTATCTTGGTATTCATTATTTTGAATTCATTATTTTGAACTAAGGGGATGTAGTCATTGAAAAAATCGAATGATTTTTCACAATAATAACACCTTATTAACAAGATTCTAGAAAGTGATTACAGTAAAACAGATTGTCACTTTACTCTACCTTTTATTCAAATCCATCCTGTCCATGCATGATGTTCACGTCGTTATTTGAGTACAATTCCAGAGGAGGCCTATACAAATGATTAATCATACTTCATCCATATATGATTTTGATCGCTTTAGTATTTCATACGTTCAAAATTTACAATAACCGAATGTTCTCTCATAATATTAGTTTCTCCTCCTATACATCAGTATCATTCTACTTTTGACCCCTCACGCCGTCTCATTTGTTACAAACTACCGAGTTGGTCTGACTCTAGTTTGACATTCATGTCTGAGCCACGGTTAAATTTATCGTCATTGGTGTAGTTGAGACAAATTGCGACTGAAGACAGTGATTTGTGACATGTCTTTGAACACAGATCACTGGGTTGTAGAGAGGACTAGATTAATATACAGCACTAGTACGGAACATAACAACAACTTTGATTAGATGTATGTTTTGATAAAAAAAACGAATGTAACATCAACAATGACGAATGGGACATTACAATAAGGAAAAGTGAGTGAAAGAATAAGAAAAGGAACGATGACAAAATACTGCAGAATAGTAAACAAATGGGAAATGTTTTTTTTTCTTATTATTATTGAATTATCAGAAGTATTAAAGGTAATATTTGCTTTAGAGGGTTTAACGAAATACTAATCTTTGGGAACTTTTTTGAACATCTGTAAACCAATGAAAACAATTATACAGTGAAAATCTATAAAATTGATATTGTCAGGTGATTATGGCAATTAAACCCCATTGCTTTTATGAAATACATTCATTAATGTGATGATGTGTGCATCAAACCATAAGAGCGAAGGACATCTTATGTTTAACAGTATTTAAAATTATGGAGAGAGTAAATATTAAATGTACGGCTCACTTCATGTTAGTCAATGTTGTTATTAATGCGGTGTGCGCAGTGAGAATGGGCAAACATTGTTCGAATCAAGGCATTTAAATTGAAACAAAATTGTCAACGGCTCTGTTTATTTTTCTCACGGTTTATATCGAAAATTTTACGTACATTTAAAATCGAACAATGTTGGTAAAAGTGTATTGATTAAAATCCGTTAAACTTCTATTTTACTCCAAAATATGTATCAAGAGCTGATTTATTTTCAAAGTCGACGTATTTTATGAGGCAATGACCTGAAGGAAAATTGCTTACATTGGAGAAAAAGAGGTTAACAAAATCTTCTAAGATCGTTACAGTTTTTTTCTGTCTTTGAAAAGTAAGTATTTAAAGAATACGAGGTACGTGTTGTATATTATGACAACTCTAGTGGCGGTAGGATGCTAAGAGGATACAGAAACAAACCCTCTGTCAACGGGAGAGGCTTGATATCACATTAAGAACCAAGTCAGATTCCATATTCTAGATTCTTTATCCTTACCATTCAGTTGGTCCACTTTCGGGTACTCTTTGCTCTTGCTTTTTGGTTCAATCTTGAAAGACTGAAATGTCTTCTTTTTAGTTTATATAATATTACGAGGTGTTTCACATCACCATATTAGCCTTCTGTCTCCTTTGTGACTGCATTCATTGATATTTTTCAACTCTTTAAATCTCATCACGCTCTTGTTCCTGTTCTCGTTTTTTATTACTGATGATTAATCTATCGATTTCTACTTCTACTATTGGAGTTGCTGTTCAAACTAAAACGCCTTTCATGACGTCTTTACGGAACAAACATTGCAGATATAATAGCCTTGTTAATATGTGCCTCAGTGGTTCTACGGCACATGCTTCGGTGACTTATTCCCCTTGGTAAATGTAAAATTAAACAAATCTTAATCTCTGATCCTGGACATATCAACATATCAAATCCTAGACATAACCTCAAACCCAATCGCAACTCTAACTATTCTCCTATACATTTGACAAATAAAGCACGGAGCAAAATGTTGCCGCTGCAATGTATCGGATCACCGCCTCAACTGCATGCCCGTTGTCTGATATTCTAGAAGATAACTCTTTACACCACACATCGAGGCCTTATACTGCAAGTGTCGAAAGGTTTCAGAAATACAAGTTTATCCTCTTCATCTTTTCGGCAGAGACATGCAGCTGCCAGAAATCATTTACTCGAAGTTAACATTATAAAGATAATGACGTTAGATATGGAATCAATGGAAAACAAAAACGCAGTAGCAGCCAGGTGCTTTAAGTATTTTATTATCTTTTATTTGCTCATTACTCCGAATTACAAAAACTGAATAAATACACTTATTTGTCGGTTTCTTGCTATTCATTAGCAAAATGTATCCATTGCTCTTGTATCTAGGCACATGATAAGCAAGGTTATGTTCAGGAAGCCATGGGTCTGTATAGGAAATGAGGAAACTGTTCCTTTTCTTTCGAATTTCCATGAGTTTTCTGTTGTTGCATAAACTTGCTTTATATACGCAGTGTATTTTTACGACTGTCGTAACCATCCATGCTTAGGCAGTCTTTGAACGACAAATGAACCCATCGCTAAATATTTCTTGCCCGAGATTAAAACAAACAAAAATATTTTGCATTTTTTGAGGATCTTCATTGTCTTCCTGCTCTCTAATTTTGAAAAGAAGTCCATGCATTGTTTCTTCAAGTTATATTATGTTGTCTGTATTTTGATTACTCATCAGTGATTGTATCTCAATCCTTAAATTGACACTTGTCAGAACTTAACCGAGTGTATCCACCTCGTTTTACTATCATCGATGAACTTATTCAGTCAATGCCATGGTATTTCATGCACTTCATCTGAACCTTTTTAATTGAGACTATTTAAACAACTTCCTTTTATTTCCAACAATAATGATTCACCTAGATGACCATGCATTTACAAATACAGCCCACGGTCGTGGAATTTTCTTTCTCACGGAGTTGTAATTTGTCTGTATACTAAACAAACAATTTGAACTTGTGATACAATGTGATAAACAACAACATGAATAAACATCAAATGTATTTGAAACAATATTTTGACAATAATCATGTCTTATTTATTGTATCATTGGAATTGATCTATCACCCAAATGAAATGATAAAGCGGCCAGAATTTTCGAAACATTGATTTCGATTGAAAAAAGACCATTCAAAAAAACTATTCAGGAGAACATTAACAAAACTAGTGATAATAATTTTCTTCTTCAAAATTAAGAATGGACTTAGACAATGAATCCCTATTTTAAAACTGTGCGTTTCAAACCTTCAATAGTCTCATGAAATTGGCATCATATTTTCACTCTTATACCTTAGAGATAAACTTTGTGGGACGTTGTAGTAAGGTAAGAACATAAAACACAACAAGAAAGAAAGATCTGATAGGTATATATCCTTCATAATATTGATGAATTGAAATATTTAACTAGGTTTGTGATATAAAATTTGAATACTTTTAGAAAGTAACCAATGTAATCTCTTTGTTGTTGTTCCAAAGACGCGTTCTGAACATGTATTGCATTCTAAATTCAACCCGTGTTATTCAGCAAAAAGTGAGAGCATTTTGGCGAAGAAACGCATGTCATCCTCTCTCCGTTTATCACTGTATTGTGTATGCTCCGATATAGGCCTTCCTGTTCTAGTTTCTGATTTATTTGTTGTCTTCATTGTTGTTTTCTTTTTACCCCCATCAAAGTTACGATAACTTCATTATGCTCATCAGCATGATCATGACCATCATTATCATGATCATCTTCATTATCATCATAATAATCATTACAACCGCAATCATTAACATTCATTAATTTAACAACCGTCGTCTTTATCGTCATCATCGTCATTTTTAAGATCGCCATCGTCATCGGTGTGGTGGTCTTCAACGAAATTCATGTATTTGCCCTCCACATCATATTCAGATATTATTCCGAATGTTTTATTTACTTTTATATGCTTATTATTTATCAATTGATTTTTATTTTGATGAGTGATAATAATTATATCAGACTTTTCAATGTTTTTATTCATAAAGTTTATAAACGAAATTTAAAATGTTGAAGAAATTGACAGTAATAACGTAGTCTTTGGACAAGAAAGAGAAAGTCGTCCGTTCGATTGTTTTATCTAACATAACATTATTTTTTTAAAGGGAAGGTTGAATCATTATCATCATTTTAAAACAGAGAAAATGGTATTGAAATGTATCGTATTTCATCGTATTGTATTGTATCTGTATCTTTTTATGTTTGGGGTGGCTTGTTTACAAGTTTTTAACTTATTTTATCGATCCCGGTATTTGTAATGATTTCATTTTGATTTTTATCTTTTAATAAATGTGAATTGAACAATGCAGTTATGATATTCATACCCAGTCATACCCAGTCACACCGACATCAGACCGACGACAGACCTACTCAATCAATACATTGACCCGAAAGACCAAGAAGCGGTTAGTTTGTGGTCGGTGTGACTGAGGAATCAGTTAATAAATCAAAGCATTCAATATGATTTGATTTAATCAAAATGCTAAAAGGAAAACAAAAACATACAAATTGCTTTCGCTTAATTAATTAATCTCGAGAGCTTTGAGTTAACCAAGCATGAGTAGAAGTTAGAGCACAAACTGAGAATCATATTGATAAATGCATGATTGAGTGATTTTCTGTTTAGTCTTTTGGTGTAAAAAGTACACATTACTTACGTTAATGCCATCGGAAGGAACCAAATATATTTAACTAATGTAGACAGCGGTTTAATGCCACAAGGAACATGTTTGTTCTGTCATTATTGAGATACACGGTACTGCATTTAATCGTGTCATCCCCTTCGTGACAGAAGGAAAAGGCGACATGCAACAAGTGAATGGCTAGCCGGGCATGAAGGTCGTGGCTAGCCAGAAGTACTGGGTGCCTTACTGGCACCAAACAGCCTCAACTACTCGTGCAGCTCGATGCTCAACCACCATCAATACAATTAGACCCATTTTATCTCGTTTTTTTCTTTCTTTTTTGTTCTCCCAACGCGATCACTGTTTGCATTCCCATCTTTGTGTTCAGATTCTTTCTTTGTGGATAACCATTTTGGTTTTGTCTTTGTTCTACATCTATTTGTCATTAAATATGGATCTGGCTACATGAATACGCTTTATGACAGGTGTGTTCAATGCGCGAAAGCGGTCTAGCTTTACCAGTGCGTCAGTCAACTGAGCAGACAGGGGAATGAGTGATTTTCCCCGCTTTTAATCCTTCTGTGAATAAAATAACTGAAATTATCAAGTCTAGGCCGTATTTGCAACTTTAAGGATACATTATGACATTTAATGACATTTTAGAAATAAAGCTTATAGTTTGTTTTTTTAGGGTACCATTTTCACATACTCGTTTGGTCTTATTTCAGTTTATGATGGGACAGTATCAAGTGTCAGTAAATCAGTTGCGTGAGTTTTCCATTTCATGATTTAAAACAAAAAAATCCATGACTATACTTACTGCAAATATGAAGATTATTACGTAGGATGTACAACAACAAGAAATAACATAGCATTAGTTTATCTGTCAGTCTTCTATTACCGCATAATATTATAATACTCGGTGGCGTAGCATGACTACAAACATTTTTTTTTTTAATTGGGGGGGGGGGGGGGGGGGGGGGGGGGAGGTGGCAGTGGTCGTACTCGATGTACTCGGAGGGTGAAATAGGGAATAACAACGCCCATTGTTATTAATTTTTTTTTGGGGGGGGGGGGGGAGGGGGTAGGGGAAGTATAACGTGGGAGGACCAAGGCCCTAATTGACTGCAATTCTGACTACGTGATTTAGTGATACTGATAGAACACGATCGCACAGCCTTTCGAGAAATCAACTCAATGGCAATTTAAATACTCTATTGCATTTCCCATAGAAGTCATGTTGGGATTAAGTAACTTGTTATTGTAATGTTCACACATTTTGAACAAAGGTGACGTACAACGCCATTGGAAATTGCCTTGGATTTATTTTTTCGAAAGCATTTGCCATCGTGTTACAGCTACATCGGTATTAATGTAATTTTTTAGAATGATAATGAAATTCATTTTTAATTAATCAACTTTTTAAACAATATTAATGAAATTATGTTACAATAGAATATATAATAAAGAAAAATGAATTGCGCACTAAATATGAAAACAGATTGATAAGATCAATGAGCGGAAGGAAATAACTAAAACAAATTTCACATTTTCCTGTATGTTTCCTGTTCTCACCATAGCTGACGTAGTTTAGCAAGTATACGGACGTTTCATCTAAAAGAGGGAAAACGAAAACAAGAATTAAACAACAAAAAACCATAAACTAAAGCAGAGATACAAAAACAACTGGTAAGAGTATAAATCGATTTCCTTCCAATGAAGGTCTCTTCATTAACTGAGCTCGGCCTTGTTATCAAGTGATATCAATTCTAAAGTCTATTTTCACTGCTATCCAAGATGGATAACACCCCCAATCTAGTTGTTGTGACGGCGGCGGCTGGAAACACATTTCTTAGTCCGGAAATTCTTGGGACGCATTACGTAATAGAAGATGGAGGACGTGAGATGGATGCTTTATTTGGGATGCAGTCTTTAAAATCTTTAGTACACACACATCACGTACAATAACGTGAATTTATGGATTCATCCAATTTCGGTGTCAATTTTGAAATCATACATGTAGATACGTGTTCTTTGAAGGCATCCACGAGGCAAATTTGCCTATGGATATTAAAACAAAAAGAGTACATCCGGTCCGTTAAATTTATAGACGTAACTTAATCGTCTTTTGATTTATTTTATCATTAAGGCGATCCTTTTTATCCTTTATTACATCAGCATGCATTTTGTACGTGTTATAATCGAAATCACTCAAAATACCCAAAGTAATAAACATTCTTACAAATCTGCAAAGAAAAAGCCAGTAATATTAGTTGTCATAATCATTGTTGACCACACTAGTTTTCCTTCTATTTACTTGTGTTTGTTTTAAATATATACATTACTTATATTGCTATGAAATACCTGTTGTTATATATATATTATGTTTCAGAACAACCATATTAAATACCTCTAGAGATTTGAAAAAAATTATGTACTTATAGTAAATTATTAATATATAATAATAATGTTACATTACAGAACAAACTCCTGATAGCATCTCACATAAAGAGAGGTTTTATGAGTATGATTAAAAGTAACCGAAGAAAACACAGTCATGAGATTTGGACACACACTCGATAGCCTGTTTACGAACAGTTCGTCCTTGTCGCCTCCAAATCATTTCTATATTTGAGTTTGTTTGTTTGTTCATAACAGGCTTTTAGGTGGGTGGCGGGTCGAGACTTATCTTACTGTCCATGCGAGAGCCAGATAATGTTCTCTTTACATCTGCTATTGATCTCCGATTCCACCCCCAGCCCAAACTCCAATCCAATGTTAATTAATAATTACAGCGCTGAGATAATACCAAGCCAAATGGCGGCCAACACGAATGACTGGTATCTAGAAAGCTTAAAGATTCCAATGAGGGGCCATAAAGGATGGGGCACTTAGCTCTTGAGTTGTCACTTATTTTCCTTTCCAACTCTTATAATTCCTGTTTGTATGTCAATCTTGTCGAATGAAGAGACCGGATGAGGAAACATTTTGAGCAAACTGTCTCCTGTTTTCGTAATTGTTTATTCATCACCGGAACCAAAGGGGACTATTGATTGAAAATATAATGTAATATTAGTGTTTCATTTAAAAGCAGACTGAAGGAAATTGAGATTGAGAGAGGCTGTAATGGGTATTTGGATAGACAGATGGTTAGACAAGTAGAGATAGATGAATGTACAGAATCTGGTGAGAAGATTGACGTTTGGAAGGCTGGAGTCGCATTTGAGAAAATTGAAAAAGCTAAAGGAATTCTACCAGCAATAAATAGAAATAATGCATTTAACACACATAATCATTTTAATGGAAACTATAAAACTGAAGCGCCACTTGGCATATTATTTCTATTCTAATTTTATCATTATCGTATTGTGAAAATAGTATCATTGACTAATCGGAGTAATTTTTTACAAATATTACTTTTGACACGTTGTTATCCACCATACATTACTTATATCAAACGTTTGGGCATGACTTATCAAATAACCATTTAAATGCTGATATTTAGGACAAGATTTGCAGATGATGTTATAATATGAAAATATTATGAAAACAAGTTTGTAATTTGCTAGTTGTATATTTTCTAATCTTTTCAATATCTTTTTCCGTTTCTGGATACTAAAAGTGATTTAAAATGAACATTGTGGGAATGTCATGGATTCACTACCCACAAAACAGCAGCAGCAGCAACAACAACAACAACACCAACACTCATAACAATTGTTAAACTGAAAGAGTAAATGACCTTGTTAAAAAATACAGATTTTTGTAATCTTTTGATCGTCACTCACAATTTGTTTCTCAAAAGAGGAAGCATTACACGCTAATATTGATGTATATAGCTATTTAGTTCACGATGGACTACATGAAATATTAGTAGATAATGGCGAACCAAAAACGTCGAAAAGCTAATTAAGTTATAGAAAAGTTACTTTGTGAATCTTATGTTTCCCATAAAAACTCGCGATGGCAATTTGTTATCAAATTTTGTAAAAGTGACTGGAAATCTGGCCAAACTGATGAAAAGGACACTATGAAACGAATGTACATGTTTATGTATGTTATCACAATGTTACTTTCGAAAAGAGAGAGGGCGTGGGTCTACTTGCAGAGGCGTGTGATCCAATCTCCATATTCTTCTTTACTTTTAGAAATAGTAACTTGCTGTCATTATGCCAAGCGTAATTATTCTGGGGGATAGAACCCGATTCGTCATTTGAACTGACTATTTTAGTTTGTTTGAATAAGTTAATTTTGTTTTTCAAAATTTGAACTTGACCTGTAAATCAGGTTTATTTCCTTAAAAAAAAAAGCACTTTTCAGTGAGTTCACAAGCGTCATGCTAGTTTTTATCACTGGTTGTGTGTCAATATTTCCTCGTTTCATTGACGCACTTCACAGTGAAAACAATTGGTACTGGAATTTGTTTCTTTTGTTATTCGTTCTTCCCTAAAACGTTCTTCAGTTTGTCAACAAATTGTTCCAGAAGTTCACCTAACTTCTGATTCACCTTACTATTGTTTCCTTTATCTATTTTTGATATTTTTTTGCACTTCATAAGTTATTTTTGTAAGAAGTTATTTATTTACCATTGCATCAGTAGAGATACCCACGCAATTTCAGCCATGACCGGGGACGAGGTTAGGAAGAAGTCAACCTCGGAACCAGTGATTTGTATCACCAAAAACAAAGACAAAATCAGGATGGTCACTTTTATCTCGTGAGAATCTCTTCGGATATAAAAGCTGATCATCCAGGAAATTAAAACAGAAATAATGAAATGACATATATGAACAAAAACTGTTATAAAAAACTACAGAAGAAACAATTTTTGTAAACTTTTAAACATTTTAAATATTTTTTATAGATAAACCAGTAGTAGCAGTAGCAGTAAAAGTAGCAATAATAGTAGTAGTAGTAGTAGTAGTAGTAGTAGTAGTAGTAGTAGGTAGTAGTAGCAGTAGTAGTTCACATAGGCCTATGTATACAAGAATTGATTTATACATGCAGAATTTCAAAATGATATTTTTGGCCATTCAAAATATGATAAGAACATAGATATCAGTTACAAATTGAAGTTCACTTTTTTAAATATCACAGATTTACCTGGCAAATATATTTTTAGAAGAAATAAACAATCAGAAACACTTTGCAAAAAGTAACCACTTTTTCATAAATTTCTTTTCTTTCAGATTTGTTTTACATATATACTTTTCCTTGCTATAATAATACTTTATCGCTGATATTATGAGTTCAAAAACTGGCAAACACTGTTTGTATTTGGCTGCCAAAATTAATACATGAAAATATAGTAGAAACGTACAGAACCTAAGAGTAATATTCCAACATCAAATTTCAATACAACCTATCTTTTTCCTTCTGAATCATTGAAAAGAAAGTAAAATGAAATTAAAAACCGGAAACCACCTGCCTGGTTTACAAAACTCGCCCAATCTGAGAATATTCTATTAAATATACTACAATTACGTTGTTTACTTACAACTCTAAATAGATCAATAAAGATACCATTATAAATAAAGCATGTATTTATTTGGGTATTGTATGCTTTCAGCCCGCCTGTAATTGAATGTCGTTTGAGCGTGAAATGAACTTTTTAGCCTCCACGCCTCAATCAACTTCATCACCCGAATATGAGTAATTGTTGTGCTATGCCATGTAATATTTCTGTTATGAATTATTCGCCCAATCGTCTCACCCTCATTAAAATAGAGTAAGGCCTATGAAACACTTAGTGCACAATTAAAGGTTGTTGTGCCTATAAGTTTATGCCTTTCTATTCATGTTTTTATTAATAGTATTCATTTATTTAATGATGTATTTCCGCACATGTGGTGTGCATGGTGGGTGGGTCCTTAAACTATAAAAGGAGTAAATACACAAATTTACGTTATATCTCATTGTGAAACATGATTGCTTCTTGCGACTTTATTATTGATTTGACACTTTATCTTTATATCAAATCAATTGTGCTTTGAACGGCTATATACGTACTTCCGTTTTTGGTGGATAAGTTCATGCAGTAGTTTTACTAACAATAACAGACTTATATTTTGCCCATTCTTAAAAAGCGGAATGAAGAAAAATACATGTATTGTATTTGGAAATACTTTGCCTGTATACATGTATCAAATATATTTTAATTAAAAAGAAAGATTATCACTGTATTAATATTTTTTGTTTTGTCATATGATTTCTCAATATTTTGTAGTCAGTTCAATTAATGTATTTGATTTTGTTTGTAGAGAGAAAGAAAAATATGTTACTAAATAAAAGGGTAAAAAGATCATGTACCTCTTGTCTAATTTCAAATTTTGTAGTTTAAAAATGAGGTTTGCAAATTAACTGAATCGTAGATCTGGCCGCCGTGTAATTAGTCTTCAACTGTTTATGTGTTTCTTCATAACTCAAATCAATCTAAATCATTTTCACCTCAAGTTACGTAGATATACATGTATACCATTATTCAATTAATGTACATGTGTTCTTTCAACCGCCCTCATATTTCTAATGATATTCTACACCTAAGCTACACTGTGATACATGAAGTCTAAAGCTCGGAAGAGAACATTCCATTTTATTTTGTAGATAGAATACTCACCTATAATTAAAAAGAATTACACAATGTGTAACATATAATTAGTTATTCGTCGATTCTTGTTATCATTTAAATTATTAAACAGTTTATTCGAGAGTTTACTTCACCGTGTTATTTATTGGTCACATGTCTTTTGAATATCTACATACGAGCCTCGTGGTTCGTAGAACCTTACATTGTTTCAAGTCTCTTCCTGTCTGTATCTTTGTGTGTTCGTCTGTCCTTCATTTTCTCATTCTCAATAATTCTCTTTTTGAGTGACGGCGTTCGTTGTCTTTTTCCCAAGCCATCTGAATTGACCCGTCCCATCCGGAGCTTTGTGATCTGTCCAGCCGTGCTTGAACTCCCCTTGACTCTTCAATCTCATCTATTCATCAAGACAAAAGACAAAGCTTTAGCCCAGCGCCAAAATCACCATCCTGTAACACATTCTGACTGTGCAAAAGGGTAACAAATTAAAATATTTACTAATTTGAACTCATTCAGGCGCATTATGATAAGCGTCTCATCAGTCGGTATGAAAGAATAGTAGTTCTATTATGACTTAACAAATGAATCGGTTAATTCTTCTCAATTTAGATATGAAACACGTGTTGGTATGGTGGTAAGCACTGAAGTGTTTCTAAATGAGCGGTGTTGAGCGCGAAAGCTCAATGAGAAACCAAAGAGCAAGAAGCAGATGTGACTTAAATCATAAGAAATAAAGAGATATTATGTGCCCGTAAATTTCACATTAAACTGCCAAAGATGATTTTCTCATCCTTTTCGTTCACCTGTCCTAAAACCGAAATGATGTCTAGCTTATCTGGCGCTCCTGCAATGAGAGTGTTTGATATCCCCCGTATCCTTAACTTTTAGACTGGGAGATATATTAACCCACTTTTACTTTAGGTCATTATATTACTCCGTGTTGGACACTTTTAATAACACAATCTAGTATGTGACAGACTACATATTGTGTGTACCGACTCTAATGTATGAAAGACCAGATACCATGACTTTTGTCTACCAACTTTGCTTACTTTGGTATATGAAGGATCAAAAAAGATGTAGACTCGTGTATGTGAACGATCGGTTACTGTGTGCACCAACCAGCCAACCCTGGTATATGAACAAGATTGAAAGATCAGAAACGGCGCACGCGCCAACCCTGGTATACAATACATGAAAGATCAGATGCTGTATGTGCCAACTCTGGTATATGGAAGATCTGATGAGGTGTGCGCCAACTCTGTATCTGGTATAATAGATCAGATGTATACGCCAACCCTGGTATATGGAAGATCAGATGCTGTGTGCGCCAACTCTGTATCTGGTATAATAGATCAGATGTGTGCGCCAACTCTGGTATAATTATGGAAGATCAGATGCTGTGTGCGCCAACTCTGTATCTGGTATAATAGATCAGATGTGTGCGCCAACTCTGGTAAATGGAAGATCAGATGCTGTGTGCGCCAACTCTGTATCTGGTATAATAGATCAGATGTGTGCGCCAACTCTTATATGTGGGAGATCAGATGCTGTGTGCGCCAACTCTGTATCTGGTATAATAAATCAGATGTATACGCCAACCCTGGTATATGGAAGATCAGATGCTGTGTGCGCCAACTCTGTATCTGGTATAATAGATCAGATGTGTGCGCCAACTCTGTATCTGGTATAATAGATCAGATGTGTGCGCCAACTCTGGTATATGGGAGATCAGATGCTGTGTGCGCCAACTCTGTATCTGGTATAATAGATCAGATGTGTGCGCCAACTCTGGTATATGGGAGATCAAATGCTGTGTGTACCAACTCTGGTACATGAACAGGATGAAGGATCAGATGATATGTGGTACTCTGGTGTATGAATGCAGTCATATATAAATTCTTTTACATGATTGTATACGACCTCATGATAAATTTCGGATGTGGAATTATAAATTAAGATAATTTAACAATGCACATTGATCATTTCTGTCATGTACAAGTATATTGCTCAGGCTTGCTTAACTCTTCTTTCAACGTTAAGACATATTAGGAGGAGGGCCAAATCATGAGATAAAAATACTTCTTTTCAAATTATTGGATCTACCCTGGACCATACAAAATTGAATCTTTTAATTGCGACTTATCAAGACTAACATTTATTAAGGTACATTTAAAAAGCTCTTCTACTGCTATCCATAATTATGACCCAAGTTATATTCTTAGATGAAACGGTTTAGATGTTGAACAGAAGGGTTCCTCTAGCTACCGGACAGGGTCACGTAAGTTCACTGGGCAATCCGTGTAGATAGTAATAGGGGTCGACGTAACGATGAAAGCTTAGCAATTATTATGATATTACGAGAGAAATAGAGAGAGAAAAGAGAGAGAGAGAGAGAGAGAGAGAGAGAGAGAGAGAGAGAGAAAGAGAGAGAGAGAGAGAGAGAGAAAGAGAGAGAGAGAGAGAGAGAGAGAGAAATCATCTAACATGTTGGTTGTTGAGGCTATAGGGTGTGCTGAAGAGATAGAGGGTATCATTTGAGTATCAGAATGGACGCAGGTAAAAACCAGCAAGAATAAAACAAAGCACTGTTCATTAATTCCTCGATACGTTGATTTAAACAAAAATTATTAGAAATATCTTTTCCACTTATGAAAAGAATGGTGAAATTAACATGTGTCATGTTGGCTAATTTCAAATTATTTATCTTTGTTTTGTAAATAAGCAGTTAGTAACAGGAAAAAAAAGAAGTATCATTTGAGAAGTTTATAATCAGTATCAATTTCGTAAATCAAACTATTATTTACCACATCCCTTATTTTAGTTCTATTTACATTTACGATGTTTCGCCATTTAAGAGAGATTTTTGAAATGGTGGCACCGCCCGCCCCCTCCACATAAAAAACATCAACAAACAAACAAACAATCACAAAACACACACCAAAACAGTGAAATAAAAAGTGTATTTCTATTAATTTTCAGTGTTTAAATTGACCTATTTCCATATACGAAAGGTATATGTACTTTTTGGTGAAACACAAACCATGGCAATCAACATTACCCCATTCCATACTAGAAATGAATCTGCCTCTAAACACTCGATGAAAATGTTCTGAACAAAATACGATTTTTTTTTTTCTACACCTCAATCAGGTCTCAGCATCACTTTGGTTAAAGTTCCTTGTTTAATATCATATGGAGAATGGAATGAAGACTACATGAGGGGCTAGACATGAATTGGGTCAAATGAAATAGTTTGATTTAGTGTGAAAATCGATTGTTTTAATAAAGCTAACAGATGGCTCAATGTTATGCCTTTGTGATCTATATACGTGCTGGAATGTGCGGTATCGAGGGGTAGAACTGCTAGAGACTAGGAGAGGGCTTTCGTTCGCAAAATTGTGGTTTCTCCTTTCATGTTTACCAATTCGATGAACAAATTGTGTACGTTTCAAGTGAGAGAAAATGGGTCGAGCTTTCATCACCTGGGCCAAACCTCGACTTCCTAGCATCCCCATGAGATGGCACCCGGTCAGGAGTCCGGACACCCCTCCCTTTTCCGTCTATCTGTCACCCATGATACACCCTCGCATTTCATCTTCGTAGCTCCAAAGAGAGAAAGAAAGGAAAGGGGGACAAATCCCACCGCTGCCGACACTAAGTGTTGAAAACTGAACCGATAGAGACTCGCCACAGTCTCATTCGGAAAGAGAGAGAGAGAGAGAGAGAGAGGGTAGAGAGATGTTTTTATTTTCATGGCAATGAACACGTAGCAAATGTCTCGCCCAATCAATTTCTGCATCCACTTTGCTTTGTATTATGACAAAATTTCTGTGTCACGATTATCATCTGGGATCCGACATGGCCGCCTTTTCGCGCCCCGAGCAAAGTTAAGTTTGGAAAGTTAGCGCTGGGCCAACTGCATCATCAATCATAATTTGGTGGTGTGCCGATCGGACGGGTGGGGGCGGCTCGGGACACCACTGCCTAGGATTACACACGGCCTTTGCTATGACAGACAACCTGGATAACTTGACGTGACTGAGAGAATGTCACAGTGTGCAAAACAGAATCGATATCACCAATCCGTGAAGTCATAATTTGTCGACATCAAAACTTTTTTTTTATTTCGACGAAAACAGTAGATTCCATTGTACGCGCAGCTGGTAGGATCGACAGGAGGTGGCTCAATGGAGCATGTCAGGTTCTCTGGGAGCTAGCTAGCGGTGGGACGCGGGTCAGTAGAGACTCCATGACAGTCGCTGAGAGACAACACCTTCTCACACACTACCAATCTACCCAATGCACTTGACTTTGTAACAAACAGCATGTCATATCAGATCAAGACCCCAAAACGACCACTTCCAGAGTTTCCCCTGATACTCTCATTCTGCCCTCCTACCAATCTAACATCATACACCTCTCAATCCTCCATGGAACCAAATATTTGTGTCCAACTACCAAAAGTTTTACACCGGAAATTCAGTGTTTTTGCAAGCAAACAAAGTAGCTCTTATTGAAAGATGTATTATTTTGGCTTATTATTTTGTCACTCCACTCTCGGGTTTCTGATTGACTATCAAAATGACGTGTTGTCGTCATCCGCGTGCACCGAGACATCTAGAGCGAGAAACACAACCAAAATACAACCACCAAGCGTTCTTTTAAAATAGAAAAATGTGTTTCTAATAATATATGCATAATTCAACGTCGTGATGGCATAACAATAATTATAAAGAAGTTATCTTTTTAGCGGGAATTACAACAAATAGCCTACATCTGCCGTCACGCCCCTTAAATTATAATTTTTTTAAAACATATTTTAACAAAACTGTCTTTCTTCTCCGTTGTTCCTTTGACGAATCAGCACCCTAGATAGTTTTTTTTATTATTAAGTATTAAACATGTATACCTTACCGGAGGGGTATACAAAACTACTTACTTTGGTATCATAAATGACCCTTTTTAGAGGAATTTTCTTTCGTTAATCACCATTTTGCGAAGAAAACTTAAGTGAATCCAATGATGAAAGATGTTTCTGTTTATTTGTCGATGAACCAAAAGGGTTGATGTTAAGTTGTCTCTTATGAATCCCATGATAGGAGATGACTTCAAGTGATAAGTGAGTCGTCTCAGTCAACAGTTTAACCCTTAGAAAGACCAAAGAAAGATTGATGAGAGGGGGAAAGATTGGTGAGGGTCAAAAACATATTTTGGCTCCGACGGGTGCGTGCGATAAGAAAGACAAACTCGTCAAGCTTTGAGTCGGTTTGAGCCACTCGATATCTATCAAGATCCTCTGCAGGAAGTCACTCATGTTTGTTCAGAGATGGAGCCCCTCTGGCTACGACAAGCTAGGTAAATTTGTTATGCGTTCCTTCCTCTTACCCCTCCCAGCCCCCTTCCTCTTCAATGAAGAAGACGAGATTGGTGCTATTAAAGGTTCGTCGATCTGAAAAGCTTTAAGCGTGGTCGTGACATGGTTCAATGACCACGCTAACGTAACAGCTTCGAGTTCACGTCTATACTTAACGGATATTATTACTCTTACGAAAAGGGCGTGAGCCTTTAGAAGATAAAGGACGTAGTTAAAGTGTATACAAAACATTAACTTTAATATATACGCTCTAAAGAGTGTGTGTATGTGTGTGTGTGTGTGTGTGTGTGTGTGTGTGTATGTGTGGAGGGGGGGGGGTAGAGAGAGAGAAAGAGAGAGAAAGAGGGGGAGGTAGAGAGAGTAGATTTTTGGGGGATGGGAAGGAATAAGTTATTTAAATGAGAGATATAATAAAACTAGATAGGGGATATTTTTCAATATTTTTCAATTCTTCCACATTTCACATTCTCTTTTGTAGGAAAACTAGAGGTAAAATATGAAAATAAAGAGTACCAGCAAGAATATACCGGCAGTCTTTCACATGAATCTCGAAAAATAAACATCGTTTTTATAGAAATAATAGTTTGACACACGGTTATAAGATGATTTGAATTTTGTGTAAATGCATAAATCACTCAGTGTACACTTAATGTGTATGATGACATTTGAATAATGACATTAATCAATACCTAATGAGTGAGAGAGGATGATAACAGTATTTTTACATGTTCATAAATCATGGGCCGAGTAACGTGAACTTCTGAAATTATTAATTGTGACAATTATTATTCAGTCATTTTCGAATGGAGATGTGCCTTTCTATAATTTACTGTGGTCACTTGCATTTGTTGGTTAATAAACAGGCGTATGCTGCCTACATAAAGAACAAAGAAACTTGCATTAATATATCAACAACTTTTGTCCTCATCGTGTCCCTTTGACAGGGAGGATGAATATACTCAAGGCATCTCTTTAATATCTACCCCGAGGCGTTCAGTCTTGACAGAATCACTCTAAAGACTCACTCTGATGAGGTCTCTCTATTAGTTGACGCTCAACTTTGATGAAAATGTCCATTGACAGTAATCTTTCATTGCTGCAGACTCAACTAAAGTGATTAATTAAGGTCCAGCTCTAAACTGAGAAGTCTTTCTATTATGATTCAATTTCCTAAACATATTATAGGTGGCCTAGTTTCTGGGTAAGCTTTGTCAGTTATATTATGATATTTGTGTAATACTCAACAACGATTTATTCAAGAAAGTAGGGCGCCCTTCGGTGTTGGATATCAATTCACCTTTAAAGAATTTTCTTGTCTTATAATGAACGATTGTTGTATATTATTCATAACTTATAAGAGAAAGGACAAGGGTAATGAACAAAAGTTTTGCAAATGCTGCATGTACATTGTTTGTTAGTCTATTAAACTTCGTTTATAGTTACATTGTTGTCTGCTCTTATAAACATACAAATCAAAAACTGATAAAACAAGGTAACACTTAAAAATAAAACGAATCATATAATATAAATATTGGTCACTTTAGCTTCACGTAAAAGAAATACAATGTACCTAATGGGAAAGATTCGGGAAAGTAAAGTGAAATAATAGTTCATAGGTATTACACTTTCAGACCTTGTCAGCGTGCTTATGACAACCGTGGGCTAATATTATGCACCGATTAGAAACCTCTAAATATTAGGTGATAAAGCGATTGCTAATCAGATATGGTGTCAAACGCTTCGTTTGGATTTAATTCACAGGATGAACGTATGAATTTAGCGCGCCAAAACGGCTCGTTGCCCGCGGACAGGGGCTGTCTGTACCGTCTCAGGTTACGTTTCCCGCCTTTTATTTCACCTCTTCTTCGTCTCCTTCTCAACTCTAAAATTGACAATTAGCAAGTATAAGCCCAGAAGGGTCTTGGATCTTATATAATAGTGTCTGGCTCTTCAAAGTTTAGCTATATCTCAACGTGTAAAAGTTAACCAATTTCCTACAATTTGATTACTATTTTTATTACTACTTTATTACTTTGTGTAAAACGATATGAGCTAATGACCTTCTGGTTCCATATTGAGGTTGTAAGTAGGGCTATGATACCCGTTAAGATATTCTACAATCTAAACTAGTGTTCCCTATCTGGAGAAGGAGATTGCAAACGAGGAAAGCTTTTTGCAATTATATTTTGAATACATTGTTCTTCTTCTTTTCTTATTATGTTTCATTTTGTCATCACATATATATCCTGATAACCATTCGTACATAAAACGATATGTCGGCAAGCACGCGAAGACATCTTATACGCCTGCAGGTAAAAACTCAAAAAGTCTCAAAGATACAGGGTTCATTCATCCACACCTTAATGCGTAAAACCAAATGAACGGAAGAGCTATTAATAGGGATAGACTAGTTAATTATAAATTCATCTGATCACGAAAATAGTTGTCTGGAGAGGAAATTAAAAGACATGGTTTCTAGCCAAATATTGACATGTCAGATAATAATCTTAACAACTAGACTAATTTTGCCTTTGAGTTATCGGAACGTTATACGAATAAAACACTTCTCATATAAACATACAGATGGAGAACATTTTAATCAGTATTTTAAATGACAATAAGTCGAAATTAGAAGTAGACAATTCTGACCTGTCAGTTTTCATAAAATTGCTGCTGAAAAATATAAATATTTCTGTAACATTATTTCAAATTCCAAGGGCATCGTCTTAAGATTGAATTATTTGTTAAATTATGAAAGAAAAAGGGGAAAATCGATATAGACAAAATATGTCTGAAAGCAAAAATGAGGAGGGGCTTTTCAAGGAAAAAGCTAATGGGAAAAATGAAAGGGAAAACAGAGAGACAGACAGAGAGAATGAGAGAGATAGAGTACATTTATGTGCAAAAAGAAGGGAAATGCATAGAAAGAGGTGGCACAAAAGACCGTGGGAGAATAAATAAATGGGTTTTCTCGAGTATATTAGAACCTAATGAAGATTATAAATAACATTTAGAAACAAATCAAGCTTGGATAGGTTTCTTTGTTAAGAGAACCGGTGTACTTTATGACCTCCTTTGGAGTTTTGGCGGTTTTTTGTATTGTATCTAAACTCCTGAGAAGCATATTAGGGGTGACTGTTCTTCTCATCTCTCCTCTCAAACACCTTTCTATGTTGACATTGCCAGCTAAAGTTTGATGACGCTTTCTCACTTCCCAAGTCGATGTAGCACACTCACTTGACAATGTTTGGGAGGATTTTCATTCAATATTGAAAGATAAACAGAAATGAAAGAGAGTTGTGAAGAGCTGTGGATAGCTCTTAAAAGCGAAGTCAAGTCACACGGTTCAATATCATACTACACCCCGCCTTCTCAGCGCTCAATAGTTAACGTTGCCCTTTCTTCACGCGCATGCTAAATTACCCTTTCATTCAAAAAGTATCAAACCCGCATTAAACAGACACCATTTTTTATTCACAAGCATTCCAAACATAACTTCATCCATTGCACTATTTCGAGTAAATAAGAAAATAAAGAAATCTGACAACTTTTTTGAGTGTCATTGTTGCGACTGCCGAAAAGTGTATTTTTACTGTGGTGACGCAGTCCGTATAACAATGGTAGAACACGCGACCACCTGAGGGGCTTGTTGGCCGATGCTTTTTGCCAAAACCCTGCTCAGCTTCGTGATACGGAAAATTGAACAACTCTTTTCAATGGACTGACTATTGACATTTATCCAAACAACATTTACTCCTTAAAAAGAAATCAATTAAAGTGGAATGAATCAAACTCACGCCCAATTAGTCCCAATAATGTAAAACGCCTTTTCAATGCACTTGTCGATATTGTACCCCACGGAGATAATAACACTATTAGGGTAGTTTCGTTATAGCAATGACATAGAGTCCTATTTTACGTGTAACCTTGGTCTGGGAGCCTACTTTCGTGAGATTTGACGGGTTTAAAAAGTTCGAAACGATACCAGTGGTTCGGTCTTTGGCAGTTTTCAATGCCACAAAGCTGCCTCGATACTCAATGACAGTAATAATATATATGCACTCTTTGGGTCGTACGTGCTATCCCTGACATGATGCATATATTATAGTTGAAGTCGTATATTGAAAATACGTCATGCTCAAACAGGACAAAGGGGTTTTCAATATCAAGTGGAAGACGCTTTATTCAGTATTTTTAGAAAGACTAGTAGTAACCCTTACATGCCCAAACGAACTTATCTTAATATGTCACAGGCATTCATACTAAAGCCCTAGAAATGGCGTAGAATGAACGAGTTTATCCCTGGTCATGTTGGTTAGATAAAGAAAATGAATAAAGTAATAATCAATGTCATTATTAATTCATTCAAAATTTTTTGTTGTAATGATTTAATTAAACCAAGTACGAATTATCATTTATTGTATATGTATATGTCAAACATATCCACCCTGAGTCACTCTTAGCTTAAATCTAAATTGAAATATTCATAGCCAAAGAACAAGAAATGCTATGAAATTTAACCTGACATGAAAGTCTACATACACATCATGGGGGCTAAAATCTCTTATCAATACAAATTAATTTTTCTTTAAAGTAGACTCATTAAAAAAGTTATTCTTGCAAAAAATTAATATTAATCTAATTTGAGCATTTTATTTCGATTATCTGTAATATTATATGTCAATCACTATGTTGTGTATGTTGTGTGAAAACGTTGTATTTTGTTATGTGATTGTAATTTGGTACTTATATCCAACTTCCATCTATATCATGACCATTAATAAGAGTCATCGCTGCTATACCTACCAAGCAATGTTGATATTTGTGTAATGTATTTTATTATTTGTATTAAGTAATGTATAATGCAATGAATGTATGTTCTTTTTTAATTGCTTTTGTGAAATAAAGTTGAATTGAATTGAATTATAATCTCTTGTACCTATTAAGACTTGACAAATTCTAGGTGCTCTTAAGTCTGTTATTAAAAGAAAGATCTTTAAAAGAATAAATGAAAGCAATGATGTAAAAATTGATACAAAATAAAAAATGGCTTTCAAAAAAGGTTTTTATGATTTATATTGATCGTTCAAATACGAAATAAGCATGATAGAAAGAAAAGATATATGATTATATACACACAGGGAGATCGAGGGAGAGAGAGAGAGAGAAATATTTTTATGATTTCATTATTATTTTTGTTCTGCAGTGGTCAAAACTCTTTGTTTTTGATGAATATACATGGCCAACTTGGAGCTGTAAATGGACATCGAATTCAAATATCATTTTCGAAATGACATTGAAAGGTAGGAATGAATCAGGTCATTCCAGAGGAAGGGTTTTTCTATATATTTTATTAAACATTGTTATATATTCATTTCATGGTATGATCCTTGAAGAGTACTTAAAAGGATTGAATATTTTATTCGATTATCATATATCGCTATTTCCATATAGATATCCTCCTGGTTCCCCACAGGAGAAGTCTTACATTACATAGAAATTATGAAAGTGACCGCCAACTGATATCAAAAGCTTTGCTCAGATTTGCATCAATTCCAATGTTCTGGTGTCATATTTTCGCCCTGGTAAACCAAAATTCTATCCTCCCATCTCAAATTATTCGTTGATTCTCATTTCCGTGTCTAAAACGTAGGTGGCAGGAGCCATTTTATTATTTGTCTATATCTTATTTCACTTTTCGTATTTCATCCTTGAAGAGATTTGATTTGTGTGAATCTTGATTCTTGTTTCCCCTATCTGATATTGAGGTTTTGTATGCATTTTTTAATATTCGATTTGTCGAACTACTTTTTCTTATACGAAAAGATGTTTTAATTTGTCGTTCTTCCTCAAATGTCTTCGAAATTAAATCTCTGTCTCTAACCAATTGTCTTTTTGTCAAAGAATATACATAAGCAATGTCTTTTTCTAACTACTTCATCGATAATGGATTGATGATATATATCATGTCATTTATTTCCTGATTTCAAATAAAGTTCCTGTGGTAGAGTCAATTTTTTCATGATATTTTATTTTATGCTTGTTACCTCTTTTGTCTAAATATTTTCTCTCTTTATTGTCATGTGAATTGTGATTCCTTTGATTTTGAAAGGGACTTTTTCACGAATTCACTTTTTGAGAAAAGACAGATAAAATCCGAATTCTCTGGGGTGTTTTTATCAGAAAACAAATGTACATTTCAGATATTTTTTGGGGGTATAGAAGATAGCGATTTGACGTGTTCGCGTTTGAGAATCCCAGTGGTTTTTACTATCACGTTACTTATAATCCGTACGGTGGACTGGCGGTATTACATGCTGACAGCATCGCAAAGCCGCATGATGGAGCAGAGTCGTTGATACATGGTGTATCATAAATAACATGACAGGGAAGTAGAAAAACCATGTAATGACGATGTGATATCTAAAGGCCCCAAATTCGTAAAGTTTGGAAAATAATGGACAAGTTTTTACCTCATTAAAATTTAAGTCAAAATTAAATTAAATTTACAGAGTAGGCCTATTAATGTGCGGATATAGTTATGGTTAAAATTCTTCAAAGAGACACAGAGATGTAGAGAGACAATCCACGCAGGAGCTAATTACAGGAGTTATAGTACGCAGAAGTGAGAGGAAATTAGAAATGAAAAATATAGAAAATAGAACCTTAGTTCCCGCCTTGTTCGTTATAATTGTATTGTAGGCATAGATGTAATGTAGGTATGGCATGACATGCGAAAGGTGTTTCTTCATTCGAATACTAACCATAAAGATTTGCTTTTTAGTGTCTATCTTCTCAAGGTGCTTGTTCTTTGGATACCCTGTACAGCACAAACCATTGGTGAGGCGAGCTTATTTCAGTGAAGACATTAATTCTTCACTCAAACCTATTGTCTAATCTTGGGTAAATTTGTTGGTTGAACGGACTCATCTCCTCGACAGGGAGGGAAGAGAAGGAAAGTCCGAGGGACTAGGCGAGTTCAGCCCTCGCCATGAAATGGACACCAACCCCAAATCCCGCGTTTTGTTTCGGACAAGGCAAGAAATGTAAGCGCTTCACGCGCCCACAGTCCCACACATTAATCCTCACATCGTAATGTCAATGTTTCATTCAAAAGTGGTCTGCCCTTATTCTTATACAGGATTTGAGGTAGTGATTTTCCCCTCTGTCTCTCTCTCTCTCTCTCTCTCCTGCATAAATCACTTATTATTACATTAATCAGGAAGAACCCATTTTCTCTTATTTCGTTATTCCGTTGCATCACCGTGGATTCTAAGATGTTACCAAAATCTGAAGCCCTAAGTCTCGGGGAGACGATATTTAAGTCAACGTCTGGGACAGCCATCTGAGTCCGAGACGTTATCCGCTAAGGCCTTCACCTCATATGGATGCAGAGGGGGAAAAAAGTGAAGAAGATGTGCACATCGAATATATGTCATGCTGGTGTCCTCTTAAATCTATAATGGAGACAAGGTGTCGAGAAGGTTTGATTGAAATCTTGGGGATTTCTTTCGATGTGTTCCTAAGCCCCTCTCGCTGAAATCAATCTACTATTGACATTACCATGTTTGTACACTCTATCCCTAGATCACCAACTCTTCATTCCCGTCTTCACGCACATCAGGCTCGTGCATCGCTTTCCACTTTCCAGATGACAATCCTACTTTGGAAAGTTTTATATGCAGGGTTTTCTGACTTTAGTTCTTTGTGTAGGCCTATATACTTTTTTTGTGCCCAAGTGCTTTTTTAAAAACGTTTCTTCAGTTTCTTTATGTATGTTTAATATTTTTCTCAAATGTGATAGAAGATCTCCTAAGCAATTAATTTTCTGCTTTTTCTTCTCCTCAGAAAGATATACCGAGAAGCAAAAATGTGTATATCGGGCTTCGTTTTCTATGATTATACAGTTCGTATAATCATTCTTTTACAAATTAAATAGATATTCTGAAAAATATTGTAACGAAGTGTGTGTGTGGGTGTGTGCGCGTGTGTGTGTGCGCGTGAAAAAGAGAGAGTTATCGTGCACACCCACATATACACCCACACATACACGCACACCACATACCCCCCCCCCCCACACACACGTGCACACACCCACACGCACACACAGCAACACACACACACACACTCCACATACACACACGCACACACGCACACACGCATCACTGCAGTGCATAGCGGGGGAAAAGCGTCCGCCAAAGAGTGTCAATTATCATCATACTTGTGAAGGTAATTATCAAACCCCTCCGAAATTATCTTTTTAATACTAAAAGCAGATACATATAAGTGCCATAAAAACCATAACAAATTTGTTAGATACTGAATAATTTATCCAGAGGTATTCATGCTTCAGATAATAACCCTGACCCCGGAATAAGGGGGGACAGAATATCATGGATTTAATAAAACATTCACAAAACTTTAATTACTACAAAATAGCTACTAAACAATTTGATAGGAAATGATGATGTATTGAGCAAAAGAAATATGAAGAAGTTGAGTTTGCATTCCCGATCACGTGCTTTTAGTTTAAATGACTGTGGTTTCAGTCTCGTAGGATTCGTGATACTCGTATTCCTGAGGGAATATATTAAATCATGTGTAGGAGGATAAATGGATCGAAAAGAAAGACATGAAAATGGAGGGGGAAATTATGTTTTTGTACTATGTGCTTGTTTTTATTCACTATCATGAATAATTATGTTATTCTTTAGATGAAAGTTTAGTTCAGAAAAACGAATAACATCATGTAGTATGCTATTGTCCGTTTATATTATTCAACTAAAGAAAAAAAAAGTGGTGACTTCTTTATACGTTGACAATAATTTAGACATTTCCATATTATCCCACTTTTCATCGGGTGAGGGAAGGCGAGAGATGGGCAGGGCAAGAGGCGGGGGATATGTAACCAGATATACTTCGAGAGAAAATATCCTTGGGCTAATTATGCAGCGAGTGGGTTGGGTTTACACCCTTGGTAGTTGGATCTACATCTAACAAATCTTGATGTGTTTGTTGTTACAAAAAATATTCCATTTCTCACTTTCCGAGATATGTCTATATTCACATCCATGATTCATTATCTACAAGATCTTCAGTACTCACGGTAGCATTTTGAGAAAAAGGAACAAATATTCTGTATTCTTACTTCAAAAATCTATGAAATATGATTGCTAGGGTAAATTCAAAGTTTAAAGTTTTTTAAAGAAAGTATTTGCAAATGTAACAGTCATTGTTGTGTTAGATATATTCAAGAATTGTCTAAAAGGAGGGATTGCGAGTTGAAAAAGGAAATGGGGGAAGTGTTAATAGAATATTTAGATAGGTAGTTGCATCTGAAAATGATTGTTGACGAATCATAAACTATCAAAATGCATCTGCGTACAAAACGTTAGAACAAAAACTAGTGATTTTTGTTTAACGTAAAAGAGATAAAAGAGAAGGAAAAAAAAAGTTTAAGGTTTCGTAATCAATATGAAATTTAAGAAACAGTAGCATCCTCATTTTTATCTTTTATTTTTATTTTATTGGTTTACCGCTCGGGTCCCTGGGAATTTAAATTGATTCTTCCAGCATCGTTTACCATTTTCTTTACAATCAAGACGAAAGAATAAACTATGAAGATTTATTTGGGTTTCTTCGAAACTTTGGACAGAAAATGAATAGATTTTTATTCTTCCTGAATCTATAAGACGTTACGGCAGATGCCATTTTCGAATTCACTTGTCCCTTGCCAGAACAATTTGTATACATTAGGAAATCTACAAATACATGCATGTATTCATTATGGTAACCAGGACGTTGACTCTCACTCTCTCTCTCTCTCTCTCTCTCTCTAACTCTCTCTCTCTCTCTCTCTCTCTTTCTCTCCATATCTATCTCTCACGTTTCTCTCTCTCTCTCTCTCTCTCACTCAAAGGTCAATGAATTTTTTTCCATAATGTTAGTTATTGAGAGGTTATCATGAAGCTATCATTGGTGTAGTCACCACACATCGGTGTCTTTGACGTGAGATAACTGGTATCAACAAGAGCGCATCTTTCACCGCGCCGACATGTGTGGGCATGGGTGCAGACATGGAATATAACTGCTCACTTGATGTCTCGGTTTACCAAATATTTTGATTGGATTGATAAACCGATCGGTTGCTGACCATTGAAGTGACCAGAGCTGACCATCCAAGCAACAGGAATCGAGATGAGCGTGTTTGAGATATTGGACCGCCTACAATCGTGTTTTGGTTTCAAACATAAACAATAACATGGAAGCAAAAACATATATTTGATCAGACACATTGAGGGATGATAGCTATGTAATCAGGGATTGGGTTATCACCTTTGATATCACAGAATGTTCGTGTGTTTGGAAGAGATTACAAACCTGGAGGGGGCGCTGTAGCAGTCCACCGGGAAAATAGTGAAGGCCGTGTCACAAATCGTGAAGGGAATGCATAAGTTTGTTTATCGTTTGGTCCATACCTATAATTGGAATGAATCGTGCATGAAAAGGCCTGAAAATGTTCAGGGACGGCAAAAGTAGAAAAATAGAAGAAAGGGGACAAAATTACCAACTGCATTTTTTCACCGTTTCATCAGTTTGCCTTGATAAAAAAATATATTTTACTCCCGACAAAACAAATGCATACAAGCCTTGAGTAATTTCATTACAACAGTTTTATATTAATAATTGTTATTATGAAAAGCTTTTAAAATTATTTGATAAAAACAAAATCAATTCACTCTATGATCTGAGCAAAATAGTTTGTTTTATGATACCAACATAAATCATTGTAATAATCCATAGTGCATATGCCATCCTGCGTATACCAACAACAGCGACATTTATTGTGTTTTCCAACCTTGTCTCAAATAACATCATTGAGTAGCACTTTTCCATCTATTTTCCGCTCGTGAATGTAATTTCTATGAAATGACATAATTTGGTAATGAGGTTATTCTGGATATTAAAAGAGGCAATCTTCATTTTTAAGGGAAAAATATAATGTTTAACGTGTAATTTTTTAAATACAGTTTGACGTCTATCAAATAGTTCATGTCACACATAATAAGTATTTTTAGTCTGAGCAAGTTATTGGACTGGAACCTAATGACTCCTTGCTCTAAAGCTCAATAAGCATGTCCAATGATGAAGCTGTATAAACAAACAGATTAGATCAAAACATTATTTGTGGAAACAAAATAGGCCAATAATTTACGAACGTAATAATCGTGTTCAACAGGTCTCGTTTGCATTTTATTCATTGTAATATAATATGAATAAATGTTTATACTTCTGATTTTTCTTTTCATTCGGTCCACCGAATTCAATCTGTGTTTTTAGATAGCACTTTTGTGCACGTGAAACCACGTAACTTGATGCTGCACCTTGCCATCAAACTCAAGTTTAGAGAGAACTCAATATTTGTTTTGATGATCTCTCTCACCCCTGCATTGTGTGCAAACAATCGTGGGGACTAGACCAGAGAAATTAGCCTGTTGCATCTGATACTGCGGTTTGTTTAGCCCAAGATGCTTCAGTTTCGACTAGAAATAAACCATCAAGTTTTGATGTCGCAAACCGGCCCATATCTCTAGCCCAAACCGAGAGCATATCCATCTAAATATTTAGTCAAAGAATATCGAGTTTTCGTAAACTATGCTCCAAGAAATCGTCAACCGAACCATAGACGTAATAGACCGAACACAGCACTTACTAGTTTATTTTTGGAAGTGTCTTGTGAATGCCATGGAGGTTTCTGGTATAACAAATATGAGCTACCCGGAGGCTACATGATAAGGAAAGAGAAAAAACCTCTTGCAAAGGTCTTTCTCAAAGTCATTTTTATTTATGGAGGAAATGCCCCGTCGTTAATAACTCGTTGAGAAATTTGAAATGTCCGATGAAGCGTGCACACGGGTCTGGAGTTTGTCAGAGCGGATCTAAATCCTCAAACATCATTCTTACCTTCGCCATCAAGATTGCTCTTATTATTAGTTCTCCTGATATTATGAGCTAAAGTCGAAAATAATTGTTACTCGAGCTGACAGCTCCAATGCTGTATGGTGTGCTGGAGGCGAGGTTGTCACAAACGATGCTTCTTTCCCGCGATTGTTCCTTTGATACTCTGGGCGGGAAACTTGAGCGAATGAATGTCGTCTGTCTGCAGAGTGTCTACATGACAGACTGTCAGATAGGTCCAAGTGTGACGTGGCCAGACATTTCTAGCCCCTCGACCGATGTTGACAACGACAGCTCTACTCACGAGGATAGCTCGTCGTCATGTCAAGTTCCTTCCCATGTCATTGATGTCTGGTGGTCATTTTCTAGACAATGCTGTCTGAAAAAGTTGGGTTTTTATTCATTCAAATTGTCATAAGGGGGAAAGGTGCATGGAAGTATCTTTTTATTCTTAATTAAAAAGGACCAGCTTAATAAACCATAAAAATTATTGACAGGTCTCTCATATTTTTTTTATAGTTTCAACTTGTTATTTATTCAACTTTGTTCAAGAAAATACATCTAACATAATAATAAAGATGTTACATAAAACCCAGGACCAAGATTTGAATTACATTGGATGCATCTCATGCAGGGTTAAACAATTACAATACACAATAACAAATCGAAAAAGAGAACATTATAACGTTTGCTTTTTAAAATGAAAACATTCATAATTCCTTACAAAAGAGTAAAGCAGTAAAGCATGTCAGGCAATAGCACTAGACACATACACGGGCAACCCACACACTTACATGGACACAATGCTAATATAAAACGTACTATAAGTTTAAGACAAGTAATCAATACAGAATGAAGAAAAGAAATTTGTATCTTTTGCCTCTCTGATGATCTCTATCGTGTACAGGTACTTAGCGTTACAAGGTTAACAGGATGACGTATCCTCTCCTCCCGCCTCCCTCATTTTGCATTACAAATTGTATCTGAAGGTTTGTAGGTGTTTTGCGCAATGATCGTGTTTGTCAGTTGGCGAAGACCTCCACCCACCCATCTTCCCCTCCACCTCCCTCCCGTGAAAATTAAGGGCAGGTTTGACGGGGTTACAAAAGTCATTCGGACTATAATTATGACGTAGATTTATTGTAAGCTGTTTGGTAAAATTGATATCACTTCTTTTATAATTTTTTCTGTAACCTTTACCAGTTTTGAGAGATAGGAAGTTTATAGTGAACAATGAAGTCCTTTTAGCAGGAGAGTGTACAGACTGAGTCATAAAGAAGGCAGATAAAAACCAAAACCAAAACCATACCAAAGAACAAAACACCCCTAAAGAGTAAAAACAACATTATGTCGCTGTAAATATTAGAAACACCCATTTGATCGCGCTCATGTATTTTATAATTAAACTATTACGATATTCATCTCGAAAATTCTTTCAAATTGTAATAATCACCAGAAATTAACGTTCTCTTAATTGTCAGTTCTGTATGTCACACCGAATTTGTTTGGGGTTATTTTTAATGAATGCACCATCTAGGACTTTTTTCACACACGTTTATACGTTGATATTGTACAATTTCTTTTAATTCTGCTATATCAATCACTCATCGCACGTTGTATAAGCTGGTATTATCCGTTTCATTTATATCCATCTTTCATTACTATCTCAGCGCACGACGCATTTTCGTAAATCCGTCACCCCTGTCATTCGCAATCGAAACAACCGCAAAAAATAAACCGCGGTGGTCATTCACTACCTGACCCAATTCTGAGCCAAAAACACTCACTTTTCAAGCATTCCAACAATGTCGAACTTCACCCCTGAAAGTCAAGTTGCGATGGCTTTATAATCCGATGTCACACTGCCTCCGAGATGTGGTTTTATTTGTCTACTCGGCCGAGTTAAGAAAGCAACCAAGAATTATCAGTGTCTTCAGGATGCACTCAAGGAAAGGTAGAGAGAGAGAGAGAGAGAGAGAGAGAGAGAGAGAGAGAGAGATTGAAGGATGGAATAACGACAAAACACCTTACAGTAACAAAGTTTGTGTTATTGATGTTTTGTCATTTTATTTCAATACTATTGAGGTTTCTAATATCAATGTTTCTTTGAACCATCTTTGGAAATACTCTCATCATTGATGTCTGTATCTAAGCATTTTTCTTTTAAAATCCCGTTCAATGCGTTTTATTATTTTTAATTTCTTTGTCTCCCCGTACGTTATCTCACCCTTTCTACTTTTGTCTGGTCTGTCAGGTTTTTTTCTATAATTATTTGCCTCTTTGCTCATACCTCTATTTATATACTTTGAACATGAACGTGTCATGATGTCAATGCAATCTTCATAAAACTTTAGTAACACGTTTTGATACAATTCAACAAAAGGGTCCGTCTTGTTTATAACAATAACATGATTTATAGAAAAATAACACCTTCACTTTCAACATGACGCAGGAGATAAGATCATTTAAAGACAAGATGGAGACAACCAGAAATGTCATCCTAATGTTTGACAAGATCAAATCTAGAGTGACTATTTTGAGAGGCCAACGCTCGCAGTGATTCAGGTGTGAGCTTTAGACGTCAGACGTCGGGGCGGTCCGCTTTACCTTCTCACCTCATGGGGTACAAAGAAGTCAAGAAAAACTCGGTTATGATTATGGTATATTTGGGAGAAATCCATACCTGGGGCAACGATTTACCAAAATGTAAACAGAAAAACTTTCAGTTGCTCAGTATCTAGATCCTTCGAGCCCTCCCGTAGAGCCTGTGAGAAGTATGTTGAAAAAAAAGATCGTTTGCATGGGGCTATATTATTATCGAGGATCTAACGCCAAATTCAATTAATATAGGCCTATCGGAAAAAAAATGTTCATGTAGATGTTTACATGAGAACAGATTTTCTTCCAAATGGTGACTGAAAAATCTATATGAATAAACATCAATGCACTAAGTTGAAGTTCTTGTTGGAAGGCTCGAGATGTTCTTCAAAGATACGATTTTACCTAGACCATTTTCTCTTTATACCGCTTCGTCAGTGATCGTTATCATTTACAGTCTCATAATTTTCTATTATCAATATCATTCGATTATATAACGAATTAAATCTGTCTTTGAACAGTACAGGAAAAAAATATTACTTCAAATGTTTTTAGTATCAGAAATGTGTTAGAACACCATTAACCCAGAATGCAGCGTTCGCACAATCATATCAATTTTTTTGTTCTTTTCACTTTGTTCATTGCACCGAGTGAGTGTGCGCGCGCGCGTGTGTGTGTGTGTGTGTGCGTGTAATTTCTTGAATGCATTCTATGTTTCAATTATTATTATTTATTTACTGCAACCAAAAACCTGAGGTTAGATTTAAAAAACAAATCAAAATACAAACAACAGATTGAATTAATATACACATAGGTAAAATCTGATACTTAAATATATGAATAAAAATTAAATTATTACACATAATTAAATAAATGACTTTCTAGAGAATAAAAAGCGGCCAGAATAAAAGCTCAAAATATTTCAAGATACAAAGAGAAATCGTAGCGCAGGGGGGGGGGGTCAATGTCGCTATTCATAAGGACCGCTATTCATAAGGTCCGCTATTCATAAGGTCCATTATTCATAAGGACCGCTATTCATAAGGTCCGCTTTTCATAATTGGAGAAAAGGGTCATTATTCATAAGGGTCATTATTCATAAGGACCGCTATTCATAATCAAAGAAGAGGGTCGGTATTCATAATATTAAAAGAGGGTCGCTATTCATAATAGGAAATCGGGGTCGTTATTCATAAGGGTCCCTATTCATAATATTACAAAAGGGTCGGTATTCATAACACAGAAAGAGGGTCGCTATTCATAATACGAAATGAGGGTCGCTATTCATAATACGAAATGAGGGTCGCTATTCATAATGCAAAATGAGGGTCGTTATTCATAAGGGTTATTATTCATAAGGGTCATTATTCATAATAAGAAATGAGGGTCGCTATTCATAAAAGGAGAAGAGGGTCGCTATTCATAATAGAAGAAGAGGGTCGCTATTCATAATAGGAAATGAGGGTCGCTATTCATAATAAGAAATGAGGGTCGCTATTCATAATAGAAGAAGAGGGTCGCTATTCATAATAGAAGAAGAGGGTCGCTATTCATAATAGGAGTAGAGGGTCGCTATTCATAATAAGAAATGAGGGTCGCTATTCATAATAGGAGAAGAGGGTCGCTATTCATAATAGGAGAAGAGGGTCGCTATTCATAATAGGAGTAGAGGGTCGCTATTCATAATACGAAATGAGGGTCGCTATTCATAATAGGAAATGAGGGTCGCTATTCATAATAGGAGCAGGGGGTCGCTATTCATAATAGGAGAAGAGGGTAGCTATTCATAATAGGAGTAGGGGGTCGCTATTCATAATAAGAAATAAGGGTCGCTATTCATAATATGAAATGAGGGTTGCTATTCATAATACGAAATGAGGGTCGCTATTCATAATAAGAAATGAGGGTCGCTATTCATAATAGGAGTAGAGGGTTGCTATTCATAATACGAACTGAGGGTCGCTATTCGTAATAAGAAATGAGGGTCGCTATTCATAATAGGAGTAGAGGGTTGCTATTCATAATACGAAATGAGGGTCGCTATTCATACCACGAAATTAGGGTCGCTATTCACAAAAAAGAAATGAGGGTCGCTATTCATAATAGGAGTAGACGGTCGCTATTCATGATACGAAATGAGGTTCGCTATTCATAATACGCCCCCCCCCCCCTCGGCTACGTTCCTGGTCCTGTAGGGGGGGGGGGGGCGATATATAGCCCTGAATAGTTGTCTCTTTTTAAAGTAATTATATTTTATCTGTTATCTTTGATAATTATATAGAGCCAACCCCCGCTCATGTGGTGACGAAAAAAAGTAAAACATAACACACATGTAATCCTATCGTAAATTTTCCTCCTTGTTGGAAATCTTGCCCCACCACCCTGCCCCCGACTGATCTTATCCAGGCTACGCCACTGAGATATAAAGTACGCCAAGCAGGCCCATTATCCATTTTAGCTTGCTATTTAAGAAACTAGTAATTGTTTATACGACAATAATGTTTTTGTAGAAAGTAATTTTTATTAGGACTTATGGACCTACAAATTACTGAGCGGAATTGGACCTGACAATTGGACCTAAGCCCAGTATCTACCGATCCCCCGAGCCCCCCCCCCCCCCCTCATCAGTATGCCCCGCCGCGGATCCAGAATTTTCCAATTTGGGGGGGGGGGGGGACGGAAATTTGAAAAATGCGCAGAACGTTTTTTCAACTCAACATACCAATACTGACAAGGTCATATTAGAAGCACGATACGGGTACCTAGAAGCAGGAACAATTTTGGAAAGGGGTGCAAGCTCACTTCACGTCTCTTGTCCGATATCAACATTCCCCGTTTTTAAGATATACATTTTTTTGACATTTTCATCGGGGGGGGGGGGGCTAAAGCCTCTTGCCCGAAAAGGTAATTTTCTAGTTCACAATTCTGCTTGTGAGCGAAACGAGCGAGCAAAAATTTGAGCATTATATGTTTTTTGTGAGAGTGTTATTTATCACCAAGATAAACGAGAAAAGATATCAAAAATTCATATTCGGGCAGCTTGCTGTCCCCCCCCCTCCCCTCCCCCACCCATTACGCGCGAAAGCTTTGAACTTTCATTAATTATTAGAAAAAGAAGACGATTTATTGTACCATTCTCGACTCTTAATCCTTGTCTGAATTCAGTTTTCCCCCTCGCTTTTACCTTTCATTAATTATTAGAGAAAAATTACGATTTGTTGTACCGTTCTCGACTCGATTTGTTGTACCGTTCTCGATTTGTTGGACCGTTCTTAATTGTCTGAATTCTATTCCCCCCTCTTGCGCAAAGCGCGTAAGCTTTGACCTTTCTTTGTTTAATGCAATTATTAGAGAAAGAAGATGATTCGTTGTTCCATTCTCGACTCTTAATCCTTGTCTGAATTCAGTTTCCCCCCTCCCGCGCAAAACGTGGAAGCTTTGACCTTTCTTTGTTTAATGCAATTATTAGAGAAAGAAAATGATTCGTGGTTCCATTCTCGACTCTTAATCCTTGTCTGAATTCAGTTCCCACCCCACCCGCGATTCGTTGTACCATTCTCGAGCCTTTTTCTTTGTCTGATTTGAGTTTCCCCACCCCCTCCCGCGCGAAGCGCGGAAGCTTTGACCTTTCATAGTTTAATGAAATTATTAGAGAAAGAAGACGATTCGTTGTTCCATTCTCGACTCTACGCGCCTGCCTTAAAGGGAAAATGAAACAATCATGATTGTGATAGCACACAATAATGTTAGTAGAAATAGTAAAGAACAAAAATTATTGCAACAACCATGGATAAATCACGGCCGGGAGCGTGGGCCGAGTGTCATATCATACATAGTTTTGTGTTATTGGGCGAGGGGGGGGGGGGGGGTAGCGACCAAGCGAGACTTTGCAATGTTGAATGCTGACATTATGCACTCTAGGAATCCCTAAGCCCAATATGTACGTTCTTTCCGCTATATATCTTTCTACCCCTTACTCCTATTATGAATAGCGACCCTCTTCTCCTATTATGAATAGCGACCCTCTTCTCCTATTATGAATAGCGACCCTCTTCTTCTATTATGAATAGCGACCCTCTTCTCCTATTATGAATAGCGACCCTCATTTCCTATTATGAATAGCGACCCTCTTCTCCTATTATGAATAGCGACCCTCTTCTCCTATTATGAATAGCGACCCTCATTTCCTATTATGAATAGCGACCCTCTTCTCCTATTATGAATAGCGACCCTCTTCTCCTATTATGAATAGTGACCCTCTTCTCCTATTATGAATAGCGACCCTCTTCTCCTATTATGAATAGCGACCCTCTTCTCCTATTATGAATAGCGACCCTCTTCTCCTATTATGAATAGCGACCCTCATTTCCTATTATGAATAGCGACCCTCTTTTCCTATTATGAATAGCGACCCTCTTCTCCTATTATGAATAGCGACCCTCTTCTCCTATTATGAATAGCGACCCTCTTCTCCTATTATGAATAGCGACCCTCTTCTCCTATTATGAATAGCGACCCTCATTTCCTATTATGAATAGCGACCCTCTTCTCCTATTATGAATAGCGACCCTCTTCTCCTATTATGAATAGCGACCCTCATTTCGTATTATGAATAGCGACCCTCTTCCCGTGTTATGAATAGCGACCCTTATAAGTAATGAACCTTATTTCGTATTATGAATAGCGACCCTCTCGTCGTATTATGAATAGCGACCCTGATTTCATATTATGAATAGCGGTCCTTATGATTAATGACCCTTAATATGAATTATGAATAGCGACCCTCATCTCACGTTATGAATAGCGGTCCTTATGATTAACGAACCTTATTTCATTATGAATAGTGACCCTCTTTTGCCATTATGAATAGCGGACCCGGAAGTACGGGAATTTACACGTTATGAATAGCGGTCCTTATGAATAGCGGACCTTATGAATAGCGGTCCTTATGAATAGCGAATAGACCCCGGGGGGGGGGGGGTGGTATGCAATAATAACAACAAAAAGATGGACTGGACAATAAATCAATAGATAGATAAACAAATAACAAAATAAATAATTAAATAGATAATTGATTTATGAATTTCATACAAAATCGATAATCTACTAAAAAAATATGAATTGGCAATAACATAACATTTTTTGATAAATCACGTTTATCGATAAAATGATATACTTGAAAGCAGACAACCATGTTTGCGGTCAAAACTTCCATCGATGTGCAAATATAATTTTTAAGACCGTCTGCGTGACTGTCTGTAAAAAAATAAAAAATAAAAACATCCCTGAATGATCTTGTGGTAAACCAATCCACACAAGAATGATATCCGGTATCAAATTGATGATAGAGCAGTGAAGAGTACTGAAATGTATTCCTTTGAAGAAAGATATATGATTGTTGTTAAATCTTCTAAAAACACTGCCTTTGAACCATTTTTTGTAGTTCTCCTCACAGCATCTAAATCCAACAACAGCAACAAATCATACTTGTGTTCATACAGATTGCCAACATGGTAATCAAGTCGGTGCGGTAAGATTAGCCCGGTGGTTTTTGTATTTCTAGATTGAGTTTCTACCCATCGAAGCCGGATTGAAAACTTGATATTCGCACTGAAATATTTACGGGACTGGATGGATATATTTATGGTGTCTTATTGCTTAGATTTGCCCATAGTGGTCACGGTTTATTGGTATGGTTGTGAATCATCATCATAGGCATTCATATATTCTCCACTATGATGACATATTTAGAAGAAATAGAACGATAATATCGTCTTGGGTGAAAGTGATGACTGCGGAACAGGAAACTATAAGGCAGGGGCAAAGTTATGAGTATTATAGATCAGCATTTCCTATCAACTTTATCTTTAGTGAGTTGCTTTATAGTACTGGTTTGCTTTTCCTTTATAACTTTAATGTTTAAAAAAGGCATTTTGTAAAAATAAAAAAAAGAAGAGAAGAAGATGCATAAGAAAGCCCTATACGACTCCATAAGACCGTCTGGTAGCTATATAGGCCTAACTTTTGAAATTGTAGTTTCATTGTTATGTTTTCTTTTTCTTCTTCTTCCACTTCTTTTTTCTTCTTTTCCTCTTTCAGTCACCTCCTCCTTCTTCTTCTCTTGTTTTGTTCTTTCTTCTTGTTTTCACGCATCTTCAGAGATTCATGATACGAGCATGTATCATGTATCTATTCATTTTTTCTATATCATATAGAACATTGTTAACAATATACATCAATAATTTGATTAACAAACAAAACAAACTATGGATAACCAATATTCATATTAGATACATAAATCTAAATGGCCAGAAGTGCATTTTATTCTCATTGTAATCAAAATTAAAATTATATACAAAATGTAAAATGGACATAGCAACAATATCAACAGTGCTTGAGCTTGCTTACAGAATTAAAGTAACAGGAAACTCTCAAGAACAGAAATCGTCCTGGGTATCTTGATATTTTCTACTCCGACGTCTTTAGGTAACATCAATATCTCATCAGCTTGGCCCGAATTTCCAATCGTCTTGATACGCAATGAGCTTTCCCAAGTGGCTGTTTGCTTTCTCTACCTCCAATGTTTATGCGTGGGACTGAAGAGAGTGGCTAACATTCAGATTATCACACTCTTACTACAACATCCAGCCAATCATCATCATTAATTACGACTTGACAAAGATATTCTTCCCTCTTCCCCCGAGCTTTGCTTTCGTAAGCTTCGTATTTATGTCAAGACGAAACGCTGTGAGTTTAAAGCCCATGTACAGCATTTGTAAACTCCAAAATCAAATCTGCCATTTTTGTGGTGTGGAATCAGATGTCTGTTAAGAAACACATTATGCTAGATTGCTCAGTATTTTTCTCTTCTAAATTTCAATATTTAAAAATGTCAAAGATAAATCTCATCACGATTTGACAATTACACAGTCCCATCAATCCGTTGTTAGATAATTACATCAGAATGATATCCGCGACATAAAGGGTCTTGCTAATGAATCGGTTATTGAGTAGTAAACGTGAAATATATGCAATATCATTTAAAAGATTCCTGTTGTTGTTGTTTTCAATTTTGTGTTTTTGGATTTATTGCATACAAAAGGCACCAGTATACTCACAGCGCGTATTTAAAGAAACTCACACAAATGGTTCAATCCTGTATTGTCGAACAAGACTTTCACGTCATGTTATTTTACCTACATCGCTACCACTGCTGTAATGTATGTCCATGAGCACCATCTTACAGGGGAAGGCGTACATACAGCGATTTCCGGTTCCTGTACCCAATCGTCATCTCGCGCACGTCTTTAGTTGGTGATGCATTTTGGGACATGCCTGTCGACGCATTAGGCCATTGTGAGCAGCAGATGGCAGGATACGTAAATCCGAAGTAGTGTTGGTAGAAGTGACCATGCCTTTAAGCGAGAATGAAACTTGTTTTCTAGAGAAGCGAATTGCATGTTTCTATAAGTATACGTCCAAGCGACTAATTTTCAAATCACTTTAGCGGCGTATCAGACTGGTTCTTCTAGTCTGTTGTGACACATGTACAGTGAAGACATGGAACCGAGAGACGATGTGGAAGGAACTCTGTTTATAAATGACAGTCGCGTTCACACATAATTATATGTAGTTAAACGATCGATATATTTTCTGTTTCTTTTTACCTTTGTAAGAAATTTTATATTGCTGACTGGGGTAGTCCATGAAAAACAGAGTGATTAAAATCACTATTGTATTAAGCCACCGTTCTTTTGTTTTTGTACTTATTACATATTTAGAAAATTATCTTTTATGAATTAAGTTGGAATGAAATATTTTCTTTAAAGTATTACTTATTTTATAGAATTATTATTAAAATTGTGTAATATCTGAATAGTTTCTGGTCATTAGAACTAATTTTTGTAATGATTTTGATGGCATTATAGATGATGCGTAATTGCAAGATTTAAAAATCATTGATATATGGCTAAATTCGAACTATAACTACGAAATGTACATTCATTTGAAATTCAGGATAAACTTAAAAAGTATAGAGACAACCAAAATAGTATTGTGTTCATGACTGACGATAATTCAGAGAGATTAAATACATGACATTGTATCGCATCGATAACAGCTAACATAATAGGGACCCTTCTTAATTTCTATCAGCAAATCTAGAGGCGTGGGTAAGTTATAGTGAGGGAATATTCAAACTTGCCAACAAACAATCTTGTTTCGTCTGCGTACCGGAAATTTTGTTTCAAATGCCCTTTCCCCGCTTTCGTTACAATGACGCCTGACACATTTAATTGTCGATGTGCACGATGAGGCTATGTTCTTTTAGTGATGATGTTTGACAAAGTTTCCAGAAACGCTGTTATAAAAGTATGTTTCCGGTTTTGGGACGACCGGTTCACATTTTATGGTTAGGATTATGATGTAGCACATCATTCTGATGAGAACAGAATGTTGGTGATTGACAACGAGATTGATTACAATGTGATGATCCAGTGATATCTACCATTCACGATTTATTAAAAAAAAAGTGGTCTGAGTGACGAGAAGAACATGGGGGGGGGGGGGTTCCAGTCTAAGATTCCAACATGCCTGTATATCATTATCCATGGTATTGATCATGTTGATAAAGTTGAAAAATGACTCTGATGAGGATACTGTACCTTGCACACAGGGCGTCATTTGGCGCAGTCTTTAACGTTACACGTTAGCGTGAAACCGTGCCAAAAAATGAAGGAAAAGATTGCAAACCGTTGCGTTGAATTAGTGACGGATGCACTAATTCCTTTTATAGGTTCGATTAGTGGAGGACTGGAAGTAATAACGCAAACAAAAAGAAGCACAATGATGATGGTGACGGTGATAATGATGATAATGGCAATTATCACGAAAGAGCCTGGAGAAGAAGGGGTGTTTTTTAGATGCCTAATTTGTTTTGTGAACGCCCTTTTCGAAAATGACGCCCCGTTTACATGCGCAGTTTATTTCTTTTGAAAACAAAGGACATCTTTTACAAAAATGGAATAATCATCAAAAGGCGCTCCTTTGTACCTTCTGTCACGACGTGGAGACCAAAAGAAAATTAAAAGGAATAGTTCGTGGGTTTCGTCACCGGGACTGACCCGCCAGTCAACCAGAAACATAAATACATTTCCCTCTACTTTTAGTCCCGAAGCAAATATTGCATATGCCACGCTCTGTTGCATCTTAAAACTCACAAACCCGCATCCCCTATGATATGAGAATATCTTCTGGTCATCCATGCCGCATATTTGACAGCATTTTTAGCCGTCACATCATAACCATTCACCTTACTTCAACCTGGTAAGAGGAATTCGGTGTTAAGTGTGCCATGTTTATTTGGGTTGCTATCAAGGGGGCACCGACGCTAATACACCTCGTATTACTTTCTTCGAGACGTAGTTTGGTTGGCGGTACGATGCGATAAGCTCTCACACATCATCTCTAGATTACAAGTTGGTGAGATGTGAGCAAAGCGTTGTGAAAATTAAAGAAATCCCACACCGCTGGGGAGATTGTGATATTATTACAATGTTTCTTCTTTCTATCTCCCCCATTTTGTTCGTTTGGTGTGTTGATGTTGGCAAAATTCGAAGGGTCATGAGGAGATGGGTGGAGAGCTAATAATAAAACATGAGAGCGCTCGAGGAAAGAGAGAGAGAGAGAGAGAGAGAGAGAGAGAGAGAGAGAGAGAGGCTCTACTTAATGTGTTATGATTCATCATTGTGCAATTACAGTTGCCAATAGAATAATACATTTAAACAAGTAAATACTGCTTTTAATAATTGTTAAATTAGATCGTCACACTTCTTGAAAAATAATAGTTCACAATAGCAAAAATATTTTGAAAATAACATTAAAGAGACAGAGGTGAAAGGGAAGGGAAGGGAAGAGTGAGATAGAGAGAGGTGCAGATTGGGGGGGGGGGGGAGAGAGAGAGAGAGAGAGAGAGAGAGAGAGAGAGAGAGAGAGAGAGAGAGATCCCGTGAGAGATCATAATTATCAACTTTTATTCTAAATAAACCATGACTTGATATTCATCAATCTTATACCTCTTCATCTCTTGAATGAAATTTGATCATTCTGACTCGGTGAAGTGAGTAGTAATAGGACATGGTCAAAGAGCATCTTATTGACAAGGAGATAAACATGCGCCATGTTTGAAGTTCATGTGTAAATAACAGCCCTTCCTCTTCAATTTTATGGTCATCCAGAGAGTCCCAATTTGGTGGCTAATATTGCATTTTATTTATATAAACAAGGCGGAACGTTGAAGTTTTATTTGAGTTCGAGTAGGGCCGACTTTTTCTTCCTTTCGGGGAGTCCTTGTTGGGCGAGGGGCATGATACGAACCACCTGGAGCTCGATCGAATCTCTAGGGTCCCATTGACGGGAGCGCTCCCCGCTAATCACCTCGCCCTCCGCTGAAGCCATGGTCCCATCAGGGGCTCATGGGTGCACGCGAGACAAGGGATAATGGATGTCGAGCTGCTGATGGGGGCGACGTGGCGGGTTTATGAGGCGTCAAAAGTAGCTAGCAGGTTGCTCACGACAGCGCTTCAGACAAAGATATCAAGTAAATCACAGTTCGGTGTAAAAAAATAACGATAATTAATGATTTATGAAAGGAATATCAAAGAACCTGACTTATGTCATTACTTGCAGTAAACAATTCTCATTATTAGATGTAAACTTTCAGGCAAAGAATGTATCAGAAGGCTCCTTTACCCCCCCCCCCCCCAGATAATTACAACTAAATATGTTCAAACGATAAGTGATATTGTAAAAAATCAGACATGGCAATTCATTTTGCCTTACGTTGGAGAAAAAAATTGGAGTCCATAAAATAGGCATACAGGCAAAAAATGAATATCCCAAAATTGTTGAAAATTTCTAGCTACTGTTATTTTATTCTATTTTTTCGTGAACAGGGACCCCCCCCCCCCACACACACAATTTGTTATCTCTCTTTTTTCCTCTCTCTTTCTACCCCCCTCTCTCTCTCTCTCTCTCTCTCTCTCTCCCTATCTACCCCCTCTCACTCGATCTGATTCTCCCCGTCTCTCGCCGATGTCGACCAGCTTGAATCTGACCCACTTCAAACATGGACGACTTGGAGATCGCGGTCATGGGTCACATTGAAGCGATGCCAGGTGGCGCACTTTCACACAACCAGAGGTGACTCGAACCACAAGTCAGTCAACTCTTCTCCATGAGTACAGTCTGATGTAGCCATGGCAGTCAGATACAGTGCATAGAAAGGGAGCACGGGGTGCCGTGCCGACCCCCCCCCCCAATCGAATGGCGCAAAAATATACAAAGATGATGGGAAAGGAAAGAAAGAAGGGGACAGGGAGGAAGCAACGTAAGTTGTCTCGATCCTCCCTTTTGTTTACTGTTTTCCGAATTTCATCCACCTGGTAAGTCTGATGCTCACAATACCTGGATAAATGCAACATCACTGGTCGAATATCTAGAAAAGAAAAATAGTAACCTTTGTTATGATTGTAAGCAATAAGTAAAGTTTCAATGGAAGAATACTTCCATCATTTAACAACGTAATTTGGATTTATAATTTATAGTGCAATGTGAATGTGATAAGCGTTCGCAGAGCGCAAAACTGTTATCGAGCTCGAATTAAGAGATTGTTGACTATAAAATAATGATTTATGAAAAGTATATATTGTCGAAGCAAAACTGCACTTATTTTAGGATTTTCCACTATAGTAAGCATTCCTCCCGTATTTCTTTTGAGATGTTTCGAGCCAATTCCAGTATTGGAGCTGACCACAAATTGTTTTTGAGTACCTAGAAATTTTTAGAGCACTATACGACGCGATTGAACAGTGAAAAGAAAATTATTTACGAGTAATACTTTTGCTCGAGGCTATATCTTTAATCCTCCTTTCGATAATATGAGAGGCGATTATAAATCATATTGAAGAAATAAAAACCGATTTGGGGCATGACCCTCTATTACGGAAGAGTTAAACAAATTACGTACCATAAATCTCAAACAGCACATAACACTGGACGATCAGATACCTCTGACAAACTGGATTTATGAACAATCGGTTTCGATTTTGACTTTTGGTTTGTGTGCATTAGTCATTAGGATAGAATATGGAAGAGGGAGTAAGAATGGGAGAGACGGAGAGAGAGAGAGAGAGAGAGAGACAGAGAGAGACAGAGAGAGAGACAGAGAGAGAGACAGAGTGGGAGGCAGATAAAGGGGATAGATGGAGAAAAGTCGGAAGGAGAGGGAGAGTAGAGCAAGCGAGAGGGAGGGGGGGGGGGGTGATTTATGATTCCAATGCTCATCTCCCAAGTTTTTTTTAGAAGGTCGTCTGTGTAATTTTCGATGCTTTGGAGAGGTCATAACAATCTGAATGATGTTACTTAAAGGGTCTTCATTCAGAGCACTTTGGGAAAGGGGTAGGGTAACTGAAAACATCTAGTAGCAATGTTTCTCAAATCCATATTTCTGTCACCGTAAAATATGCTAACAAAAGCCAGCTAGTTAGTTATATTCTAGTCCAAGTATGATTATATTATTGATAATCCCAGTATACCGTGAATCAAACGTCATGCCTAACAGGCTTCCTTGGGATGCTACAAAGCCAAAGCAAAACCGAATGTGACCTTATATAGATACGGCGTGCGTAAAAAGAAAAAAGTGGCAGGCAGACCAATCCTAAGATGTCGTCTGCTCATATCTTCAGAGGAACATAACTCTTTCTCATGACGGAGTAAACGAAAAGCCTTAATTACGGTGTCAAGAAACCGGCCTGATTTATACCCGGGTCGGATTTTGGCGGACCAGAACCAAATATGTGTACATTAGAGCGATACTCATGTCGCCTGCTCGTGGCCTGGGTCACCCTGCTCTCCCGTAGTGTTGGTAAATAGATAAGAAGTAGTCATGACAAGTCAACAAATCACGGGTGAAATATGGAAGATTGACTGAAGGTAGGAAACGAGGAGGGAGTGGGTGATGTGATGGAGAAAAGAAAGAGGCATTGTGATAGTAAGAACCATAGGGATGACGATTGAGGGAGATGAGCGATGAAGCTGCGACCTGGAAGGAGTCAAAGAATACGAAAAGAAAAAGGTGAAGAACTAAAACAAGGGCAGTGGCGTAGCTAATCAATGGGAATATATCCCGCGTTCCATTCCCCCAAGGAATTGTGGAGAAAAGGGGGGTGGAGAGACAGGAAGGTAGAGGGTAGATGCGAACTTAAACAGTCGATGATAGGACGCCCCTCTCACACGCTTACCTAATTTGTGTTTCATCCAACACAGGTGCCCCCTCCAATGTTGCCAGTTACAGACCTCTCAAAGTCTGGAGTCGCGCTACGCCCATGTCCAGGGAATTTCTAAATGACGCATGAGAAAGTGGGTTGTATTTAGGGAAATGGAAGTTAGTCTGATGCAGATTGTCATGATCTGATAATGGACTTAAAAAATAACTTTTTATGAGTCCATGATCTGATCGTCTCGAGTCCATCCAGAGAGGGTCTTCTTGACTTAAACAACGTTTCGTTTCTTGATGCAATGAAATGGCGCCGAGATATTGATAAATACACGACTTTCTGCAATTATAGTTAATGAATCCACATTCACGAACTGGGAGTGTTGAGTGCTGGCGTGCTTGCAGTAAATTTTGGATTTAAATTGCTCCCCAAAACATGCAAGGATTTCCCCTTCTTCTTACTTATCATATAATTTTGGAGTGAAAAATGTACCCCTCAGAACCCTCAATGACAAAAAGTCGCTTCTAGGTGACTGGTATCCCCCCCCCTGATTGTTGGGCAACTTTGAGTACTTTGAGTGTTCCAATATAAACGCAAAGAGATATTGTTTTGTTGGAAGAGGGTGGGGGCAGTAGCGAACGCAGGATTTTGTTCAAGGGGGGGGGGGGGGTTAATATTTTTAAATCGGGCCGAAAATTTCGCCAGCCAGCCGCTGAATAAGCGGTGGGGGGGGGGGGTGGGTAAGAGGACACTTTTTTTATCCCCCAAAAATTGCAACAACTCCGCCAGCCGCTGAATAAGGGGGGAGGGGGGAGGGGGGGGGGGGGTAAGAGGACACTTATTATTTTTTTTTGGTCTCGGAATATTAAAATTTGACATTTTGGTCCGTCGAGGGGGGGGGGGGGGGTAAGGTCACCTTTTTAGGTCAGTCAATGGCATATATATATATATATTTTTTAAAATTAAAATAAAATATTAAAAAGATCACAGAGGGGGAGGGGGTTGCTCCAATATACACACATAAAAAATTGAAGGGGGTTCAACCTCCACCGCCCCCCCCCCCTGCGTTCGCGCCTGGGTGGGGGCATCCCCTGTCTTTGTTGTGTCTCTATCTCCCTAGTAGGGAAGACTTGGAGGAGTGACATGATTGAAGACTCTACTATCATCTTCGCATGGGTAATTCAAAGCTACATAATTATCACTCATTTGGTAGTGTTCAAAACGTAAGTCCAGAAAAGGAAAACAAAAATTATGCAATATTGTTCTGCAGATACTTCCTTTTTGCTAATTACTAAAATAGTTTGCAATTCAAGATGGACTAAACTTGACTTAACTTTGACAAAAGTTTAGTCGCAATATTGTAGGCCTTTGTTTCATCTCTATTTGTCTTTGAGTGATAAAATATAACTGATTCGTGTCCTGACAACAGACTGAGTAATGCATAGTTTTTGTCACTTCTTATACCTGCTGTATCTATGGTGTTGATTTACTTTGAGAAATGGAGCAAGAAGTGCATTTGTCACATAACATGGTAACGCATCGCCATTATCTCGTGTATATAAACAGATAAGAGCATTCATTACATGAGACTGGTATCATGTTTTGGGGCTTGCCAGTCGCCGTCTCATTATTCTGGTTGTAATAAAGTGTCAGCATAGATGTGAATGCGTCTTGTCAAAGCATCTTTCGTCAAGATTTTTTCATTATTCTAAAGAGACTTATCTCGACATGAATTCACTACGTTTTGCGGCACTAACTTTTATGACTTTTTGTGATAACGACTCGAACATAACGTTGTGACGACATCTCTCTGTATAAGCAATAACTCAACCTTTCATTTTCTTTCGGAGCTTCTTGTTTCCTCGCTCATTATATTTTTATCCCTATGGAACTGACGTAAGCTTTGTCAGTGTGGCAGCAGGAGAAGAAATTCAATACTTGTTTTGTGTAAATCATGCAGCGCACCAGTTTCCTCAATTTTTAAACATTCGTCAATTTTAATAAAGCCGCATCAACGGAACAGAAACCAGGAGATATTGCGCTGCATGTAAGCCATGCATGTTCTTGTAAAGTAACACAGAGAACCATTTTTTCTTTATTCTATAACGGATCGTGTGCACTAAAGGCACACTTGGCTTTGACAGAGTATTGAAGCAAAATATTAGGTGTTGCCCGAAGATATCAAATCAATAAGAAAATAAATGTTGTATTTTTATGAAGTAATATAACAATAATGTTGTGTTACATTCGAGAAAGATTTAGTCCGTTTACAATGCAGGCGCGGATCTACGGGGGGGGGGGGGGTTAGGGGGTTCAAACCCCCCCCCCCCCCCCCTTGGGCCGCCAAAAAAAAAAAAAAAAAAAAAAAAAAAACGCCCACTGGAGAGAAACCTTTCAAGTGCAAATATTGTGAGAAGATATTCAACTCATCTGGTAACTTAACCAAACACATTATGATAACTTTGGATAAAACTGTGTATTAAACTGTTACTTGATTTAAAAAGACGTTATCGTGCAATGCTTTTTATGTTCTCCATTGTGTTAGTAGATGCCAGGAAAACATCACTTCCGGGGGTTCAAAATAGCCCCCCCCCCCAAAAAAAAAAAAAAAAAAAAAAATCGGTACGGGCGCAACACCCCTCCCCTCCCCTCTCCTCCCCCTTCCCTCCCCTCCCCATCTAATGGCAACAACAACAAAAATGTAGGGAAAGGAAAAGGAGAGAAAAAGAAAGGGATCTGTAGTATAAGGAAGGGAAGACAAACGAATATGTTTCCCTAATCGGTTCCCTAGTAGAAGTAATTTGCATATCATTAACAGAGAAGATCCGTGTTCCTCCCCCTGATACCAGTGCCCCTCAGAGACTAGATCCATGCTACGCCAATGTAAAAGCATTACAAAAAAATAAATACCCTGACTGCGGATTCATACACCGTTTCAGATTGGAATGACAATTGTTAGGGTTCAAATTACACCTAATCATGGCCATGACTGAATAAGATGCATTGTGAAATATATTAAAGTTAGTACTGGGTTTTATCGGGAGGTGGGGGGGGGGGGAGAGAGGGGGGGGGGATAGTTTCGTTCACAGTGAATGGAATGTTCCGATGTTTGCAGAATATAAGTTGATTAAAAGGTGGATGTAAACAAACTGTCTTTCACTCACTATATCACCATTATTGTTATGATTTGTTTTCTTTTAATTACCTACAAGTTAATATGAACTATTTAAGTGTTTTTTTTACTTGTTTTCTTCATATTGGAGATTCATGTAACTAACACCTATTATTAGCTTTGCCCTCTCGTTCCTCCATGAATTGGCATTGTAGTTTTTATGCAATTATGTCACTGATATTCAGAGTTTTTCGTATATCTTCAGTCATACCTTTATGATTGTGGACAAAACAAATCAGTATGAGCGAATAATGACTACGTCCAATTTAAGGTGTTGCGCACGTTTGGCGGTTGATTTATGTCCCGTCGTACGCCTGCCATGACTATTTGAAAATATTGTCGTCAATTTGGCAAACTAATGGGCCCATATATCAGGGGTCTAGTCGTCACCGTGTCTCTAAAGCCTGACCTCGGCTAGCTGGCCCGTGGGATGATAGACGAGAACCCGTTATGACCATGTTCCATGATGAGCTTCTGGCTCCAACATCGAAACTACGCTCTCTACACGGATTGATTTCTAAAACTTTTGCTCCCCTATTCGTCATGCTGATATCTTTTCTTCGACGTTTCTTATCGCCACCTTCACTCTAATAACATTGACTCTTCTAATTTCTCTTCTTTGGTATTGATCTCTTACTTTAAAATTTGAAGTGCTTGTAGTAATACTTCTTTTATTCCGTTGTTTTATCTCATTATTTTCAAGCTTTTTCTTAAAAATTATTATACTCAATTTAAAATATCATTGTCGATGTCTACCTTATATCAGTCGTGGCTTCCCTCTCATGGTCAAAGTGACAAGACATACATGGATTTGCAACGCAAGATGGCGACATGTAAAAGAGTATACTTTCAGTGATTGCGTTTCGAATTGAAAAGCTAGATTTGCTAAATCGAATGTTTGACATTTTAAAGGTGCATGTCATCTGAGAAAATCCTCAGCAATACCTATTTTGATAATGATTCTCCATATCGTTTATTATTATTATGTTTTGTTGTTTGGACATTTGATGTGCAAGTGTCTTCAAATGGATTTCAGATTTTTAAATAATAGGCTTTACATTCAACGAGTACTTTAAACGTTGGGGTTAACATAAACACCCCCCCCCCCCATTAACTAATCCACCTCTCGTCACGAGACTATTTTGAATATTGTTCTTCTGATTATTGCTATGAGAAGCATCACCAGTTTTGGTTACTGGGAACAGCCTTCGAAATGTGCAAAGGCTATAGTTGACTACCACAGATCTTTTAAGTTGATTACCTGATACAGCAACAACATGTAAGAGCTGCGTACATGCACATCAGGGGCGGATCTAGGGGGTTTGGGCGGCCAAGGGGGAAAAAGCCGGGGGAAAAGGGGGGGGGGGTAGAAGGGGGAAAAGAAAAAAAAAGAAGAAGAAAAAGTATAACAGTAAAACGCCGCGATTTTTAGAAAATCCTGGATCCGTCACTGCATGGGTCAACCCCCCCCCCCCCCCCCCTTGGCAAAAAGCTAGA